>NC_141728.1:162141-493618 GCF_971803275.1 Cyanistes caeruleus
GCTGCCCGCGGGCGTGCAGCATGTAGTGCTCGTGCAGCTCGGCCACGAGGCCGAAGGCCCCGGCGCACTCGGTGCAGCGGAAAGGGGGGGGGTGGTGGGGCGGCGAGGGGGGCGTGGCCTGCGCGGGCGGGGGAGGGGGCGTGGCCGGCAGGGGGCGGAGCGGGGCGCGGCGGGGCGGGGGCGGGGCGGGGGAGGGGCTGCGGGAGTGGTGGCGGCGGCGGCGGCGGCGGTGGGGCGGGGGCGGGGGGGGCGGGGGTGGGGCGGGTGGTGATGGTGGTGGTGGTGGTGGTGGCGGCGGTGGCGAGGATGATGATGGTGACGGCGGCCGTGCTCGCAGCGGTGAGCGCCCAGCGCCGCCGGCGCGGCGAAGCCCAGCCCGCACTCGGCGCAGATGTAGTGGAACTTGAGGGAGGGGGAGGGGCAGGGCGAGGCGGGGGAGGGGCCGTGGCGGGGCGGGGCCGGGGGAGGGGCGGGGTTCTGGGGGCGTTTCCGCCCCACGTGGTAGCTGCGGTGCACCTTGAGCGCCCGCGAGGTGCCGAAGGCGCGGCCGCACTCCGGGCAGCGGTGCCACGCCCCCTCGGACACGCCCCCCGGCGGGGAGGACACGCCCACCGAGGGGGAGGGGCGGGGGGCCGAGCCCGAGGGGGTGGAGGAGGGGGCGGCGGCCCCTCCCCCCGCCCCCTTCGGGGTCTCCTCCCGCCGCGGGGGCGGGGAAGGGACGAGGCTCCTCCCCCGCTGGGCGGGTCCGGGGACCTGTGGGGGGAGGGGCCAATGAGGGGTCAGGGAGGGGTCAGGGGTGACGACCCCGGGGGTGGGGGAGGGGTCAATGAGAGGGCGACCCCGTGATGGGGGAGGGGTTAATTATAAGTGGGGGAGGGGCCAATGGCGGGGTCAGGGAGGGGTCAGAGGTGACGACCCCGGGGTGGGGGAGGGGTCAGGGGTGGGGGAGGGGTCAGGGACGGTGACCCCTTGCTGGGGGAGGGGTTCATTATAAGTGGGGGAGGGGCCAATGAGGGGGTCAGAGGTCATGACCCCGGGGTGGGGGAGGGGCGGATGAGGGCGGTGACCCCTGGGGGTGAGGGAGGGGCCAATGGGGGGGGGTGGTGGTCAGGGAAGGGGTCAGAGGTCATGACCCCGAGGTGGGGGAGGGGTCAGGGGTGGGGGAGGGTTCAAGGAGGGCGTGACCCCAGGGGAGTGGGGGAGGGGCGGTCACCTGCGCAGCCGTTGGCGGTGGGGGAGGGGGCGCCGCTGTCCCCCGACGACACCGACGTGGCCTCGGAGCCGGAGTCGTCGTCCTCGGGCAGCGCCGGCGGCGCTGGGGGAGGGGACGGGGGGGAGGACCCCGGTGACGGCACCGGCCACGGCCCCTCCCCCCCCGGCCGCACCCTCGCGCCCCTCCCCCGCTCACCGCCGCCCGCTTCCTCCTCCTCTTCCTCTTCCTCCTCCTCTTCTTCCTCCTCTTCTTCCTCTTCCTCCTCCTCCTCCTCCTCCTCCTCCTCCTCGAAGGTTCCGTCCTCGCTCCCGCCCGACTGCCCCGGGCCCGCCCCGCCGCCATCATGGCCGCCCCTGGACACGCCCCCCTGTGACGCGCTTGGGGCCACGCCCGGCACGTGCCGGGCCCCGCCCACCTCCCCCCCCTTTCAGGGCCCCGCCCACCATCCCCGCGAGAGCCCCGCCCACGCCGCTATAAACACCCCTCAGCCCCTCCCCCAAGCCTCCGGCCCCTCCCACTTTCCACAGCCCCTCCCCTTTCTTCCCCCCCCAGCCCCTCCCCCCACCCCCCCTCACTTTTATAACCCCTCCCACCCCCACCCCCCCCTCCGGGGGAGCCCCGCCCACTTTTCCCACGCCCCTCCCCCACCCCCCAAACCCCTCCCCCTTTTTTTTTATATTGTCACAGCCCCTCCCCCTCCCGGCCCCGCCCATCTGTCAATCCCACAATGCCCCGCGCGCCCCGCGGGGTTGGTGGGGGAGGGGCGGGGGGTTTGGGGGGTTCCCCCTTCCCGCCCCGCTGGCGGGGGGGGGGGGGGCGCTGCCCCTCCCCCCTCCTCCCCACCCCTCCCCCACCTCCCCTCCCCTCCCCTCCCCCACCCCCCGGGGCCGCTCTCACCGCTCGGAGCCGCTCCCGGAGCCGCCGCCGCCGCCGCCGCGCGGCGCATGCGCGACGGGGGGGGCCCGAGGGGGCGTGGCCTGGGTTGGGACACGCCCCCACCCCTTTTTTCTTTCAGGCCACGCCCACCCCGCTATAACCCAGAGCGCCCCCTGGCGGGAAAAGCGAGATCGGGGGGGGGGGGGGAGGTCACGTGGAGAGAGGAGGGAGCGGGACACGTGACGGGGAGGACACGTGACGGGGAGGACACACGTGACAAGGGTGGGCGCACGTGACCGGGACGATGCGAATTAAGAATTAATTAATAAATAAAGCCACGAAAATAAATTTTTTTGTTGTTGTTGTTTTTTTTTTTTCCCGCCCCCGGGAGCGAAACTGGGACGTGGGAGCGGAAACTGGGAGTGGGGGAGGGGCGGAGCGGGACGTGGGGGAGGGGCCGACACCCCAAATGTGTGGGGCTGGGATGGGGAGAGACCCCAAATGTGTGGGGCTGAGGTGTGGGGGAGCCCAAATCTGTGGGGTTGTGGGGCTGGGACCCCAAATCTGTGGGGCAGGAACCCAAATGTGTGGGGCTGGGACAGGGGAGACCCCAAATGTGTGGGGCTGAGACCCCAAATCTGTGGGGCAGGAGAACGAGGGAACCCAAATGTGTGGGGCTGGGACAGGGAAGACCCCAAATGTGTGGGGCAGGAATGTGGGGGGTCCCGATCTGTGGGGCTGGGACGCACGAAAACCCCAAATCTGTGGGGCCAGGGGAGGAGGAACCCCAAATCTGTGGGGCAGAGACAAGAAAGGAACCCAAACCTGTGGGCCCCATGCTCTGGACACCCCAAATCTGTGGGGCAGGATAATGGAGACCCCAAATCCGTGGGGCAGAGACACCAGGGACCCCCAAATCCATGGGGCAGGGTCATGGAGACCCCAAATCCATGGGGCAGAGACACCAGGGACCCCCAAATCCATGGGACAGGGTCATGGAGACCCCAAATCCATGGGGCAGAGACACCAGGGACCCCCAAATCTGTGGGGCAGGATCATGGAGACCCCAAATCCATGGGGCGAGACTCCAGGGACCCCCAAATCCGTGGGTCTGGGTCATGGAAACCCCAAATCCGTGGGGCGCAGCCTCCCCCCAATCCATGGGGCGCAACCCCCAAAGCCGGGGTGGGGGAGGGGAGGGGCCCCCCCCGAGCCGGGGTCAGTGGGGCAGAGGTGGGGGTGGGGCGGCCTGGGGTGCCCATAATTGGGGGGCGGGGGCGGGCGCCCCACATTCCTGGGTCGGGCCGCCGCCCCTCCCCCCCCCCCACCCCGCACCCCGCCCCGGAGGGAATTGTGGGGGTGGGGCGGGGATAAAGGGGGGACCCCCCGGGCTGGGGCCCCGCACCCACCCGGGATGGAGCGGGGGCTGCGGCTGCTGCTGGCGCTGGGAGCCCTCCTGGGGGGTCTGTGGGGGGATCTGGGGGGCTGGGGAGGGGTGTGGGGGGCTGTGGGGGGGATGTGGGGGGATGGGATATGGGGGGATCTGGGGGGGATGGGGTGATGTGGGGGGCTATGGGGGGATGGGATATGGGGGGCTGGGGGGGCTATGGGGGGTGATGGGGCGATGTGTGGGGTGTGTGGGGCTGGGGGGATGGGATATGGGGGTCTGTGGGGGGCTGTGGGGTGGCTACAGGGTGCTATGGGGTGATATGGGGGGCTCTGGGGGTCTGTGGGGTGATGGGGGCTGTGGGGTGGCTATAGGGTGCTATGGGGTGATATGGGGGGCTCTGGGGGTCTGTGGGGTGATGGGTGCTGGGGGTTTCTGGGGGGGTTGGGGGGCTATGGGGGGCTGGGGGTGTGTGGGGTGATGGGTGCTGTGGGGTGGGGAGGGGTCTGGGGGTGTTGTGGAGGTTCTGGGAGGGGGCTATGGGGTCTCTATGGGGCAGTGGGGGGGTCTGTGGGGTCTCTATGGGGTTCTGATGGGGTCTCTATGGGGTCTCTGGGGCAGGGGGTTCTCTATAGGGCAGGGGGGGTCTCTATGGGGCACTCAGGGTGGTCTGTGGGGTCTCTATGGGGCACTCAGGGTGGTCTGTGGGGTCTCTATGGGGCACTCAGGGTGGTCTGTGGGGTCTCTATGGGGCACTCAGGGGGGTCTCTATGGGGTCTCTATGGGGTCTGGGGTCTCTATGGGGCAGTAGAATCTCTATGGGATCTATAGCGTCTCTATGGGATCTATAGGGCAGGGGGGTCAGTGGGGTCTATGGGGAAGGAGGATCTCTATGGGGTCTATGGGGTCTCTATAGGGCAGGGGGGTCTCTATGGGGCACTCAGGTTCTCTATGGGGTCCATGGGCTCTATAGGATCTTTATGGGATCTATGGGATCTGGGGTCTCTATGGGGCGCTATGGGGCAGGGCGGTCTCTCTGGGATCTATGGGGTCTCTATGGGTCTCTATAGGGCAGGGCGGTCTCTCTGGGGTCTCTATGGGATCTATGGGGTCTCTATGGGGTCTGGGGTTTCTATGGGGTCTCTATGGGGCACTCAGGAGTCTCTATGGGATCTATGGGGTCTCTTTGGGGTCTCTATGGGATCTATAGGGCAGGGGAGTGTCTATGGGGTCTATGGGGCACTCATGGGGTCTATGGGGCGCTATGGGGCCGGGGGGTCTCTATGGGATCTATGGGGCACTCAGGGTCTCTATGGGATCTATGGGGCAGGGTGGTCTCTATGGGGTCTCTATGGGGTCTCTATGGGGCACAGGGGTCTCTATGGGGTCTCTATGGGGCACAGGGGTCTCTATGGGGTCTCTATGGGGCACAGGGGTCTCTATGGGGTCTCTATGGGGCGCTATGGGGCAGGGGGGTCTCCATGGGGTCTCTATGGGATCTATGGGGCACAGGGGGGGTCTCTATAGGGCAGGGGGGTCTCTATGGGGTCTCTATGGGATCTATGGGGCACAGGGGGGGTCTCTATGGGGCAGGGGGGTCTCTATGGGGTCTATGGGTCACTCAGGGGGTTCCCCACCCCCACCCTGACCCCTCCCCTCCCCCCACAGCTCTGGGCCCCCCCCTCTGGGCCGCCCCCACCTTCCCCTCCCCCACCCCCCGCTGCTCCCCCCCCACCGCCCCTCCCCCCGCGCCCGCCCCTCCCCCCCTCCCCCCGGACTGCCCGGCCGACGATGACGTCACCGCCGAAGTGTCACCCGGCCCCGCCCCCGCGGGAAGCGACGAAGACCCGGCGGGAACCGGAAGGGGCGGGGCCACGGAAGGAGCGGGGGGCCTTGGGGACATGGAGGGACACCCGAGTGACGTCACCGGAGGTGCCACCACCGCCGTGACCTCGGGAGGTGACAAAGTCCTGGTGGCCACCGCTGGGGGCGTGGCCACGGAGGGGACAGAGGGACTGGGTGTCACCGGTGGCCTTGGGGACACTTTGGGACGCGTCACCGAAGCCCCCGGAGATGCCACCACCGTGGTGACCTCTGTCCCAGCGTCCCCAGGAGGTGACAAAGTCTTGGTGGCCACCGCTGGGGGCGTGGCCATGGCGGTGACCGATGTCCCAGGTGCCACCAACTGCTCTGGGGACACTTTGGGACGCGTCCCTGATGTCACCGGAGATGCCACCACTGTGGTTTCAGCAGTGACCACGTCTCCAGGAGGTGACAAAGTCCTGGTGGCCCCTGGTGGGGACGTGGCCATGGAGGGGACGGCCCGGCCCGGTGCCACCAACTGCTCCTGGGACACTTTGGGACACCTCAGTGACGTCATTGAAGATGCCACCACCGTGGTGACCTCTGTCCCAGCGTCCCCAGGAAGTGACAAAGTCCTGGTGGCCACCGCAGGGGGCATGGCCATGGAGGTGACCGAAGACCCGAGTGCCACCGGTGACCCCAGGGACACTTTGGGACATGTCACTGAAGCCCCTGGAGATGCCACCACCATGGTTGGAACCGTGACCACGTCCCCAGGAAGTGACAAAGTCCTGGTGGCCACCAGTGGGGATGTGGCCATGGAGGGGACGGCCCGGCCCGGTGCCACCGGCTGCGCTGGACACTCCTCGGGTGGCGTCCTTGAGGTGGCCGGAGATGCCACCACAGCGGTGACATCTGATCCAGTGTCCCCAGGAAGTGACAAAGTCCTGGTGGCCACCAGTGGGGACGTGGCCATGGAGGGGACAGCCCAGCCCGGTGTCACCGGTGACCCCAGGGACACTTTGGAACACCTCAATGACGTCATTGAAGATGCCACCACCATGGTGACCTCTGTCCCAGCGTCCCCAGGAAGTGACAAAATCCTGGTGGCCACTGCTGGAGAGGTGGCCATGGAAGTGACAGAAGATCCAAGTGCCACCGGTGGCCTTGGGGACACTTTGGGACGTGTCACTGAAGCCCCTGGAGATGCCACCACCATGGTTGGAACCGTGACCACGTCCCCAGGAAGTGACAAAGTCCTGGTGGCCACCAGTGGGGATGTGGCCATGGAGGGGACGGCCCGGCCCGGTGCCACCGGCTGCGCTGGACACTCCTCGGGTGGCGTCCTTGAGGTGGCCGGAGATGCCACCACAGCGGTGACATCTGATCCAGTGTCCCCAGGAAGTGACAAAGTCCTGGTGGCCACCAGTGGGGACGTGGCCATGGAGGGGACAGCCCAGCCCGGTGTCACCGGTGACCCCAGGGACACTTTGGAACACCTCAATGACGTCATTGAAGATGCCACCACCATGGTGACCTCTGTCCCAGCGTCCCCAGGAAGTGACAAAATCCTGGTGGCCACTGCTGGAGAGGTGGCCATGGAAGTGACAGAAGATCCAAGTGCCACCGGTGGCCTTGGGGACACTTTGGGACGTGTCACTGAAGCCCCCAGAGATGCCACCACCATGGTTGGAACCGTGACCACGTCCCCAGGAAGTGACAAAGTCCTGGTGGCCACCGCAGGGGGCGTGGCCATGGAGGTGACCGAAGACCCGAGTGCCACCGGTGACCCCAGGGACACTTTGGGACGTGTCACTGAAGCCCTTGGAGATGCCACCACCGTGGTGACCTCTGTCCCAGCGTCCCCAGGAGGTGACAAAGTCCTGGTGGGCCCTGGTGGGGACGTGGCCATGGAGGGGACGGCCCAGCCCGGTGCCACCAACTGCTCCTGGGACACTTTGGGACGTGTCCCCGATGTCACCGGAGATGCCACCACCACAACTGGACCCGTGACCACGTCCCCAGGAAGTGACAAAGTCCTGGTGGCCACCGCAGGGGACGTGGCCATGGAGGGGACAGCCCAGCCCGGTGTCACCGGTGACCCCAGGGACACTTTGGGACACCTCAATGACGTCATTGAAGATGCCACCACCATGGTGACCTCTGTCCCAGCGTCCCCAGGAAGTGACAAAGTCCTGGTGGCCACCGCAGGGGGCGTGGCCATGGAGGTGACCGAAGACCCAAGTGCCACCGGTGACCCCAAGGACACATTGGGACACCTCAATGACGTCACCGGAGATGCCACCACCGTGGTTTCAGCAGTGACCGCGTCCCCAGGAGGTGACAAATCCCTGCTGGGCCCTGGTGGGGACGTGGCCATGGAGGGGACGGCCCGGCCCGGTGCCACCGGCTGCGCTGGACACTCCTCGGGTGGCATCCTTGAGGTGGCCGGAGATGCCACCACAGCGGTGACATCTGATCCAGTGTCCCCAGGAAGTGACAAAGTCCTGGTGGCCACCGCAGGGGGCGTGGCCATGGAGGGGACGGCCCATCCCGGTGTCACCGGTGACCCCAGGGACACTTTGGGACACCTCAATGACGTCATTGAAGATGCCACCACCACAACTGGAGCCGTGACCACGTCCCCAGGAAGTGACAAAGTCCTGGTGGCCACTGCTGGAGAGGTGGCCATGGAAGTGACAGAAGATCCAAGTGCCACCGGCGGCCTTGGGGACACTTTAAGACGTGTCACTGAAGCCCCCAGAGATGCCACCACCATGGTTGGAACCGTGACCACGTCCCCAGGAAGTGACAAAGTCCTGGTGGCCACCGCAGGGGGCGTGGCCATGGAGGTGACCGAAGACCCGAGTGCCACCGGTGACCCCAGGGACACTTTGGGACGTGTCACTGAAGCCCCCGGAGATGCCACCACCGTGGTGACCTCTGTCCCAGCGTCCCCAGGAGGTGACAAAGTCCTGGTGGCCCCTGGTGGGGACGTGTCCATGGAGGGGACGGCCCAGCCCGGTGCCACCAACTGCTCCTGGGACACTTTGGGACGTGTCCCCGATGTCCCCGGAGATGCCACCACCACAACTGGAGCCGTGACCACGTCCCCAGGAAGTGACAAAGTCCTGGTGGCCACCGCAGGGGGCGTGGCCATGGAGGTGACCGAAGACCCGAGTGCCACCGGTGACCCCAGGGACACTTTGGGACACCTCAGTGACGTCACCGGAGATGCCACCACCGTGGTGACCTCTGTCCCAGCGTCCCCAGGAGGTGACAAAGTCCTGGCGGCCACCGCGGGGGGCGTGGCCTCGCCCGCGACCTCAGCTGACGTCACCGCCGCCATCATGGTGGCGCCGGGCGGGGCCATCTCGCTGGGGGGTCCCGGGGTCAGCCCCGCCCCCCGTGACGTCACCGCCGCCGCCCCTCCCCCACCCCGCTGCCGCCCCTCCCCCGCCGCCTTCCCCGTCACCGCCGCCCCTCCCCCACGCGGCCCCCCCGGGGTCTCCGGCTCCGCCCCTTCCTCGTCGCCCCTCCCCCTCTTCCTCCTCCTCCTCCTGCTGCCCCTCCCCCTCCTCCTGCCCTGACCGCCCCTCCCCCCACCCCTTATTTATATAGCCCCTCCCCCCAATAAAACCTGATTGGTCACTTCCGGTTCCGCCTCCGTGATTTAAGGGGGGGGGTGGGGGGAGGGGCGGGGGGGGTGGGGGAGGGGCGGGCCGGACGCTCCTCAGCGCCCCTCCCCCACCCCCACCCCCCCCATCATTTCCTTCCCCAAATTCCAGGTGGGGGAGGGGTGAGGGAGGGGGGAGGGGCCTGGATGGAGCCCCTCCCCCACCCCCCCCATTATTTCCTTCCCCAATTTCCAGGTGGGGGAGGGGAGGGGGGAGGGGGGAGGGGCCTGGATGGAGCCCCTCCCCCACCCCCCGGGGTGATAAAAGGGACCCCCCGGAGCGGCCCCGGGGGGGCGTGGGGGAGGGGCCCGGCCGGCGTGGGAAAATGGGGTGGGGGTGGGGCTGGGCGCTGCTGTGGGGGCTGCTGGGAGCAGGTAAAGCCCCTCCCCCCACCCCCTCCCGACCCTCCCCCACCCCCCTCCCTCCCCCCCCCGCCCCTCCCCCACCCTCGATTCGCTCCGAAATCCCGAATTTTCCCCCATTTTTTTAGGGTGGGGGAGGGGTGGGGTGGGTGGGGG
This sequence comes from Cyanistes caeruleus, assembly GCF_971803275.1. Classification (NCBI taxonomy): domain Eukaryota; kingdom Metazoa; phylum Chordata; class Aves; order Passeriformes; family Paridae; genus Cyanistes; species Cyanistes caeruleus. The sequence goes on from NC_141728.1 coordinate 171,616, forward strand.
GGGTCTCTCCTCGCCTGACCCCTCCCCCTATCTCCCCCATCCCCCCCCATCCCCCCCCATCCCCCACCCCCTCTCCCCCTGCCCCTCCCCCACCCGAATTAAATTCCCCCATTTTTTTTTTTTTAGGGTGGGGGAGGGGTCGGGAATGTTTCTTTTTTAAGGGTGGGGGAGGGGTGGGTGGGTGGGGGAGGGGTGGGTGGTGGGGGGGGGTCTCACCCCACCCCTCCCCCCACCCCCGCCCCTCCCCCACCTCCGAAATCCCGAATTTTTTCCCCCAAATTTTTTTTCGGGGTGGGGGGGGGGAGGGGGGGTGGGGGGGTCTCACCTCACCCGACCCCCACCCCTCCCCCCCCCACAGTCCCCGCCCTCCGCTGTCCCCTCTGTGACGTCACCGGCTGCCGCCCCGTCACCTGCCCCTCCCCCCGGGCCGCGTGCCGCCGCACCACCCTCAGCACCCTCAGAGGTACCGGGGGGGGAGGGGCGGGGTGGGGGAGGGGCTGGGTGGGGGTGGGGGAGGGGTGGGGTCTCACCCTCCCCCCCCACCCCACCCCCCTCCCCCCCTTTTCCATTTCCGGTCTGCAGGGGGTCTGGAGCTGCGGCGGGAGGAAGGCGGATGTGACGTCACGGGCGCCCCCGATGTCGTCATCACGTTCCTCTCGCACGGGGAGCTCGTGACGCTGCGCGAGGAGCGGTGGGGGGAGGGGCCGGGGGTGGGGGAGGGGCGGGGAGCGGCCCCACCCCCACCCCCACCCCCCCTCAACGGCAGCGAGAGGGGGGAGGGTGAGTGATGGGGGAGGGGGAGGGGTGGGTTATACTGGGTTATACTGGGTTGGACTGGTTTATACTGGTTTGGACTGGTTTGAACCGGTTTGGGTTGGTTTGGGGTTGGTTTGGGTTGGGTTATACTGGTTTATACTGGTTTGGACTGGGTTATACTGGGTTATACTGGTTTGAACTGGTTTGGACTGGTTTGGGTTGGTTTGGGTTGGTTTGGGTTGGGTTATACTGGGTTATACTGGTTTGAACTGGTTTGGGTTGGTTTGGGTTGGTTTGGGGTTGGTTTGGGTTGCGTTATACTGGTTTATACTGGTTTGGACTGGTTTGGACTGGGTTGGGTTGGTTTGGGTTGGTTTGGGTTGGTTTATACTGGTTTATACTGGTTTATACTGGTTTGGACTGGGTTATACTGGGTCATACTGGTTTGGATTGGTTTATACTGGTTTGGACTGGCTTGAACTGGTTTGGACTGGCTTGGGTTGGTTTATACTGGTTTATACTGGTTCGGACTGGGTTATACTGGGTTATACCAGTTTGGACTGGTTTGAACTGGTTTGGGTTGGTTTATACTGGTTTGGACTGGTCTTTACTGGTCCGTACCGGTTTATACCGGTCTATACCAGTCCGTACCGGTTCATACTGGTTTATACTGGTCTATACTGGTTTATACTGGTTTATACTGTTTTATACCAGTCCGTACTGGTTTATACCGGTTTATACCGGTTTATACTGGTTTATACTGGTCCATACTGGTCCATACTGGTCTATACTGGTTTATACCGGTTTATACTGGTCTATACTGGTCCATACCGGTTTATACTGGTTTATACCGGTCCATACCAGTCCATACTGGTTTATACTGGTCTATACTGGTTTATACTGGTTTATACTGGTCCGTACTGGTTTATACCGGTCCGTACTGGTTTATACCGGTTTATACTGGTTTATACTGGTTTATACTGGTCCATACTGGTTTACACCGGTCCATACCAGTTTATACTGGTTTATACTGGTTTATACTGGTCCGTACTGGTCCATACTGGTCCATACTGGTTTATACTGGTCCATACCAGTTTATACCGGTTTATACTGGTCCATACCGGTCCATACCGGTTTATACTGGTTTATACTGGTCTATACTGGTTTATACTGGTTTATACTGGTCTATACTGGTTTATACTGGTCCATACTGGTTTACACCGGTCCATACCAGTTTATACTGGTTTATACTGGTCCGTACTGGTCGGTCCCGTCCCCAGGCGGGCGCCCCCTGCTGTGCCCCAGCTGCGACAGCTCCGACGGTTCCTGCGGGCGCCCCCTGGCCCTGCCCTGCCCCCGCCCCCGCGACCTCTGCATTGACGTCATCGCCAGGGGACCCCCCGGAGGTGGGGGAGGGGCGGGGGGAGGGGGGGGAGGGGTCATGGTGGGGGGAGGGGTCACGGTGGGGGGGAGGGGTCACGGTGGGGGGAGGGGTCACGGCGGGGGGGGAGGGGTTTAATGGATGGGGGAGGGGCCAGGAAATGGGGAGGGGGTTTTTGGGTGGGGGAGGGGTCAGAATTGGAGGAGGGGTCACGGTGGGGGGAGGGGTTTAATGGATGGGGGAGGGGGGAGGGGAAGGGGGAGGGGGGAGGGGCAGGAGGAAAGGGGGAGGAGCCATCGGTGGTGAGGAGGGGGAGGGGTTTGGGTGGGGGGAGGGGTTTGGGTGGGGGTGGGGTTTGGGTGGGGGTGGGGTTTGGGTGGGGGGAGGGGTTTGGATGGGGGGAGGGGTCCCAATGTGGGGGTGGGGTTTGGGTGGGGGGAGGGGCTTGGATGGGGGGAGGGGTCCCAATGTGGGGGTGGGGTCCCAATGTGGGGGTGGGGTTTGGGTGGGGGGAGGGGTCCCAATGTGGGGGAGGGGTCCCAATGTGGGGGTGGGGTTTTTTTGGGGGGAGGGGGATGGGGGAGGGGTCTCCGCCCTGCCCCCACCCTGACCCCTCCCCCCGCCCCCAGCGGTGGGGGAGGGGCGGCTGCGGGGCTGCGGCCGGGCCGGGCCCTGCCGGGGTCTCCTCGCCTTCGACTCCGGCAGCGGCCGCCGGCTGGAGCTGAGGTGCTGCCCCAACTGGGAGTGCCCCAGGGGTGCGGACTGGGAGCACTGGGAGCGACTGGGAGGGACTGGGAGGGACTGGGATAAACTGGGAGGGAACTGGGAGGGGATTTGGGGGCACTGGGAGGGGAACTGGGGGGACTGGTTTGTACTGGGAGGGACTGGGAGCCACTGGGAGGGACTGGGAGGGGATTTGGGGGGACTGGTTTGTACTGGGAGGGACTGGGAGGGACTGGGAGGGGATCTGGGGGCACTGGGAGCCACTGGGAGGGCACTGGGAGGTCACTGGTTTATACTGGGAGGGCACTGGTTTATACTGGGACACACTGGGACGGTTCAGGGGCGCTCTGGGCTGAACTGGGAGGGACTGGGATAAACTGGGAGGGACTGGGAGGGGATTTGGGGGCACTGGGAGGGGAACTGGTTTGTACTGGGAGGGACTGGGAGGAGATTTGGGGGGACTGGGGGGACACTGGTTCATACTGGGAGGGCACTGGTTCATACTGGGACACACTGGGATGGCTCAGGGGAGCTCTGGGTTGAACTGGGAGGGACTGGGAGGGGATTTGGGGGCACTGGGATGGACTGGGAGGACACTGGGGGGGTCACTGGGAGGACACTGGGGGTCACTGGTTCATACTGGGGGGTCACTGGTTCATACTGGGAGGACACTGGTTCATACTGGGAGGACACTGGTTTATACTGGGAGGACACTGGTTTATACTGGTCCGTACTGGTGCAGAGGCCGAGCCGCCCTCGGGGCTGCGCTGCTGGGGCTGCGACGGCCGCGACCCCTCGGGCTGCGCCCCCCAAGTGCTGCCGTGTGGGGCGGGGCAGACGCGCTGCGCCCTGGCCCGGACCCACGGTGGGGGAGGGGCCCTGGGGGGGCTCGGGGGGGCTGGGGGGGCTCGGGGGGGCTCTGTGGGGCTCTATGGGGCAGGGAGGGTTCCTTATGGGGCTCTATGGGGGCTCTATGGGGCTCTATGGGGCTCTATGGGGCCGGAGGGTTCTTATGGGGCTCTATGGGGCTCTATGGGGTTCTATGGGGTCTCTATGGGGGCTCTATGGGGCTCTATGGGGCTCTATGGGGCTCTATGGGGCCGGAGGGTCCTTATGGGGCTCTATGGGGTCTCTATGGGGTTCTATGGGGTCCCTATGGGGTCTCTATGGGGTCTCTATGGGGGCTCTATGGGGCTCTATGGGGCTCTATGGGGCTCTATGGGGTTCTATGGGGTCCCTATGGGTCTCTATGGGGCTCTATGGGGTCTCTATGGGGCTCTATGGGTCTCTATGGGGTTCTATGGGGTCCCTATGGGGTCTCTATGCGGCTCTATGGGGCTCTATGGGGCTCTATGGGGCTCTGTGGGCTCTCTATGGGGTTCTATGGGGTCCCTATGGGTCTCTATGGGGTTCTATGGGGTCCCTATGGGTCTCTATGGGGCTCTATGGGGTCTCTATGATGCTCTATGGGGCAGGGGGGTTTCTATGGGGCTCTATGGGGTTTCTATGGGGTTCTATAGGGTCTCTATGGGGTCCCTATGGGTCTCTATGGGGCTCTCTGGGGTCTCTATGGGGCTCTATGGGGTCTCTATGGGGTTCTATAGGGTCTCTATGGGGCTCTATGGGGTCTCTATGATGCTCTATGGGGCAGGGGGGTCTCTATGGGGCTCTATGGGGCCAGGACCCCCCTGACACCCCCCCCCCCATTTTTCTGCCCCCCAGGTCCCTCGGGGGAGCCGTGGCTGCTCCGGGGCTGCGCGACCCCCGCGTGGTGCGAGACCCCCGTGGGGCTGGGGGGGCTGCGGGGGGGCGCTGTGGGGCAGGAGGGATCAGTGGGGCAGGAGGGATCTATGGGGCAGGAGGGATCTATGGGGCAGGAAGGATCTATGGGGCAGGAAGGATCTATGGGGCTGCTGTGCTGTCAGGGGCAGCTCTGCAACGGCCTCCCCGGGGACCCCTCCCCCCCCAGCGCCGCCCCTCCCCCCCTCGCGCCCCTCCCCCTCCTCCTCCTCCTCCTCTCTGCCCCACAAGTTTAAGGTGGGGCACAACCCCCCCCCCTCTGCCCCATAGATTTTGGAGGAAGCCGCGCCCTGCCCTGAGGAACTTCCGATGTGGGGCAGGGTGGGGTCAGCCCCCGCTATGGGGCGTGAGTCACTTGGGGGGTGACCCAGGGGCTTCGGGGGGGCTGTGGGGGATGGGCTGTGGGGCATTTCTATGGGGCAGAGCTATAGGGGATGAGCTATGGGGCTTTTCTATGGGGCAGAGCTATAGGGGATGAGCTATGGGGCTTTTCTATGGGGCAGAGCTATGGGGGATGGGCTCTGGGGGCTTTTCTATGGGGCAGAGCTATAGGGGATGAGCTATGGGGGCTTTTCTATGGGGCAGAGCTATAGGGGATGAGCTATGGGGGCTTTTCTATGGGGCAGAGCTATAGGGCAGAGCTTTAGGACTCCTCTATGGGGTTTTTCTGTGGGGCTGTTCCATGGGGCGCAGCTTTGGCGCTGCGCTATGGGGCACAGAGCCCGGCAGCAGCCGCGCTGTGGGGCGGGGATGCCGTGGGGCACCGTGGGCCGCGCTATGGGGCGGGGAGCCCCGAGGGCCCCCCACCTTCGCCCCACCCGCGCCCCACCCAGTCCCGGCTCTCATAAATGGGGCGGTTCTGCCCCACGGCCCCGGGGCCTGGCCGAGATGTGGGGCCGGGCCATGGGGGGGGCCCGGCTGCTGCCGCTGCTGCTGCTGCTGCTGCCAGGTACGGGGGGCACTTGGGGGGCACTTGGGGGGCACTTGGGGGGGGATCTGTGGGGCGAGGCGGGGTCAGGGTTTGTGGGGCAGGGGGGTTTGAGGGTTGACAAATGTGGGGCTGGGGCAGGGGGATGTGGGGCAGGAGCTGTGGGGCTGTGGGGATGAGATTTGTGGGGCAGGGGACTTGTGGGGCAGGGACAGTGAAGTGTCAGAGGCTTGTGGGGCAGAGAAGGTGTTTGGGGTCAGATCTGTGGGGCAGGGGAGTCTGTGGGGCTGGGAGGGTGGGTGGCAGGGCCCTGTGTGGCAGGAGCTGTGGGGCAGGGGGGGTGTCAGTGGTCAGATCTGTGGGGCTGGGGCAGGTGGGTTACAGGGCTGAGATCTGTGGGGCAGGAAGGGTTGGGGGTCAGATCTATGGGGCAAGGGGTGGCACAGCTGGGATCTGTGGGGCAGGAGATGTTGAGGATCAGATCTGTGGGGCGGGTGAGTGTCAGGGCCGAGATCTGTGGGGCAGGGGCTGACAAGGCTGAGATCTATGGGGCAGGGGATGTCAAGGATCAGATCTATGGGGCAGGGGATATCAAGGATCAGATCTATGGGGCAGGGGGGTGCCAGGGGGCTGTGGGGCAGCAGCCGTGGGGCGGGGGGTTCTGGGGCGTGCCGTGGGTGGGGCTGGGACAGGCCCGGACACGTCGTGGGCCTGGCAGGGAGGGCGCGGTGATGTTTGGGGCCGGTGACGCGTGGGGCGGGGACCCGTGGGGTGGGAAGGTGTGGGGCGGGGACGTGTGGCGCAGTGATGCGTGGGGCAGTGACGTGTGGGGTGGAAATGTGTGGGGCAGGCTCCCTGGGGCAGGGATGTGTGGGGCAGTGACGTGTGGGGCAGTGATGCGTGGGGCAGTGACCTGTGGGGTGGAAATGTGTGGGGCAGGCTCCCTGGGGCAGGAATCTGTGGGGCAGGGATGTGTGGAGCAGGCTCCATGGGGCAGTGACATGTGGGGCAGTGATGTGTGGGGCTGGAATATGTGGGGCAGGGATGTGTGGGGCAGGCTCCATGGGGCAGTGACGTGTGGGGCTGGAATGTGTGGGGCAGGCTCCATGGGGCTGGAATGTGTGGGGCAGTGACGTGTGGGGCAGTGATGTGTGGGGTGACAATGTGTGGGGCAGGCTCCATGGGGCTGCAGTGCCTGAGCTGTGGGGAGGACGACGACGGCAGCTGCCGCCAGCCCAGGAACGTCTCCTGCCCCACGGAGAGCGACGTGTGCAGCGAGGCCCTGGCGGTTCTCAGCTGGAGTGAGTGTGGGGCTGGGGATGTGGGGCAGGGTGTGGGGCTGGGGATGTGGGGCTGGAGATGTGGGGTGGGAGATGTGGGGTGGGCGATGTGGGGTGGACGATGTGGGGTGGGCGATGTGGGGTGGGAGATGTGGGGCAGGGATGTGGGGCTGGAGATGTGGGTGGGTGGGAGATGTGGGGTGGGAAATGTGGGGCAGGGATGTGGGGCAGGGGATGATGTGGGGCTGGATCTCTTCAGGTCTGTGACCCCCTGCCCCTCCCCCAATGATCCCCCTGCCCCCTGTGACCCCTGAGTGACCCTGAGTGACCCCTGAGTGACCCCTGAGTGACCCCAGTGACCCCTGGGTGACCCCTGAGTGACCCTGACTGACCCTGACTGACCCTGAGTGACCCCTGAGTGACCCCTGAGTGACCCCAGTGACCCCTGGGTGACCCCTGACTGACCCTGAGTGACCCTGAGTGACGCTGGGTGACCCTGACCGACCCTGAGTGACCCCTGCATGACCCCCGCGTGACCCCTGCGTGACCCCTGAGTGACCCCTGACCCCTGTGTGACCCCCAGGTCACGGCGGCGTGGCGCTGACCGCCCGGGGCTGCGGCCGGGGTCAGCCGGGGGCTCTGGCCCGGGCGCTGCAGCTGCCGGGGCTGGTTCTGTTCGAGCGGCGCCGGAACTGCCCCGGGGAGTCCTGCAACGGGGAACTGGGAGCACTGGGAGCACTGGGAGCACTGGGGAGCGAGAGCGGTGCGGACTGGGAGGGACTGGGAGGGACTGGGAGGGAACTGGGAGGGACTGGGAGGGACTGGGATGGACTGGGACAAACTGGGATGGACTGGGATGGACTGGGAGGGACTGGGAGGGACTGGGAGGGAACTGGGAGGGACTGGGAGGGACTGGGATGGACTGGGAGGGAACTGGGACAAACTGGGATGGACTGGGATGGACTGGGAGGGACTGGGAGGGACTGGGATGGACTGGGAGGGACTGGGATGGACTGGGAGGGACTGGGAGGGACTGGGATGGACTGGGAGGGACTGGGAGGGACTGGGAGGGGATTGGGATGGACTGGGAGGGACTGGGAGGGAACTGGGATCGACTGGGACCCACTGGTTTATACTGGGATGAACTGGTCCGGCGCTCCCGGTGCATCAATTGGAAGATGGGTCCGTGACCTTTGACCCCCTGACCTTTGACCCCGTGACCTTTGACCCCTCCTCCCCCACCCAGCCAACACCACCGCCCCTCCCCCCAACGGCCTGCGCTGCTTCGGCTGCCCCCCCGCCGGGCCCTGCCCCCCCGGCACCGTCGTCCGTTGCCACGGCGACCACCGCGGCTGTTTCCACGGCAACGTCACCCTGCGATTGGGTGAGCCAATAACCCACGGGGGGCGGGGCTTCCCCTTTAAACCCCGCCCCCTTTAAACCGCGCCCCCCTTCAGGTAACTGCACCCTGTGATTGGGTGAGCCAATAACCCACGAGGGGCGGGGCTTCCCCTCTAAACCCCGCCCCCTTTTAACCCCGCCCCCTCTCAGGTAACCACACCCTGTGATTGGGTGAGCCAATAACCCACGGGGGGTGGGGCTTCCCCTCTAAACCCCGCCCCCTTTAAAACCCGCCCCCTCTCAGGTAACCGCACCCTGTGATTGGGTGAGCCAATAACCCACGGGGGGCGGGACTTCCCCTCTAAACCCCGCCCCCTTTAAAACCCGCCCCCTCTCAGGTAACCGCACCCTGTGATTGGGTGAGCTAATAACCCACGGGGGGCGGGACTTCCCCTCTAAACCCCGCCCCCTTTAAAAAACGCCCCCTCTCAGGTAACTGCACACTGTGATTGGGTGAGCCAATAACCCACGGGGGGCGGGACTTCCCCTCTAAACCCCGCCCCCTTTAAAAACCGCCCCCTCCCAGGTAACTGCACCCTGTGATTGGGTGAGCCAATAACCCATGGGGGGCGGGGCTTCCCCTCTAAACCCCGCCCCTTTTAAACCCCGCCCCCCTCCCCTCAGGTAACCACACCCTGCGGCGCGAGGTGCGCGGCTGCGTCCCCGACGGCGACTGCGCCCAGGAGCGCCGCGGCGACGCCGACGCCGCCATCACCGGCTCCTGTTGCCATGGCGACCTCTGCAACCGGCAGCTGGGCGAGAAAACGTTCTTCGCCCCCGATCTGCCCCGCCTGGAGCTGCTGCCGCACGGCCACGCCCCCACGGCCACGCCCACCAACGTCACTAAGATGGCGGATGGTAAAGATGATGAGGCGGGCGGCAATATGGCCGCCGGTGACGGCGATGTGAGGCCTGGCGACGCCGAAACGGCGGCGCCGGAGCGAGGCGGGGCTGTCGGGGGAAGGCGGGCGGCCGGGGGCAAGATGGCCTCCGGGGGCAAGATGGCTGCTGGGAATAAAACGACCTCAGGAGACAAGATGGCTGCTGGGGGCAAGATGGCCGCTGGGGACAAGATGGCTGCCGGGAATAAAACAGTCTCAGGAGACAAGATGGCCGCTGGTGACAAGATGGCCGCCGGAGATAAAATGGCTTCCGGTGACAAGATGGCCACTGGAGACAAGATGGCTTCCGGTGACAAGATGGCCACCGGAAATAAGATGGCCGCCGGTGACAAAATGGCCACCGAGGATAAGATGGCTGCCGGTGACAAGATGGCCGCCGGTCACGTGGGCTCCGGGCGGCCAATGGGGCGCAAGGATGGGGTGAAAGGGCCGGTGGGGCGGGGCCAATCGCTGGGCGGGCCCGGGTGGCTCCTCCCCTTCCTGTTGTGGCCCCTCCTCCGCTGAGGGCGGGAATAAAAGCTGAGGCGGGAAACGGAGTCGAGTTTTGGGGTGAAAATTTGGGATTTTGGGGTAAAAACGTTCCCGGAGCTGGAGGGAATTCTGGGATTGGTTTGGTTTTAATTTAATTTGAGTTAATTTTAAATAGAAGTTTAATTTTAATTTTAAATTTCATTTAAATGCTAGTTTTAGATGTCATTTAAATCTTAATTCTCAACTTAATTTAAATTGTTAAGTTTAAATTTAATTAAAATGTTTAAATTTAGATTTCAAACTTAAAAAATTTAAATTAAACTTAATTTTAAATTTAAATTTTTAACTTTAAATTTAATTAAAAATGTTTAAGTTTAGGCTTAAAATTTAAATTATAATTTAAATCTAAAATCTTTTAAATTTAATTTCGATTTAATTTTTAAATTAACTATATTAATTAATAATTTAAAAAAACCTTTTGCCATTTATTTCGGTTTTAATTTTTTTGCCTATTACAATTAATAATGATAATAATAGTAATAATAGTAATAATAATAATAATAATAATATGATAATAATATGATAATATTATAATGATAATGATAATAATGATAATAATGATGATAATAATAATGATATTGATAATGATAATAATGATAATGATAATGATTAATAATAATAATAATGATAATAATAGTAATAATAATAATAATAATGATAATGATAATAATAATAATAATAATAATAATAATAATAATAATAATAATAATAATAATAATAATAATAATAATAATAATAATTTATAATAATCATTAGAAAAAGCTCGTTAAGGCCCAGCCAGCCCCTCCCCCAACCCAAAAATGACCAGAAAAGGAGTTTTTTTCCCAAAAAAACCTTTAATAAATACAAGGAGGGGAAGCTCCCAGTGCTCCCAGTAAGGGCTCGGGGCTCCCAGTTCCATTTTGGGGAGAAAAGGGGGATTTTGAGGGGAGAAAAAGGCGGGAAAACGTGAGGGGAGAAAAGGGCGGGAAAACGTGAGGGGAAAAAAGGCGGGAAAACGTGAGGGGAGAAAAGGGCGGGAAAACGTGAGGGGAAAAAGGCGGGAAAACGTGAGGGGAAAAAGGCGGGAAAATGCCGGAAAAGGCCAAGAAAAAGCCAGAAAAGGCTGGAAAATGCCAGAAAATGCTGGAAAAAGGTCAGGAAGATGCCAGAAAAGGCCCAGAAAATGCTAGAAAAGGCCGGAAAAAGCCGGAAAAGGCCACAAGGGTGAGGGGAAAAGGCCCGGAAAAGGCAAGAAAAGGGCAATAAAAGGTCAGGAAAAGGCCGGAAAAGTCCGGAAAAGGCCAGAAAATGCTGGGAAAAGACCAGAAAAAGCCGGAAAAAGGCAATAAAAGGTCAAGAAAAGTCTGGGAAAGTCCAGAAAAAGTCAGGAAAAGGTCAGGAAAAGGCCGGAAAAGGCCGGAAAAAGGCAATAAAAGGTCAGAAAAAGGCCCAGAAAAGGCTGGAAAAGGGCAATAAAAGGTCAGGAAAAGTCTGGAAAAGTCCAGAAAAATCAGAAAAAGGCCGGAAAAAGGCAATAAAAGGTCAGGAAAAGGCCCAGAAAAGGCCGGAAAAGGGCAATAAAAGGCCCGGAAAAGGCTGGAAAAGTCCGGAAAAGGCCAGAAAATGCTGGGAAAAGGCAGTAAAAGGCTGGTAAAGGTCAGGAAAATTCCGGAAAAGTCCGGCGAAGGCTCCGGCGTCAGAAGGCGGCGGCGCCGCGCGTCAGCGTCAGCACGGCGTCCATCCAGATGCGCAGCGCCTCGGCGCTCGGCGCCACCAGCCAGAACAGGCGCTCGTAGGTCTTGAGGCAGAAGGTGAGGCGCGGGTTGGGGCTCTGGGGGGCACTTGGGGGTCAGAAATGGGGGGCAGGGGGTGGCTGGGGGGGGGGGGGTCCCCCAGAGGTGTGGGTCGTGATGTGACCCACGGATCCCGGTGTGACCCATAGATCCCAAAGTGACCCATGGATCCCGAACTGACCCGTGGATCCCAAACTGACCCACGGATCCCAAACTGACCCACGGATCCCAAACTGACCCACGGATCCCAAAGTGACCCATGGATCCCAAAGTGACCCATGGATCCCAAAGTGACCCATGGATCCCGAACTGACCCATGGATCCCAAACTGACCCACGGATCCCAAACTGACCCACGGATCCCAAACTGACCCATGGATCCCGAACTGACCCACGGATCCCAGTGTGACCCACGGATTAGAGTGTGACCCATGGATTCCAGTGTGACCCATGGATCCCGAACTGACCCACAGATCCTGATGTGACCCACGAATTAGAGTGTGACCCATAGATCCCAAACTGACCCATGGATCCCAAACTGACCCATGGATCCCAAACTGACCCATAGATCCCAAACTGACCCACGGATCCCAAACTGACCCATGGATCCCAAAGTGACCCATGGATTCCATCGTGACCCATAGATCCCAAAGTGACCCACGGATCCCAAACTGACCCATAGATCCCAGTGTGACCCATGGATTCCAGTGTGACCCATGGATCCCAGTGTGACCCATGGATCCCAAAGTGACCCATGGATACCAAACTGACCCACAGATCCCAAACTGACCCATAGATCCCAAACTGACCCACGGATCCCAAAATGACCCATGAATCCCAAAGTGACCATAGATTCCATTGTGACCCATAGATCCCAAACTGACCCATGGATCCCGGTGTGACCCATAGATCCCAAAGTGACCCATGGATCCCAAACTGACTCACAGATCCCAAACTGACCCATGGATCCCAAACTGACCCATGGATCCCAAACTGACCCACGGATCCCAAACTGACCCATGGATCCCAAACTGACCCATGGATCCCAAACTGACCCACGAATCCCAAACTGACCCATGGATCCCAAACTGACCCACGGATCCCAAACTGACCCACAGATCCCAAACTGACCCATGGATTCCAGCATGACCCATAGATCCCAAACTGACCCATAGATCCCAGTGTGACCCACAGATCCCAGTGTGACCCATGGATCCCAAACTGACCCACAGATCCCAAACTGACTCACAGATCCCAAACTGACCCATGGATCCCAAACTGAGCCATAGATCCCAGTGTAACCCACGGATCCCAAACCGACCCACAGATCCCAAACTGACCCATGGATTCCAGCGTGACCCACGGATCCCAAACTGACCCATGGATCCCGAACTGACCCACGGATCCCAAACTGACCCATAGATCCCAGTGTGACCCATGGATTCCAGTGTGACCCATGGATCCCAGTGTGACCCACAGATTCCAACCAGATCCACGAGTCCCAATGTGACCCACAGACCCCACCCCGCCCCACAGACCCCACAGACCCCACAGACCCCACAGACCCCACTGACCCCACCCTGCCCCACACACCTTACCCCGCCCCACAGACCCCTCCCCACCCCACAGACCACACAGACCCCACAGACCCCTCCCCACCCCACAGACCCCACAGACCCCACCCCACCCCACAGACCCCACCTCACCTTCCCGGCCACGCGCCCGGGGTCGTACCAAACCTCCTCGATGGCCTGGAAGTAGATGACGCCCTTGAGCTTCGTCTGCGCCTGGTCTGGGGTGGGGGGGACACGATGGGGTTCACCTGAGACCCCCAAAACCCCACAGACCCCTCCCCCCCATAACCCCACATCCCCCAGACCCACATCATCCCCCCCAGACCCCCAGAATCACCCCCTGGGTACCCCCGTAATAGGCCAGGACCCTCCTCTGCGGGTCCAGGTGGAACCAGCGGCGCCGCCAGGTCTTGATGCGTCCCCCCATTTTGGTCAGGGGCCCCCTCAGGGACCCCCCCAAAATCCGCAGACCCCCGACAGCCTCGGGCCGGTGGCCCCGGGCCCGCAGGGCACAGAGCAGGTCGGGCTGGAGACCCCCACCCCAAAAAAAAAACCAAAGTCAGAACCCACAGAAATTCGGGACCCCCAGAACCCCCAAAATTGGTGGGTGAGCCCCAAAATGCAGCCCAGGAAGGAGCTAAAATCCCACCCAGATGCTTGAGATGCTCCAAAATCCTCCCCAAAACCCCTCCAAAATCCCCCCCCTAAAATCACCTCAAAATCCCCCTCAAATCCCCCCCAAATTCACCCCAAATTTTCCTAAAATCCCTCAAAAATCCCCCCAAAATCCTCCTCAAAATCCGCCCCAAATCCTCCCCAAATTTTTCCCAAATCCTTCTAAAATCCCCCCAAAATCCTCCTCAAAATCTGCCCCAAATCCTCCCCAAATTTTCCCCAAATCCTCCCCAAAATCCGCCCAAAATTTTCCCCAAATCCCCCCCAAAATCCCTCCAAAATCCTCCCAAAATCCCCCTCAAAAATCCTCCCCATATTTTCCCAAAATCCTCCCCAAATCCTTTCCAAAATCCGCCCCAAATCTGCCCCAAATCCGTCCAAAATCTCCCCAAAATTTTCCCAAAATCCCCCAAAATTTTCCCCAAATCCCCCCAAATTTTCCTCCCAAAATTCCCCCCAAAAATCCCCCGTGGGTGGGGGAGGGGGTCACCTCAGTAGGGGGCGTGGCCTCAGCCGGAACGGGCGTGGCCTCTGCGGGAGTGGGCGTGGCCTCACCACAAATGGGCGTGTCCTCCGTGGGCGTGGCCTTGGCAGCTTTCCGGGCCTCCTGGGGCGCAGGAAAAAAAAAATAACCACGCCCCCTTCCGACCACACCCAACCCCAACCCCACGCAGGAATTTGCATGTAAAGGCCACGCCCACCGAGGCCACGCCCACAGACGAGGCCACGCCCCCTCACCCTGGCGCGGAGGAGCCGCTCGCGCTCGGCCAAAGCTTCCCGGACGCGGCGCTCCAGTTCGGCCAGTCTGAGACAGGCACTGGGGAAACTGGGAGGTCACTGGGGGCGTTTTGGGGGGAATTTGGGGGATTTTGGGCAATTTTGGGGAGTTTGGGACAGTTCGGGGTCGTTTTTGGGTTGATTTGGGGTGGGGATTGGGGTGGTTTTGGGGCGGTTTTGGGACATTTTGGGACATTTTGGGTGATTTTGGGTGATTTCGGGAGATTTTGGGGTGGTTTTGGGGTGGTTTTGGTGGGATTTTGGGGGATTTTGGGCAATTTTGGGGAGTTTGGGACAGTTCGGGGTCGTTTTTGGTTTGTTTTGGGGTGGTTTTGGGGGGATTTTGGGGGATTTTGGGACAATTTTGGGTGATTTCGGGAGATTTTGGGGTGGTTTTGGGGGGATTTTGGGCAATTTTGGGCAATTTTGGGGAGTTTGGGACAGTTCGGGGTCGTTTTTGGGTTGTTTTGGGGTGGGGTTTGGGGCGGTTTTGGGGGATTTTGGGACATTTTGGGTGATTTCGGGAGATTTTGGGGTGGTTTTGGGGTGGTTCTGGTGGGATTTTGGGGGATTTTGGGCAATTTTGGGGAGTTTGGGACAGTTCGGGGTCGTTTTTGGGTTGTTTTGGGGTGGGGTTTGGGGCGGTTTTGGGGGATTTTGGGACATTTTGGGTGATTTCGGGAGATTTTGGGGTGGTTTTGGGGTGGTTCTGGTGGGATTTTGGGGGATTTTGGGCAATTTTGGGGAGTTTGGGACAGTTCGGGGTCGTTTTTGGGTTGTTTTGGGGTGGGGTTTGGGGCGGTTTTGGGGGATTTTGGGAGATTTTGGGAGATTTTGGGACATTTTGGGGTGATTTTGGGTGATTTCGGGAGATTTTGGGGTGGTTTTGGGGGGATTTTGGGGGATTTTGGGCAATTCTGGGGTGATTTGGGGTGATTTGGGGAGATTTTGGGGTGGTTTTGGGGGGATTTTGAGGTGATTTTGGGGTGACTTTGCGGGATTTTGGGACAGTTCGGGGTGGTTTTGGGGCGGTTTGGGTGGGTTTGGGTTGTTTTGGGGCAATTTTGGGCGGTTTTGGGGTGGTTTTAGGTCAGATTTGAGGGGGGACTTTGGGGGTCAGTTTTGGGTCACTTTGGGGTCACTTTTGGGTCATTTTTGGGTCAGTTTGGGGTCATTTTTGGGTCAATTTTAGGCCAATTTTTGGGTCAGTTTGGGGCTATTTTTGAGGTCGCTCCGGGGTCACTCAGGGGTCATTCCGGGGTCACTCCGGGGTCACTCAGGGGTCACTCCGGGGTCACTCCGGGGTCACTCAGGGGTCATTCCGGGGTCACTCCGGGGTCACTCAGGGGTCACTCAGGGGTCACTCCGGGGTCACTCCGGGGTCACTCGGGGGTCACTCAGGGGTCACTCCGGGGTCACTCCGGCCTCACCTGTAGGACTCCGCGTCCAGCTGCACCTCCAGCGCACCTGGCGGGGGAGGGGAAAGGGGGAGGGGCGGGGACACAAATCAGAGACCACACCCCAGCCCCTCCCCCAGCCCCTCCCCCCACCCCCCCAGCCCCTCCCCCACTCACCCTGGCCGTGGTGGGAGCGGGGCCGGGGGGGTTGGGGGGGTCCCGGCCGGGCCCCCCCGCGGCGTCGGGGGAGGCTGTCGGACCTCTGGAGGCCAATGGCGCCCTGGGGACGGCCAGGGGTCACTCAGGGGTCACTCAGGGGTCACTCAGGGTCAGTCAGGGTCAGTCAGGGGTCAGAGGTCACTTAGGGTCACTCAGGGTCACTCAGGGTCACTCAGGGTCTCTCAGGGGTCACTCAGGGTCACTCAAGGGTCACTCAGGGGTCACTCAGGGGTCACTCAGGGTCTCTCAGGGGTCACTCAGGGTCACTCAAGGGTCACTGAGGGGTCACTGAGGGGTCACTGAGGGGTCACTCAGGGTCACTCAGGGGTCACTCAGGGGTCACTCAGGGTCAGTGAGGGGTCAGTCAGGGGTCAGTCAGGGGTCAGAGGTCACTTAGGGTCACTCAGGGTCTCTCAGGGGTCACTCAGGGGTCACTCAGGGGTCACTCAGGGTCACTCAGGGTCACTCAGGGGTCACTCAGGGGTCACTCAGGGTCAGTGAGGGGTCAGTCAGGGGTCAGTCAGGGGTCAGAGGTCACTTAGGGTCACTCAGGGTCTCTCAGGGGTCACTCAGGGGTCACTCAGGGGTCACTCAGGGTCACTCAGGGTCACTCAGTGGTCACTCAGGGGTCACTCAGGGTCAGTCAGGGGTCAGTCAGGGGTCAGTCAGGGGTCAGAGGTCACTTAGGGTCACTCAGGGTCACTCAGGGGTCACTCAGGGGTCACTCAGGGTCACTCAGGGGTCACTCTGGGTCACTCAGGGGTCACTCAGGGTCACTCAGGGGTCACTCAGGGTCACTCGGGGGTCACTCAGGGGTCACTCAGGGGTCACTCAGGGGTCACTCAGGGGTCACTCAGGGGTCACTTGGGTCACTCAGGGGTCACTCGGGGGTCACTCAGGGTCACTCAGGGGTCACTCAGGGGTCACTCAGGGGTCACTCGGTCACTCAGGGGTCACTCGGGGGTCACTCAGGGGTCACTCAGGGGTCACTCGGGGGTCACTCAGGGGTCACTCAGGGGTCACTCGGGGTCACCTGCACCGAGCTGCGCAGGGCCAGCACCCGGGGGGGGTCGCAGGGGGGGCCCAGGAGGATCCAGCGCCGATCGGTGCAGTGCGAGAACATCAGCTGGGGGCCCGAAAACACCCAAAATCACCCCAAAATCAGCCAGAATCACCCCAAAATCACCCAAAATCACCCAAAATCACCCGAAATCACCCCAAAATCACCCCAAAATCAGCCAAAATCACCCAAAATCACCCGAAATCATCCCAAAATCACCCAAAATCACCAAAAATCACCCGAAATCACCCCAAAATCACCCCAAATCACCCTAAAATCATCCCCAAATCACTAAAATTCACCAATCACCATGAAATAACCAAAATCACCTGAAAATCGCCCAAAATCACCCCAAAATCACCCGAATTACCCCAAAAATCACTCCAAAATCACCGGAAATCACTGAAATTTACCAATCACTCCCATAATCACCCCAAAATCACCCAAATTACCCCAAAATCACCCAAATTACCCCAAAATCACCCAAAATCACCCAAAAATCACCCAAATTAGCCCAGAATCACACAAATTACCCCAAAATCACCCCAAATCACCCCAAAATCACCAAAAATGGTCCCAAAATCACCCAAATTACCCGAAAATCACCAAAAATCACCCCAAAATCACCCAAATTACCCCAAAATCACCCAAAATCACCCCAAAATCACCCAAATTACCCCAAAATCACCAAAAATGGCCCCAAAATCACCCAAACCCCCCCCCCAAAATTCCCCCTCCCCCCCATCCCCCACCTGCCCCCCCGCCGTCACCGCCGCCTGTGACGTCATCGTCTCTGACGTCACCGCCGCCGCCCCTCCCCCCCCCTCCTGCGGGGGGGGCTCGTCCTAAAAAAACCAAAAAAAACAAAAAAATAAAAAATAAAAAATAAAGGGGTGGGGGGAGGGGCGGGAGTGACGTCACTGCCCCCTTTTCCCCCCTCCCCCCACTCGGGGTGGGGGAGGGGCGGGCGGGGGGGGGCCCCGCCCTGGTCGGACCGGTTGGGTGGGGGGAGGGGCGGGGGAGGGGTGGGGGAGGGGCGCACCTCCAGCCTCAGCCCTTCCAGCGCCGCCGCCGTCCCGTCCTGGCTCCCAGTTCGGACCAGTTCGGACCAGTTTGGACCAGTTCGGCTTCCCAGTCCCTCCCAGTTCCCTCCCAGTCCATCCCAGTTTGTCCCAGTTGCCCCCAGACCCTCTCCCAGTCCATCCCAGTCCCTCCCAGTCCATCCCAGTCCATCCCAGTCCCTCCCAGTTCATCCCAGTTTGTCCCAGTTTGTCCCAGTCCATCCCAGTCCCCTCCCAGTCCATTCCCAGTCCATCCCAGTATAACCCAGTCCAACCTGGACCCTTCCCAGTTTGTCCCAGTGCTGCCGTGAGGCCTCCCAGTCCCTCCCAGTTCATCCCAGTTCGTCCCAGACCCTCTCCCAGTCCATCCCAGTTCCCCCCAGTCCCATCCCAGTCCATCCCAGTCCCTCCCAGTTCATCCCAGTCCCTCCCAGTTCGATCCCAGTTTATCCCAGTCCATCCCAGTTTGATCCCAGTCCATTCCCAGTCCATCCCAGTCCATCCCAGTTTGTCCCAGTTCAATCCCAGTTTGATCCCAGTCCATCCCAGTCCATCCCAGTCCATCCCAGTCCCTCCCAGTCCATCCCAGTCCCTCCCAGTCCATCCCAGTCCATCCCAGTCCATCCCAGTCCAATCCCAGTCCATCCCAGTCCATCCCAGTCCCTCCCAGTCCAATCCCAGTTTGTCCCAGTCCATCCCAGTCCCTCCCAGTCCCTCCCAGTCCATCCCAGTTTGTCCCAGTCCATCCCAGTTCAATCCCAGTCCATCCCAGTCCATCCCAGTCCATCCCAGTTCATCCCAGTCCATCCCAGTCCATCCCAGTCCATCCCAGTCCATCCCAGTCCATCCCAGTCCAATCCCAGTCCATCCCAGTCCATCCCAGTCCAATCCCAGTCCAATCCCAGTCCATCCCAGTCCATCCCAGTCCATCCCAGTCCATCCCAGTTTGTCCCAGTCCATCCCAGTCCCTCCCAGTCCAATCCCAGTCCAATCCCAGTCCATCCCAGTCCATCCCAGTCCCTCCCAGTCCAATCCCAGTTTGTCCCAGTCCATCCCAGTCCCTCCCAGTCCAATCCCAGTTTGTCCCAGTTCATCCCAGTCCCTCCCAGTCCATCCCAGTTCAATCCCAGTCCCTCCCAGTCCAATCCCAGTTTGTCCCAGTCTATCCCAGTTCAATCCCAGTCCATCCCAGTCCATCCCAGTCCAATCCCAGTTTGTCCCAGTCTATCCCAGTTCAATCCCAGTTTGTCCCAGTCCATCCCAGTCCATCCCAGTCTCACCCCTCCGCTCTCCTCTCCCCCCCCGCTGGGGGAGGGGGGGGTCTCTCCCCCGCCGCGTTGCACCATGGGAGCCGCTCCCGGGGTGGGGGAGGGGCGGGGTCAAAGGTCACCGGACCCGCGGTGGGGGCGGGGCGGGGTCCGCCCTCCCCTCCCCCCTCCCCTCCCGGGACCCCCCGGAGCCGCCGCGAGCGCACCTGGCCGGGCGGGGGAGGGGCGCTGACGTCAGCGCCACTTCCGCCTCACCTGGAGAAAAGGGGGCGGGGCTGGAACCGCGACGAGGCCACGCCCCCTTTATCCCTCCCCTTCCCCCCCTCTCATTCCATTAAGCCACGCCCACTTCAGCCACGGAACCGCTTTTATTTGGATTGGCGGGAACGCGCGGAGGGGGCGTGGCCGGGAGGGCGTGGCCAAAGGGGGTTTACAAATTTCTCCGAGTCAAAATGGGCGTGGTTTGAGCCGGAAGTGGGCGCGGCTTTCACCCGGAAGTGGCCGCACTTTGAGCCAAAATCCGGGCGTGATTTCAGCCGGAAGTGGGCGTGGCTTCAACCGGAAGTGAGCGCGTTTTCCACCGGAAGAGACGCACAGTTTCAGCTGGGAGTGGGCGTGGTCTGAGCCGGAAGTAGGCGTGTTTTCCGGCGGAAATGGGCGTGGCTAAGGATCATCCTGGATCCCGCAGCGCAGATTGGCCGGGATGGCGATGTCTGAGGAAAGGGGGGGGGGGGAGGGGAGAAAGGGGCGGGGTTAAAGGGGTGAGGGAGGGGTCAGAGGGGTGGGGGAGGGGTTTAAGGGGTGGGGGAGGGGCCGAACCCATCAGGCGGGGGCGGGGCAGGTCCAGCCGCTCCATCAGGGCCACGAAGTCGTCGACGCCGAGCGTCAGGCGGGGGTTGTGGCGCCGCTCCTCCCCCACCGTGGAGACCGTGTGACCTGGGGGGAGGGGCGGTGACCCCTGAGTGACCCTGAGTGACCTCAGTGACCCAAGTAACCATGAGTAACCCCTGAGTGACCCTGAGTGACCTCAGTGACCCAAGTGACCCCTGAGTGACCCCTGAGTGACCCTGAGTGACCCCGGAGTGAAGCTGAGTGACCCCTGCATGACCCTGAGTGACCCTGAGTGACCCCGAGTGACCACTGAGTGACCCCTGAGTGACCCGAGTGACCCCTGAGTGACCCTGAGTGACCCCGGAGTGACCCTGAGTGACCTCAATGACCCTGAGTGACCCCTGAGTGACCCTGAGTGACCCCTGAGTGACCCCGGAGTGACCCTGACTGACCACTGAGTGACCCTGAGTGACCCTGGAGTGACCCCTGCATGACCCTGAGTGACCCTGAGTGACCCCAAGTGACCACTGAGTGACTCTGAGTGACCCCGGAGTGACCCTGAGTGACCTCAATGACCCTGAGTGACCCCTGAGTGACTCCCAGTGACCCTTGAGTGACCCCTGAGTGACCCCAGAGTGACCACTGAGTGACCCCTGAGTTCCATCTTGTTCCTTGAGGTGGACTGGGACAAACTGGGATGGACTGGGACAAACTGGGATGAACTGGGAGGGGTTACTGGGACCTCCCCCGCCCCTCCCCCACCTCGCGGCCCCTCCCCCACCCCCCGAGCCCCTCCCCCACCCGCCTAGCCATGCCGGGGGTTGCACTGGGATAAACTGGGATAAACTGGGACAAACTGGGAGGGGTTACCGGGACCTCCCCCTCCCCCACCGCCCCTCCCCCACCCCCCGAGCCCCTCCCCCACCCCCCGGAGCCCCTCCCCCACCCGCGTAGTCGTGCCCGGGGTAGATCCGGCAGCTCTCGGGGAGGGTGAAGATTCGCTCGTGCACGGAGCGGTGCAGGGTGCGCGCGCAGCCTGGGGGGGCGGGGCAATGACGTCATTGGCCACGCCCCCAGGCCACGCCCAGGTCACCCCTGAAGCCATCCCAGTTCATTCCCAGTTCATCCCAGTGAGCCCAAACCTCCTTTAAACCCCTCCCAGTTCATCCCAGTAACTCCCAGTTCAGCCCAGTTCATCCCAGTTCATCCCAGTCCCTCCCAGTTCAATCCCAGTCCATCCCAGTCCCTCCCAGTATCCCCAGTGTCCGTCCCAGTCCCTCCCAGTCCCTCCCAGTCCCTCCCAGTAACTCCCAGTTCATCCCAGTCCATCCCAGTCCCTCCCAGTCCCTCCCAGTCCCTCCCAGTCCCCTTCCAGTCCATCCCAGTTCATCCCAGTCCATCCCAGTTCAATCCCAGTTTATCCCAGTTCATCCCAGTCCCTCCCAGTCCCTCCCAGTCCCTCCCAGTCCCTCCCAGTCCATCCCAGTCCAACCCAGTTCCCTCCCAGTCCCTCCCAGTCCCTCCCAGTCCATCCCAGTCCCTCCCAGTCCCCCCCAGTCCCTCCCAGTCCCTCCCAGTCCCTCCCAGTCCATCCCAGTCCCTCCCAGTTCCCTCCCAGTCCCTCCCAGTCCCTCCCAGTCCATCCCAGTCCCTCCCAGTCCCTCCCAGTCCCTCCCAGTCCCTCCCAGTCCCTCCCAGTCCATCCCAGTCCCTCCCAGTCCCTCCCAGTTCCCTCCCAGTCCCTCCCAGTCCATCCCAGTCCCTCCCAGTTCCCTCCCAGTCCCTCCCAGTCCCTCCCAGTCCCTCCCAGTCCATCCCAGTTCAATCCCAGTTCATCCCAGTCCATCCCAGTCCATCCCAGTTCATCCCAGTCCATCCCAGTCCCTCCCAGTCCCTCCCAGTCCATCCCAGTTCATCCCAGTCCATCCCAGTCCATCCCAGTCCATCCCAGTCCATCCCAGTCCCTCCCAGTCCATCCCAGTTCCCTCCCAGTCCATCCCAGTCCATCCCAGTCCATCCCAGTCCATCCCAGTCCCTCCCAGTCCATCCCAGTTCCCTCCCAGTCCATCCCAGTCCATCCCAGTCCCTCCCAGTCCATCCCAGTTCAATCCCAGTCCATCCCAGTCCATCCCAGTCCCTCCCAGTCCCTCCCAGTCCATCCCAGTCCCTCCCAGTCCATCCCAGTCCATCCCAGTCCATCCCAGTTCAATCCCAGTCCCTCCCAGTCCCTCCCAGTCCATCCCAGTTCAATCCCAGTCCATCCCAGTCCATCCCAGTCCATCCCAGTTCCCTCCCAGTCCCTCCCAGTCCATCCCAGTCCATCCCAGTCCCTCCCAGTCCATCCCAGTTCAATCCCAGTCCATCCCAGTCCCTCCCAGTCCATCCCAGTTACCCTGCTGGAAGTCGGTGCGGCCGCAGCCCCGGATCAGCAGCGCGTCCCCGGTGAAGGCCATGCTGGAATCATCCAGAACAAACGTGACGCAGCCGGGGGTGTGCCCGGGGGTGGGGACCACGCGCAGCGCCTGGGGACCCCAAAAAACCGTCAGGGGACCCCAAAAATCAAACTGGGGACCCCAAAAACCTGTCAGGGGACCCCGAAATCCAAACTGGGACCCCAAAAACTAAACTGGGACCCCAAAAAACCGTCAGGGGACCCCAAAAATCAAACTGGGGACCCCAAAAATCAAACTGGGACCTCCAAAAAACCATCAGGGACCCCAAAAATCAAACTGGGGACCCCGAAATCCAAACTGGGACCCCAAAAACTAAACTGGGACCCCAAAAATCAAACTGGGGACCCCGAAATCCAAACTGGGACCCCAAAAATCCAAACTGGGACCCCAAAAACCCGCCAGGGGACCCCGAAAAACCATCAGGGGACCCCAAAAAACCATCAGGGGACCCCAAAATCCAAACTGGGACCCCAAAAACCCGTCAGGGGATCCCAAAAATCAAACTGGGGACCCCAAAATCCAAACTGGGGACCCCAAAAATCAAACTGGGACCCCAAAAATCAAACTGGGACCCCAAAAAACCGTCAGGGGACCCGAAAAACTAAACTGGGCACCCCAAAAATCAAATTGGGGACCCCAAAAATCAAACTGGGGACCCCAAAAATCAAACTGGGACCCCAAAAATCAAACTGGGGACCCCAAAAATCAAACTGGGGACCCCAAAATCCAAACTGGGACCCCAAAATCTGCTCCGGGACCCCCAAAAAATCCCACCTGGGGCACCCAAACCCCCCCTCCCCCACCCAAAACCCCCCTCCCCCACCCCAAAATCTCTCCCTCCCCTCCCCCAAACTCCCCCTCCCCCACCCCAAACTCCCCCTCCCCCCACCCCAAACTCCCCTCCCCTCCCCCAAATTCCCCCTCCCCCATCCCAAACCCCCCTCCCCCACCCAAAACTCCCCCTCCCCCACCTCAAACCCCCCTCCCCCCACCCCAAACTCCCCTCCCCCACCCCACATCTCCCCCTCCCCTCCTCCAAATTCCCCTCCCCCCACCCAAACTCTCCCCCTCCCCCAACCCAAATTCCCCCTCCCCCCACCCCAAACTCCCCCTCCCCCATCCCCCCCGGACCCTCTCCCGGACCCCTCCCCCCCCCCCCCTCCATTCCCGGGGTGGGGGAGGGGCTGGTCACTCACGAACTCCCCGAAGCGCAGCTCGTCCCCCTCCCCCAGCCGCAGGTCCGCGCATGCGCCGCTGGCGCGGGAGGCGGCGCTGGCGCAGCCGAGCGCGCGCCGCAGCGCCCCCGAGCCCGTCACGTGATCCGCGTGGCAGTGCGTGTTGGCTGCGCCGTGACGTCATCGCCGCGGGAAAAGAGAGGGGGGGGGCGGGGAGTGACGTCACGGCGAGGGGAGAGGCTCCGCCCCCCCCCTCCATAACCCCCCCGGTGATTCCCAGTGAGGGCAGCGTGGGCGGGGTTTAAAGGGGTGTGGTGTTGTGGGAGGGGCTTAAAGGGCAGTGTAGGCGGGGTTTAAAGGAGTGTGGCGTTGTGGGAGGGGCTTAAATGACCACGTGGGCGGCTCTTAAAGGGCCAGCGTCTTTTAGATGCTTTTCAGACCAGGGGGAGGAGCTTAAAGGACCATGGGGGTGGGGTTTAATGGGGTGTGGCACGGTGGGAGGGGCTTAAGGGACCGCATGGGCGGGGCTTAAGGGGCACACGGGCAGCTCTTAAAGGGCCAGCGCCTTTTCAAATGGGTGGGAGGGGCTTAAAAGAGCTGGTGGGTGGGGTTTAAAGGGGTGTGGCATTGTGGGAGGGGCTTAAAGGAACACATGGGTGGCTCTTAAAGGGCCAGCGCCTTACAAGCCTGGTTGAGGCCAGTGGGAGGGGCTTAAAGGAGCATGTGGGTGGGGCTAAACTGGGCGTGTCCTCGGTGGGCGGAGCCAAAGGAGCACATAGTAAACTCTTAAAGGGCCAGCACCTTATAGGCACTTTACAGGACAGTGGGAGGGGCTTAAAGACCAGGTGGGCGGGGTTAAAAGGGGTGTGGCATTGTGGGAGGGGCTTAAAGGGACACATGGGCGGTTCTTAAAGGGCCAGCGCCTTATGAATGGTGCTTAGGCTGGTGGGAGGGGCTTAAAAAAGCATGTGGGCGGGGTTAAAAGGGGCGTGTCCTCGGTGGGCGGAGCCAAATGAGCACATAGTAAACTCTTAAAGGGCCAGCACCTTATAGGCACTTTACAAGACAGTGGGAGGGGCTTAAAGGAGCATGTGGGCGGGGCCAAAAGGGGCGTGTCCCGGGTGGGCGGGGCCCCACCTGCGTAGCGCAGGGTGAGGCCGAGCTCCCGCAGCAGCCGCAGGTCGCGGGGCACCGTCTCCAGCACGGGGTCGATGATGACGGCGTCGCCGCTGCGGGCGTCGGCCAGCAGGTAGGTGTAGGTGCAGGAGGAGGCCTCGAAGAGCTGGGGAAAACGAGGGAAAACACCCCAAAAAAATGGGGAAATCGGGAAAAAACGGGGTGGGGGAGGATGGAAGGGGCGTGGAGAGGAAAAGGTGCGAAAAAGGGGGGAAAAAAGTTTGGAAAATGGCAGAAAATGGACTCGAATTTGCCCAGAAAATCTTCAAAAATAACTCAAAATGGGCTGGAAACGCCATAAAAATCCCAAAAGTTCCTTAAGACTTCATAAAAACTTTTTAAAAGCTCCCTGAAATGACAAAACAACCCAAATAGTCCTAAAAAACTGCCCGAAAATACCTGAAAATAGCAAAAAAATTACCTGAAATGCCCTAAAAAGTCGCTAAAAATAGCAGAAAGCAACAAAAAATGTGAAAATCAGACAAAGCATCCCCAAAAAACCCCTAAAAAATCGGGAAATGGGGAAAAAAGGGGGTGGGGGAGGATGGAAGGGGCGTGGAGAGGAAAAGGTGTGAAAAACGGGGGGAAGAGTTTGGAAAATGGCAGAAAATGGACTCGAAATGGGCTGAAAATGCGGTAAAAATACCTTGAAATAGCCAAAAAAATTCCTAAAAATTCATAAAAATAGCACAAAGCGACAAAAATAGTGAAAATCAGTCAAAAGTACCGAAAATCAGTCAAAAACTGCCAAAAAATATCTCAAAATAACAAAAAAAAGCGCCTGAAACTCCCTAAAAACTCGCTAAAAATAGCACAAAGTGACAAAAAATGTGAAAATCGACCAAATCATCCCAAAAAGTGCTAAAAAATATCTCAAATTAGCCAAAAAACTGCCTGAAACTCACTAAAAAATCACTAAAAATAGCACAAAGTAACAAAAATAGTGAAAATCAGACAAAGTGCCCCAAAAACTGCCAAAAAGTATTTCAAAATAGCAAAAAAAAATGCCTGAAACTCTCTAAAACCTCCCTAAAGCATCAAAAACAATGAAAAACACCCAAATTTTCCAAAAATACAAAAAATCCCCCCAAAAATCCTTCAAAAAACACCAAAATCCCCCCCAAAAATTCCAAAAACATCAAAAATCCCCCCAAAAACACAAAACCCCCCCAAAATTTTCCAAAAACACCAAAATCCCCCCAAAATTCCTTCAAAAAATACCAAAATCCCCTAAAATCCCCCCCAAAACACCAAAATCCTCCCAAAATCCCCCCAAAATCCCCCAAATCCCCCCAAAACCACCAAAATCCCCTAAAATCCCCCCAAAACACCAAAATCCTCCCAAAATCCCAAAAATCCCCCCCAAATCCCCTCCCCCTCCCCCCCCAGTGACGTTTCCCCCCCTCCCCCACCCCGTGACCTTTGAACCCTTCCCGCCCCTCTCCCCCCCCGATTAAATCCCCCCCCCCCCCCTTTTTGCGGCCGCCCCTCCCCCACCTGGCGCAGCAGCAGCTGCCGCCCCTCCCCCCCGGCCGTGCCGAGGCCTCTCCGGCTCGCGACTGTCGCGATAGTCGCGATGGCGGCGGCCGAGAGGCGGCGGAGCAACATGGCGGCGGCGGCGGGGCCCGGGGGGGAGCGCGGCCCCTTTAAGAGCGAGGGGGCGGGGCTGAGGAGAGGCGGGAAGTTCCTTAAAAGGGCAACGGGGAAAGGGGAGGGGCCGGACTTAAAGGGGCAACGCATGGGGGAGGTTTTATTTTTATTTCTATTTTTATTTTTATTTCTATTTTTATTTCTATTTCTTTATATTATAATTTATGTTTCAGTTTATATTTTTATTTCTATTTTTATTTTTATTTCTATTTTTATTTTTATTCCTATTTCTATTTTTAATTTTATTTCTATTTCTATTTCTATTTCTATTTTATTTCTACTTCTCTTTTTATTTTTATTTCTATTTCTAATTTTAATTTTATTTCTATTTCTAATTTTAATTTTATTTCTATTTCTATTTTTATTTGCATTTATATTTGCATTTATATTTGTATTTATATTTATATTTATATTTAATTTACATTTTATTTATATTGCTATTTTTATTTCAATTTCTACTTTATTTCTATTTATACATATATTTATATTTTTAATTTTATTTCTATTTCATTTATATTTATATTTATATTTATATTTATATTTATATTTATATTTATATTTATATTTATATTTATATTTATATTTATATCTGTATTTCTATTTAATCTATATTTCCATTTAATTTATATTTCTATTTTTATTTCTTTTTATTTATTTTTTTTTTTTTACTTTTATTTGTATTATTTTTATTTAATCACCCAAACCATTCGTTAATCAACCAAGACCCTCATTAATTACCGCAAGCTCTGATTAATCACCCAAAAATCCTCGTCAATCACCCAAAACCCTCGTTAATTATGAAAAATCCTCATTAATCACCATTAATCACTCTGAAACTCTCATTAATCACTCAAACCCCTCGTTAATCACCCCAAACCCCTCATTAATTGCCAAAAAGCTTCGTTAGTCACCCAGAAATCCCCATTAATTACCAAAAACCCCTCATTAATCACCCAACTCCGTCATTAATCACCCAAAACCCCTCGTTAATCATCCAAAACCCTCATTAATTACCAAAAATCCTCATTAATTCCCCATAACCTCTCATTAATCACCCCAAACCCTCATTAATTCCCCATAAACTCTCATTAATTACCAAAAAATCCTCATTAATCACCCAAAACCCCTCGCTAATCACCCCAAACTCCTCATTAATCATCTAAAACCCTCATTACTTACCAAAAATCCTCATTAATCACCCCAAACCCCTCATTAATCACCCCAAACCCCTCATTAATTACCAAAAACCCTTCATTAATCACCCCAAACCCCTCATTAATCACCCCAAACCCTCTTTAATTACCAAAATCTTTCATTAATTACCAAAAATCCTCATTAATTCCCCATAACCCCTCATTAATCACCCCAAACCCTCTTTAATTACCAAAATCTTTCATTAATCACCCAAAAATCCTCATTAATTCCCCATAACCCCTCATTAATCGCCCCCAAACCCCTTCATTAATTATGCAAAAACCGCTTTATTTCCCCTCGGGGTAACAGGGGGGTGTGGGTGTAACAGATTACGTCGCTAATGACGTCAGCGATGACGTCAGCGATGACGTCACGCGCGCCGCGCCACGGCGTAGGGCTGGGCCGGCAGGGGGCGCTGTCGCTCCCCGCAGAGCAGCAGCCAATGGGGACGCACGAAGGTCAGCGAGGGGCGGAGCTCCAGCGCCTGCGGGGGCGGGGCTTCGTTAATGAGGGGGAGGGATTTAATGAGGGGGAAGGGGTTTAATGAGGGGGAGGGGCTTAATGAGGGGGAGGGGTTTAATGAGGGGGAGGGGCATAATGAGGGGGAGGGGTTTAATGAGGGGGAGGGGCATAATGAGGGGGAGGGGCTTAATGAGGGGGAGGGGCATAATGAGAGGGAGGGGCTTAATGAGGGGGAGGGGTTTTGTTAATGAAGGGGGAGGGGCTGGGTTAATGAGGGGGAGGGGCTTGAGGGGGGAGGGGTTTGGTTAATGAGGGGCAGGGCTTTGTTAATTAGGGTGGGGGTTAATGAGGGGGAGGGGTTTAATTAATGAAG
The DNA here is from genome assembly GCF_971803275.1 of Cyanistes caeruleus. Lineage (NCBI taxonomy): Eukaryota > Metazoa > Chordata > Aves > Passeriformes > Paridae > Cyanistes > Cyanistes caeruleus. The sequence continues at coordinate 200,437 of NC_141728.1, forward strand.
GGGAGGGGCTTAATTAATGAGAGGGAGGGGTTGGGTTAATGAAGGGGTGGAGCTTCATTAATGAGGGGGATGGGCTGAGTTAACGAGGGGGGGAAGGGTCCCACCAGGCCACACCCCCTAATTCCCAGCCCCGCCCCCTCCTTTTACAGGCCCCGCCCCCTTTCCCAGGCCACACCTCCTCGAAGGCGGGGTCCCAGTCCTGTGACGTCACCACGTGCGTCACCGACTCGTCCATGTAGGGCCGCAGCGTGCTGGGGGCCAGTACGGACCAGTTTAAACCAGTACGGACCAGTTTAAACCAGTACGGACCAGTTTAAACCAGTTTAAACCAGTTTGGACCAGTACGGACCAGTTTGAACCAGTACGGACCAGTTTAAACCAGTACGGACCAGTTTAAACCAGTACAGACCAGTTTAAACCAGTATGGACCAGTTTGAACCAGTTTGGACCAGTTTGGATCAGTTTGGACCAGTACGGACCAGTTTGGACCAGTTTAAACCAGTACGGACCAGTTTGAACCAGTTTAAACCAGTTTGAACTGGATCACCCAGTATAACCCAAATTAACCCCACTGGAATTACCAGTACAGCCCAGTTTGAGCTCCCAGCCCCTCCCAGTCCCTCCCAGTCCCTCCCAGTCCATCCCAGTTCCCTCCCAGTTCCCTCCCAGTCCCTCCCAGTCCATCCCAGTTCCCTCCCAGTCCCTCCCAGTCCCTCCCAGTCCATCCCAGTCCCTCCCAGTCCATCCCAGTCCCTCCCAGTCCATCCCAATCCCCTCCCAGTCCATCCCAGTCCATCCCAGTCCATCCCAGTCCCTCCCAGTTTGGTCCCAGTCCCTCCCAGTCACTCCCAGTCCCCTCCCAGTCCATCCCAGTCCATCCCAGTCCCTCCCAGTTTGGTCCCAGTCCCTCCCAGTCCATCCCAGTCCCCTCCCAGTCCATCCCAGTCCCTCCCAGTCCCTCCCAGTCCATCCCAGTGTCATCCCAGTCCATCCCAGTCCCTCCCAGTTCCCTCCCAGTCCATCCCAGTCTTTCCCAGTCCATCCCAGTCCATCCCAGTCCATCCCAGTGTCATCCCAGTCCATCCCAGTCCCTCCCAGTTCCCTCCCAGTTCCCTCCCAGTCCATCCCAGTCTTTCCCAGTCCCTCCCAGTCCCTCCCAGTCCATCCCAGTCCATCCCAGTGTCATCCCAGTCTTTCCCAGTCCCTCCCAGTCCCTCCCAGTCCATCCCAGTCCCTCCCAGTCCCTCCCAGTTCCCTCCCAGTCCATCCCAGTCCCTCCCAGTCCCTCCCAGTCCCTCCCAGTCCATCCCAGTCCATCCCAGTCCCTCCCAGTCCATCCCAGTCCCTCCCAGTTCCCTCCCAGTCCCTCCCAGTTTGGTCCCAGTCCATCCCAGTCCCTCCCAGTCCATCCCAGTCCCTCCCAGTTCCCTCCCAGTCCCTCCCAGTCCCTCCCAGTTCCCTCCCAGTCCCTCCCAGTCCATCCCAGTCCCTCCCAGTTCCCTCCCAGTCCATCCCAGTCCATCCCAGTTCCCTCCCAGTCCATCCCAGTCCCTCCCAGTTCCCTCCCAGTCCATCCCAGTCCCTCCCAGTTCCCTCCCAGTCCCTCCCAGTCCCTCCCAGTCCCTCCCAGTCCATCCCAGTCCCTCCCAGTCCATCCCAGTCCCTCCCAGTCCCTCCCAGTCCCTCCCAGTCCCTCCCAGTTTGGTCCCAGTCCATCCCAGTCCCTCCCAGTCCATCCCAGTCCATCCCAGTCCATCCCAGTCCCTCCCAGTCTCACCCCCCGAACGCCACCGCGTATCTCCGCAGCCGCCGCTCCTCCCCCGCCGGGAATTCCCCGTGGAAGAAGAAAATTTTATCCCGGAAAAAATCTGGGGGGGAGGGGAGGAAAGGGTTAAAAAAAAAAAATAAAATAAAAATAAAAAAATCTGGGGGTGGGGGAGGGGCGAGAAAAAAAAAATAAAAAAAAATTTTGGGGTGGGGGGAGGGGCGAGAAAATAAATAAATAAATAAATAAATTGGGGCGGGGAGGAAGGGAAAGGGTTAAAAATAAAATAAAGTGCAATAAAATAAAATAAAATAAAGTAAAGTAAAATAAAGTAAAATAAAATAAAATAAAGAAAAATAAAGCAAAATAAATTGAAATTAAATGAAATGAAATGAAATAAAATAAAATAAAATAAAGTAAAGTAAAATAAAATAAAATAAGATAAAATAAAATAAAGTAAAATAAAGCAAAATAAAATGAAATGAAATAAAATAAAGCAAAATAAAATAAAATAAAGTAAAATAAATTAAAATAATAAAATAAAATAAATTAAAATAAATTAAAGTAAATTAAAATAAATTAAAATAAAATAAAATAAATAAAATAAAATAAAATAAAATAAAATAAAATAAAAAAAAATAAAATAAAATAAAATAAAATAAAATAAAATAAAATAAAATAAAAATTTGGGGGGGGAGGGGCGAGAAAAAAAAATTAAAAAAAGAAAATGCAGGGGGTGGGGGAGGGGCGAGAAACCCCTCCCTCCCCCTCGTTTGTCGGGGATGGGGGAGGGGCGGGCACCTGGCAGGGGGGGGATGGGCTCCCCCTCCCCCTCCCCCTCCTCGTCCTCGCTGTTCTCCTCGGTGGAGCCGCCGTAGGGGTCGGACCTGCCCGGGGGGAGGGGCTTGGGTGAGGCCACGCCCACCCCTCGGTTGTAGCCACGCCCACTCCTCGATTGTGGCCACACCCCTTTCATTGAGGCCACGCTCACCTCTCCAATGTGGCCACGCCCACCGCATTGAATGAGGCCACACCCACCCCTTGAATGAGGCCACACCCACCTCTCCATTGAGACCACACCCACCCCTTGAATGAGGCCTCACCCACCTCTCCATTGAGACCACACCCACCCCTTGAATGAGGCCACACCCACCTCTCCATTGAGACCACACCCACCCCTTGAATGAGGTTACACCCACCTGTCCATTGAGGCCACGCCCTCCCCTTCTTGTGGCCACACCCACCCCTTTAATGAGGCCACGCCCCCCGTGCTCCCCCACTCACTCCTCTGATTGGCCGCTGTTGTCGCCCGACGCGGGGGGCGTGGCCGGTGCGGTGGGTGTGGCTTTGGCAGGAGGCCCCGCCCCCTTTTTTACCTTGGGGGAGGGGCGAGGAGGGGGCGGGGCGTTCTCAGGCTCCTCCCCCTCGCTGCTGGAGGAGGCGGAGCCATCCAGGAGGTACCTGAGGGGGGGGAGGGGCACAGGTGAGGCCACGCCCACTTCAGAGGGTGTGGCAGATTGGAATGTGGGTGTGGCCGAGGGGGCGTGGCCATCCGTGGGGGGGGGTGGGGGGGATCCCCCAGGTGTGGGCGTGTCCCACACAGGTGAGTTCCTGGGTGGGCGTGTCCTGCCCAGGTGTGCCCAGGTACTTCCAGGTGTGTCCAGGTGTGCCCAGGGGTGTCCACAGGTGTGTCCAGGTGTGTCCCCAGGTGTGTCCCCAGGTACCCCCCAGGTGCTCCCAGATGTGTCCAGGTGTGCCCAGGGGTGTCCACAGGTGTGCCCAGGTGTGTTCACAGTGTTCCAGGTGTGCTCAGGTGTGTCCCCAGGTACCCCCCAGGTGTGTTCTGGGTTCTCCAAAAGTTCCCCAGGTGTCACCAGGTGAGCCCAGGTGTGTCCCCAGGTGTGTTGTGGGTGCTCCAGGTGTCCCCAGGTGTGTCCCCAGGTGAGCCCAGGTGAGGTTTTGGTGTCCCCAGGTGTATCTCAGGTGTGTTCTGGGTGCCCCCAGGTGTGTTTTTGGTGCCCCCAGGTGTCCCCAGGTGTATCTCAGGTATCCCCAGGTGTCCCCAGGTGTATCTCAGGTGTGCCCAGGTGAGCTCAGGTGTGTCCCCAGGTGTATCTCAGGTGTCCCCAGGAGTGTTTTTGGTGTCCCCAGGTGAGCTCAGGTGTGTCCCCAGGTGAGTTTTGGTGTCCCCAGGTGTCCCCAGGTGAGTTTTGGTGTCCCCAGGTGTATCTCAGGTGTCCCCAGGTAAGTTTTGGTGTCCCCAGGTGTATCTCAGGTGTCCCCAGGTGAGCTCAGGTGTGTCCCCAGGTGAGTTTTGGTGTCCCCAGGTGTATCTCAGGTGTCCCCAGGTGTCCCCAGGTGAGTTTTGGTGTCCCCAGGTGAGTTTTGGTGTCCCCAGGTGTCCCCAGGTGTCCCCAGGTGAGCTCACCTGTCGCACTCCACTCTCCTCCCCCTCCTCTGACATTCCCAAATCCACTCCGGCCCCACCACGACCCCCCCGGCGCTCCGGGCCCGCGCCGCCTTCGGGGTCCTGGCGAACGCACACCTGGGCAGGTGAGACCCAAATCACAGGTGAGACCCCAAAATCACAGGTGAGACCCCAAAACCCCCCAGGTGAGACCCCAAATCACAGGTGAGACCCCAAATCACAGGTGGGACCCCAGAACCCCCCAGGTGAGACCCCAAAATCCCCCAGGTGAGACCCCAAAATCACAGGTGAGACCCCAAAACCCCCAGGTGAGACCCCAAAATCCCCAGGTGAGACCCCAAAATCACAGGTGAGACCCCAAAACCCCCCAGGTGAGACCCCAAAACCCCCCAGGTGAGACCCCAAAATCACAGGTGAGACCCCAAAACCCCCCAGGTGAGACCCCAAAACCCCCAGGTGAGACCCAAATCACAGGTGAGACCCCAAAACCCCCCAGGTGAGACCCCAAAACCCCCCAGGTGAGACCCCAAATCACAGGTGAGACCCCAAAACCCCCAGGTGAGACCCCAAATCACAGGTGAGACCCCAAATCACAGGTGGGACCCCAGAACCCCCCAGGTGAGACCCCAAATCACAGGTGAGACCCCAAAACCCCCCAGGTGAGACCCCAAATCACAGGTGAGACCCCAGAACCCCCCAGGTGAGACCCCAAATCACAGGTGAGACCCCAAAACCCCCCAGGTGAGACCCCAAATCACAGGTGAGACCCCAAAACCCCCCAGGTGAGACCCCAGAACCCCCCAGGTGAGACCCCAAATCACAGGTGAGACCCCAAAATCCCCCAGGTGAGACCCCAAAACCCCCCAGGTGAGACCCCAAAACCCCCCAGGTGAGACCCAAATCACAGGTGAGACCCCAAATCACAGGTGAGACCCCAAAACCCCCCAGGTGAGACCCCAGAACCCCCCAGGTGAGACCCCAAATCACAGGTGGGACCCCAAAACCCCCCAGGTGAGACCCCAAATCACAGGTGAGACCCCAAAACCCCCCAGGTGAGACCCCAAAACCCCCCAGGTGAGACCCCAAATCACAGGTGAGACCCCAAATCACAGGTGAGACCCCAAAACCCCCAGGTGAGACCCCAGAACCCCCCAGGTGAGACCCCAGAACCCCCCAGGTGAGACCCCAAAATCACAGGTGAGACCCCAAAACCCCCAGGTGAGACCCCAAAATCCCCAGGTGAGACCCAAAATCACAGGTGAGACCCCAAAACCCCCCAGGTGAGACCCCAAAATCCCCAGGTGAGACCCCAAAATCCCCCAGGTGAGACCCCAAAATCACAGGTGAGACCCCAGAACCCCCCAGGTGAGACCCCAAAATCCCCAGGTGAGACCCCAAAATCACAGGTGAGACCCCAAATCACAGGTGAGACCCCAAAACCCCCCAGGTGAGACCCCAAAATCCCCAGGTGAGACCCAAATCACAGGTGAGACCCCAAAACCCCCCAGGTGAGACCCCAAAATCACAGGTGAGACCCCAAAACCCCCAGGTGAGACCCCAAATCACAGGTGAGACCCCAAAACCCCCCAGGTGAGACCCAAATCACAGGTGAGACCCCAAAACCCCCCAGGTGAGACCCCAAAATCACAGGTGAGACCGCAAAACCCCCAGGTGAGACCCCAAAATCACAGGTGAGACCCCAAAACCCCCAGGTGAGACCCCAAAACCCCCCAGGTGAGACCCCAAAATCACAGGTGAGACCCAAAACCCCCCAGGTGAGACCCCAAATCACAGGTGAGACCCCAAAACCCCCCAGGTGAGACCCCAAAACCCCCCAGGTGAGACCCCAAAACCCCCTTGGGAATGGTGGGGGAGAGGTCCAGGTGTGCCCAGGTGTAATTTGGGGAGGGGTCACCTACACCAGGTGATTCCCAGGTGTGTCCCAGGTGTGCCCAGGTGTGCCCAGGTGATCTGGGGAGGGGTCCAGGTGAGGTTGAGGGGTCCCAGGTGTGTTTTGGGGAGGGGTCACCTACACCAGGTGGGGTTCAGGTATGTCCCAGGTGTGTCCCAGGTGTAATTTGGGGAGGGGTCACCTACACCAGGTGATTCCCAGGGGTCCCAGGTGTGTCCGAGGTGTGCCCAGGTGTGCCCAGGTGTGTTTTGGGGAGGGGTCACCTACACCAGGTGTGTCCCAGGGGTTCAGGTGAATGGGGGAGGGGTCCCAGGTGTGCCCAGGTGTGTTTTGGGGAGGGGTCACCTACACCAGGTGTGTCCCAGGGGTCCCAGGTGTGCCCAGGTGTGCCCAGGTGTAATTTGGGGAGGGGTCACCTACACCAGGTGTGTCCCAGGTGTGCCCAGGTGTGCCCAGGTGTATTTTGGGGAGGGGTCACCTACACCAGGTGTGTCCCAGCTGTGTCCCAGGGGTTCAGGTGAATGGGGGAGGGGTCCCAGGTGTGTCCCAGGTGTGTCCCAGGGGTTCAGGTGAATGGGGGAGGGGTCCCAGGTGTGCCCAGGTGTGTTTTGGGGAGGGGTCACCTACACCAGGTGTGTCCCAGGTGTGCCCAGGTGTAATTTGGGGAGGGGTCACCTACACCAGGTGATTCCCAGGGATCCCAGGTGTGTCCCAGGTGTGCCCAGGTGTGCCCAGGTGTGTTTTGGGGAGGGGTCACCTACACCAGGTGCGTGCAGTCCTCGCTCCAGTCCGGCCGGTAGCGCGCCCCCAGCCCCGTGGCCGCCGAGCGCAGCTGAGCCCGCAGAGGGTTCTGGAAACCGCTCAGGGCCAGCACCACCCCCCCCAAAACCGGACCCCCCCCCGAATTGGGGAGGGGTCCCGAGCTGGGGGGGGAGGGCTTGGGGGGAGGGGGGCGGCGTTTGGGGGGGGGCTGGAGGGGGGGGGGGAAAGAGAAAAGGGGGGGGTTAGTGTGGGGGGAGGGGGGTCCCAAAATTGGGGTTGGGGGTCCCAGAATCGGGGTTTGGGGGGGTCCCAGGTGAGATTTGGGGGTCCCAGAATTGGGTTGGGGGTCCCAGAATCGGGGTTTGGGGGGGTCCCAGGTGAGATTTGGGGGTCCCCAGGTGAGGTTTGGGTGGTCCCAGGTGAGGTTTGAGGGGATCCCAGGTGAGGTTTGGGGGTCACAGGTGAGATTTGGGGGGTCCCAGGTGAGGTTTGGGGGGTCACAGGTGAGACTTGGGAGGTCCCAGGTGAGGTTTGGGGTCCCCAGGTGAGGTTTTGGGGTCCCCAGGTGAGGTTTGGGGGTCCCAGGTGAGATTTGGGGGGTCCCAGGTGAGATTTGAGGGTCCCAGGTGAAATTTGGGGCGTCCCAGGTGAGGTTTGGGGGGTCCCAGGTGAGATTTGGGGGGGTCCCAGGTGAGGTTTGGGGGTCCCAGGTGAGATTTTGGGGGGTCCCAGGTGAGGTTTGGGGTCCCCAGGTGAGATTTGGGGGTCCCCAGGTGAGATTTGGGGTCCCCAGGTGAGGTTTGGGGGTCCCAGGTGAGATTTGGGGGTCCCAGGTGAGGTTTGGGGGTCCCAGGTGAGGTCTGGGGGGTCCCAGGTGAGGTTTGGGGGATCCCAGGTGAGGTCTGGGGGGTCCCAGGTGAGATTTGGGGGTCCCAGGTGAGATTTGGGGGTCCCAGGTGAGGTTTGGGGGTCCCAGGTGAGATTTGGAGTCCCCAGGTGAGGTTTGGGGTCCCAGGTGAGGTTTGGGGGGTCCCAGGTGAGATTTTGGGGATCCCAGGTGAGGTTTGGGGGTCCCAGGTGAGATTTGGGGGTCCCAGGTGAGATTTGGGTGGTCCCAGGTGAGATTTGGGTGGTCCCAGGTGAGATTTGGGGGTCCCAGGTGAGGTTTGGGGGTCCCAGGTGAGATTTGGGGTCCCCAGGTGGGGTTTGGGGGATCCCAGGTGAGGTTTGGGGTCCCAGGTGAGATTTTGGGGGTCCCAGGTGAGATTTTGGGGGTCCCAGGTGAGGTTTGGGGGGTCCCAGGTGAGATTTGGGGGTCCCAGGTGATGTGTGGGGGGTCCCCAGGTGAGATTTTGGGGGGTCCCCAGGTGAGATTTGGGGGGTCCCAGGTGAGGTTTGGGGATCCCAGGTGAGATTTCGGGGGTCACAGGTGAGGTTTGGGGGGTCCCCAGGTGAGGTTTGGGGGGGTCCCCAGGTGAGATTTGGGGGGTCCCAGGTGAGATTTGAGGGTCCCAGGTGAGGTTTGGGGGGTCCCCAGGTGAGTTTTAGCCCCGCCCCCCGGGGGTTACCTGTGTGACGTCACCTGCGCCGAGCGCGGCCGCGGCGTAGCTGGGCCCGGGGGAGGGGTCCTGGGGGGGAGGGGCTGAGGGTGGGGGAGGGGAGATTTTTAAAGGGGGAGGGGCTAAAGGGGTGGGGGAGGGGCTGAGGGGGTGGGGGAAGGGGGGGGGGTCTTACCTGGGGTGGGGGAGGGGCGCTGGTAGAAGAGGGCGCCGGGGGGGCGGCGGGGGGGGCTCCCCTCCCCCTCCTCGCGCAGCGTGAACGGACCCAGGCGGCGCTGGGGGGAGGGGCGGGGTCAGCCGGGGGTCAGAGGTCACTCAGGGGTCACTCAGGGTCACTCAGGGGTCATTGGGGTCACTCAGGGTCTCTCAGGGGTCACTCAGGGGTCACTCAGGGGTCAGAGGTCACTCAGGGGTCACTCAGGGGTCACTCAGGGGTCACTCAGAGGTCAGTCAGGGGTCAGGGGTCACTCAGGGGTCAGTCAGGAGTCACTCAGGGTCACTCAGGGTCACTCAGAGGTCAGTCAGGGTCACTCAGAGGTCACTCAGGGTCACTCAGGGTCATTGTGGTCACTCAAGGGTCTGTCAGGGGTCACTGGGGTCACTCAGGGGTCACTCAGAGGTCACTGGGGTCACTCAGAGGTCACTCAGGGGTCACTCAGAGGTCACTCAGGGGTCACTCAGGGGTCACTCAGGGGTCAGTCAGGGGTCACTCAGGGGTCACTCAGGGGTCGCTCAGGGGTCACTCAGGGGTCACTCAGAGGTCACTCAGGGATCACTCAGAGGTCACTCAGCGGTCACTCAGAGGTCACTCAGGGTCATTGAGGTCACTCAGGGTCTCTCAGGGGTCACTCAGGGGTCACTCAAGATCACTGGGGTCACTCAGAGGTCACTCAGGGTCATTGGGGTCACTCAGGGGTCACTCAGGATCATTGGGGTTACTCAGGGTCACTCAGAGGTCACTCAGGGGTCACTCAGGGTCATTGCAGTCACTCAGGAGTCACTCAGGGTCACTCAGGGGTCACTCAGGGGTCACTCAGGGGTCAGAGGTCACTCACCGCCCCCCCCGGCTGCGTCCCCTCCCCCTCGGCGAACACTCGGATGAATGACAGCCCGAAGGGACGGCTCTGTGGGGGAGGGGCAGAATGAATCCAAGCCCCGCCCCCCGCAAGCCCCGCCCCCTCAGGTGAGCTCACCTGGCTGTAGGGCTGGCTCAGCACCACCTTGAGCCGGTCCCAGCCGCTCCGGGCCGGGCCTTTGAGCAGAACCTCGGGCCCGAAGAGACGGACGCGGCGAGGCTCCGCCCCCGCGCGGCTCTCGGCAGGTGACATCAGCGCCGCGCTGGGCAGCAGCACCTGCACAGGTGAGACCCCCAGGTGACCCCCAGATAACCCCCAGGTGAGACACAGGTGACATCAGCGCCGCGCTGGGCAGCAGCACCTGCACAGGTGAGACCCCCAGGTAACCCCCAGGTGAGGGACAGGTGAGACACAGGTGACATCAGCGCCGCGCTGGGCAGCAGCACCTGCACAGGTGAGACACAGGTGAGACCCCCAGGTAACCCCCAGGTGAGATCCCAGGTGAGACCCCAGGAGAAGCTCAGGTAACCCCCAGGTAACCCCCAGGTGAGACTCCAAAAACCCCCAGGTAAGCTCCAGGTGAGCTCCAGATGAGACCCCAGGTAAGGCTCAGGTGAGGCTCAGGTGAGACCCCAGATGAGGGACAGGTGAGACCCCAGGTGAGGCTCAGGTGAGGCTCAGGTGAGACCCCAGGTACCCCCCAGGTCCCCCCAGGTGAGGCCCCAGGTGAGGGACAGGTGAGACCCCAGGTGAGGCCCCAGGTGAGGCTCAGGTGAGACCCCAGGTGAGGCCCCAGGTGAGGCCCCAGGTGAGGCCCCAGGTGAGACCCCAGGTACCCCCCAGGTGCCCCCAGGTGAGGGCGGGGCTCACCTGGAAGTCGCCCCCCGCGGAGGATCCCACCAGAACCTCCACGAAGGCGGCGCCGTCGTTGCCGATGTGAAGGGAGTGGATGGGGCGGGACTCGGCCAGCTGTGGAGACCCCTCCCCAAATTCACCTGAGACCCCTCCCCAAATTCACCTGAGACCCCCCTCCCCAAATTCACCTGAGACCCCTCAGCTGTGGAGACCCCTCCCCAAATTACCTGAGACCCCTCCCCAAATTCACCTGAGACCCCTCAGGTGTGGAGACCCCTCCCCAAATTACCTGGGACCCCTCCCCAAATTCACCTGAGACCCCTCCCCAAATTACCTGGGACCCCTCCCCAAATTCACCTGAGACCCCCCAGGTGTGGAGACCCCTCCCCAAATTACCTGGGACCCCTCCCCAAATTCACCTGAGACCCCTCAGCTGTGGAGACCCCTCCCCAAATTACCTGAGACCCCTCCCCAAATTCACCTGGGACCCCTCCCCAAATTACCTGAGACCCCTCCCCAAATTACCTGAGACCCCTCAGGTGTGGAGACCCCTCCCCAAATTACCTGGGACCCCTCCCCAAATTCACCTGAGACCCCCCAGGTGTGGAGACCCCTCCCCAAATTACCTGAGACCCCTCCCCAAATTCATCTGGGGGAGCCAAGACCCCTCCCCAAATCCCCCCTGGGACCCTCCCCAAGGATCTGGAAGGTTCCAAAACCCCCCTGGGCCACGCCCAATTCCCCCTCCCCCCACCCCGAGCCCCCTCAGGGACCCCCCAAACCCCTCCAGGGGTCCCCCCAGTTCCCTCCCAGTCCATCCCAGTTCCCCCAAACCCCCTCCCAGTGCCCCCCAGTGCCCCCCAGTCCCTCCCAGTCCCCTCCTCATCCTCTCCCAACCTCCAGCACCACGCTCAGCTGCTTCTCCCCCGCCGCCGCCCCCCGCCAGCGCCCGCCATCATCGGGCCGCAGCAGATTCTCGGCCGGGTAACGCTGCGGAGCCACAGGAGAGCTTCAGCCCGGATCCCCCCGCAGCTCCCCCGTCCTCCGGTGCCCCGGAGCCCTTCCCGGGACCCACCGGGTCGGCGCTGCTCACGGACACCACCCGGGTTAACGGGATCTCCGGCATCGCCGCCATGCACCGGAAACCGCCCTCAGAGCGGCCGAGGGAGGCGCTCTGCCAATCCCGCCCGCAACTCGATGGTTCTGCAAGGGGATTTCTCCCGGTGCGCGGGGGAGTCGCTCTAGCCCGCCGGTCCTCCAGGCTCTGTGGTAAATCGGTCTTCCAAGGGGTTTTCCCGCCCTTTTCGCAGGGCGGGAAGCCGTGAGGGGAAGGGGGCGGGGCGGGATGAGGGCGGGCGCTAAACAAATCTCTGAGGGGATAATTAAACCTAATTATGCCTTGGGGGATGGTTAATTAACCCTCGTCGTTAATTAAGACCAAAACGAGCGGGTTTGAGGGGTTTCCACAGGGGTTTATTGGTCCGGCGAAGCGCTCCCAGTGCTCCCAGTTCAGCCCAGTAAGCGGCCGTACTCGGCCAAGGCTGAGGATTTCTTCACCCCGTCCCAAATCCGGGCAGCGTAGTGGAACCTGCGACCAGTATGGACCAGTATGGACCAGTATGGACCAGTATGGACCGGTACAGGTAAGATACGCCCTCCCAGTTAACCCCAGTTCCCTCCCAGTCCCTCCCAGTTCCCTCCCAGTCCCTCCCAGTTCCTTCCCAGTTCCTCCCAGTGCTCCCAAACCCCGTCCCAGTTCCTCCCAGTTCATCCCAGTGCCCTCCCAGTCACTCCCAGTCCATCCCAGTCTATCCCAGTGCCCCCCAAACCAACTCCCAGTCCCTCCCAGTCCATCCCAGTCACTCCCAGTGCCCTCCCAGTGCCCTCCCAGTCACTCCCAGTATATCCCAGTATGTCCCAGTCACTCCCAGTCCCCTCCCAGTCACTCCCAGTCCCCTCCCAGTCTCTCCCAGTCCATCCCAGTCTATCCCAGTGCCCCCCAAACCCCCTCCCAGTCCATCCCAGTCCATCCCAGTCCATCCCAGTATATCCCAGTATGTCCCAGTGCCCCCCAAACCCCCTCCCAGTCCATCCCAGTATATCCCAGTATGTCCCAGTCACTCCCAGTGCCCCCCCAGTCACTCCCAGTGCCCCCCCAGTCCATCCCAGTCCATCCCAGTGCCCCCCCAGTGGCTCCCAGTGCCCCCCCAGTGGCTCCCAGTCCCTCCCAGTCCATCCCAGTCCCTCCCAGTGGCTCCCAGTCTCACCAGTTGCGCTCGGTCAGCAGGCTGTGGGATAACTGGGAGCGGGCGGCCGCCAGGACCCTCCCAGTCCATCCCAGTATATCCCAGTATGTCCCAGTCACTCCCAGTGCCCCCCAAACCCCCTCCCAGTCCCTCCCAGTCCATCCCAGTCCCTCCCAGTGGCTCCCAGTCTCACCAGTTGCGCTCGGTCAGCAGGCTGTGGGATAACTGGGAGCGGGCGGCCGCCAGGACCCTCCCAGTCCATCCCAGTATATCCCAGTATGTCCCAGTCACTCCCAGTGCCCCCCAAACCCCTTCCCAGTGTCTCCCAGTCACTCCCAGTGCCCCCCCAGTCCCTCCCAGTCCCTCCCAGTCACTCCCAGTCCCCTCCCAGTCACTCCCAGTCCCTTCCCAGTCCCTTCCCAGTCACTCCCAGTCACTCCCAGTCCATCCCAGTGCCCTCCCAGTGCCCCCCAAACCAACTCCCAGTCCATCCCAGTCCCTCCCAGTCCATCCCAGTCTCTCCCAGTGCCCCCCCAGTGGCTCCCAGTCCATCCCAGTCCATCCCAGTCACTCCCAGTGCCCCCCCAGTCCCTCCCAGTCCATCCCAGTCCCTCCCAGTGGCTCCCAGTCTCACCAGTTGCGCTCGGTCAGCAGGCTGTGGGATAACTGGGAGCGGGCGGCCGCCAGGACCCTCCCAGTCCATCCCAGTATATCCCAGTATGTCCCAGTCACTCCCAGTGCCCCCCCAGTCCCTCCCAGTCCATCCCAGTCCCTCCCAGTCCATCCCAGTCTCACCAGTTGCGCTCGGTCAGCAGGCTGTGGGATAACTGGGAGCGGGCGGCCGCCAGGACCCTCCCCCGCAGCCGGGCCAGGAGCCCCCCCAGCCCCCCCCGGCCCCGGAATGGGGGCAGGGCTGGGAACAGCGCCCCTCCCCCACCTGCGGGACACACAGACACTGGGAGGGACTGGGATGGACTGGGAGGGGCACTGGGGGGCACTGGGAGGGGCACTGGGGGGCACTGGGAGGGACTGGGAGGGACTGGGAGGGGCACTGGGGGGCACTGGGAGGGACTGGGAGGGACTGGGAGGGACTGGGAGGGACTGGGAGACACTGGGAGGGGCACTGGGGGGCACTGGGGGGCACTGGGGGGCACTGGGAGGGGGATTGGGGGGGACTGGGAGGGACTGGGATGGACTGGGAGGGGATTTGGGGGGCACTGGGACATACTGGGAGGGACTGGGATGGACTGGGAGGGACTGGGATGGACTGGGATGAACTGGGATGGACTGGGAAGGGGTTTTGGGTGAACTGGGATGAACTGGGATGGACTGGGATGAACTGGGATGAACTGGGATGAACTGGGATTGAACTGGGATGGAGTGGGATGGACTGGGATGGACTGGGATGGACTGGGATGGACTGGGATGGACTGGGATGAACTGGGATGAACTGGGATGGGGTTTTGGATGAACTGGGATGGACTGGGATGAACTGGGATGGACTGGGATGAACTGGGATGAACTGGGATGAACTGGGATGGACTGGGATGAACTGGGATGAACTGGGATGGACTGGGAAGGGTTTTTGGGTGCACTGGGACATACTGGGATGAACTGGGATGAACTGGGATGAACTGGGATGGACTGGGATGAACTGGGATGGAACTGGGATGGACTGGGATGAACTGGGATGAACTGGGAAGGGGTTTTGGGTGAACTGGGATGAACTGGGATGGACTGGGATGAACTGGGATGAACTGGGATGGAACTGGGATGGACTGGGATGAACTGGGATGAACTGGGATGGAACTGGGATGGACTGGGAAGGGGTTTTGGGTGCACTGGGATGGACTGGGATGGACTGGGATGAACTGGGATGAACTGGGAAGGGGTTTTGGGTGCACTGGGATGGACTGGGATGAACTGGGATGAACTGGGATGAACTGGGAAGGAGCTGAGGGGGCTGTGCTGGGATGTCCAGGGCTCACTGGCCCAAACTGGCCCAAAATGGCCCAAACTGGCCCAAACTGGCCCAAACTGGTCCGAACTGGTCCGAACTGGTCCGAACTGGTCCGAACTGGTCCGAACTGGGCTCACCTGGGCGGGGCAGGGCGTCGTCGGGCTCCTCCTCCAGGGGGGGCAGCAGGAACAGGTTGACCTCGGGCTCGGGGGGGCTGGGGGGCAGCGAGGGGGGGGAGGGGAGCAGCTCCCGCATGGACAGCGAGCCTGGGGGGGGCACGCGGGATTGGGGGAAATTCACACAAAAACGGGGAAATTTAAATAAAAATGGGGGAAATTTAAACAAAAATGGGGGAAATTCACACAAAAACGGGAAAAATTTAAATAAAAATGGGGGAAATTTAAATAAAAATGGGGGAAATTCACACAAAAACGGGGAAATTCACACAAAAACGGGGGAAATTCACACAAAAACGGGGAAAATTGGGAAAAATCCGGAAAAAACACGCGGGATTGGGGGAAATTCACACAAAAACGGGGAAATTTAAATAAAAATGGGGGAAATTCACACAAAAACGGGAAAATTTTAAACAAAAATGGGGGAAATTCACACAAAAATGGGGAAATTCACACAAAAACGGGGGAAATTCACACAAAAATGGGGGAAATTCACACAAAAACGGGGAAAATTTAAACAAAAACGGGGAAATTCACACAAAAACGGGGAAAATTTAAACAAAAATGGGGGAAATTCACACAAAAATGGGGAAATTTAAACAAAAATGAGGGAAATTCACACAAAAACGGGGAAATTTAAACAAAAATGGGGAAATTCACACAAAAACGGGGGAAATTCACACAAAAATGGGGGAAATTCACACAAAAACGGGGAAATTTAAACAAAAATGAGGGAAATTCACACAAAAATGGGAAATTTAAACAAAAATGGGGGAAATTCACACAAAAACGGGGAAAATTTAAACAAAAATGGGGGAAATTCACACAAAAACGGGGAAAATTTAAACAAAAATGGGGGAAATTCACACAAAAACGGGAAAAATTTAACCAAAAATGGCCAAGATTCAGCCAAATCCATCCCAAATCCCCTCTCATGACCCCCAAACCCCCCCGAATTCCCCCCAAAACCCACTCAGACCCCCCCAGGACCCCCCAATTCCCCCCAGACCCCTCTCAGACCCCCCCAGACCCCTCTCAGACCCCCCCAAATCCCCCCAAACCCCTCTCAGACCCCTTCAAACCCCTCTCAGACCCCCCCAAACCCCTCTCAGACCCCCCCAAACCCCCCAAATCCCCCCAAACCCCTCTCAGACCCCCCAAACCCCTCTCAGACCCCCCCAAACCCCCCAAATCCCCCCAAACCCCTCTCAGACCCCCCAAACCCCTCTCAGACCCCCCCCAAACCCCTCTCAGACCCCCCCAAACCCCTCTCAGACCCCCCCCAAACCCCCCAAATCCCCCCAAACCCCTCTCAGATCCCCCCAGATCCCCCCCAAACCCCTCCAGACCCCTCTTAGACCCCCCAAATCCCACCCAGACCCCCCCAAACCCCCCCCAGACCCCCCCAGGCCCCCCCAGGACCCCCCAGGACCCCCGTGTCCCCCCCGTACCGCGGTACTTGAGGCGGGAGTGCGCCATCAGCCGCCCCAGCACTCGCTGCATCTGCCCCAGGCGGCGGGGGGAGAAACACTCGGGGGGGGCGCGGGTCTGCACGAACACTGGGGGGCATGGGGGGGTCACGGGGTCACCGGGGGGTCACAGGGGTCACAGGGGGGTCACAGGGGTCAGGGGAGGTCACAGGGGGGTCAGCCCCAGGCGGCGGGGGGAGAAACACTCGGGGGGGGCGCGGGTCTGCACGAACACTGCGGGGGGTCACGGGGTCACCGGGGGGTCACGGGGTCACCGAGGGGTCACGGGGTCACCGGGGGGTCACCGGGGGGTCAGCCCCAGGCGGCGGGGGGAGAAACACTCGGGGGGGGCGCGGGTCTGCACGAACACTGGGGGGCATGGGGGGGTTCACCGGGGGGTCACGGGGGTCACCGGGGGGTCACAGGGGTCACAGGGGTCACCGGGGGGTCACAGGGGTCACAGGGGGGTCAGCCCCAGGCGGCGGGGGGAGAAACACTCGGGGGGGGCGCGGGTCTGCACGAACACTGCGGGGGGTCACGGGGTCACCGGGGGGTCACGGGGTCACCGGAGGGTCACGGGGTCACCGGGGGGTCACAGGGGTCAGGGGAGGTCACAGGGGGGTCACAGGGGTCACCGGGGGGTCAGCCCCAGGCAGCGGGGGGAGAAACACTCGGGGGGGGCGCGGGTCTGCACGAACACTGCGGGGGGTCACGGGGTCACCGGGGGGTCACGGGGGTCACCGGGGGGTCACGGGGGTCACAGGGGTCACCGGGGGGTCACAGGGGTCACAGGGGGGTCAGCCCCAGGCGGCGGGGGGAGAAACACTCGGGGGGGGCGCGGGTCTGCACGAACACTGGGGGGCATGGGGGTCACCGGGGGGTCACGGGGTCACCGGGGGGTCACTGGGGTCACCGGGGGGTCACAGGGTCACTGGGGGGTCACGGGGTCACCGGGGGGTCACGGGGGTCACAGGGGTCACCGGGGGGTCACAGGGGTCACAGGGGTCACCGGGGGGTCACAGGGGTCAGGGGAGGTCACAGGGGGGTCAGCCCCAGGCGGCGGGGGGAGAAACACTCGGGGGGGGGCGCGGGTCTGCACGAACACTGGGGGGCATGGGGGTCACCGGGGGGTCACGGGGTCACCGGGGGGTCACTGGGGTCACCGGGGGGTCACAGGGTCACCGGGGGGTCACAGGGGTCACCGGGGGGTCACAGGGGTCACAGGGGGGGTCACAGGGGTCAGGGGGAGTGGGATCTATGGGTCAGTATCTATGGGACCGGATCTGTAGGTCAGGATCCATAGGTCAGGATCCATAGGTCAGGATCTATGGGTCAGGATCCATAGGGGTCAGGATCCATAGGGGTCAGGATCCATAGGGGTCAGGATCCATAGCTTAGGATCCATAGGGGTCAGGATCCATAGGGGTCAGGATTTATAGGTCAGATTCTATGGGTCAGGATCTATAGGTCAGGATCCATAGGGGTCAGGATCCATAGGGGTCAGGATCTATAGGTCAGGATCCATAGGGGTCAGGATCCATAGGGGTCAGGATCTATAGCTTAGGATCCATAGGGGTCAGGATCTATGGGTCAGTATCCATAGCTTAGGATCCATAGGGGTCAGGATCCATAGGTCAGGATCTATAGGTCAGGATCTATAGGGCAGGATCTATAGGGCAGGATCTATAGGGGTCAGGATCTATAGGGGTCAGGATCCATAGGGGTCAGGATCTATGGGTCAGGATCTATGGGTCAGGATCCATAGGTCCCGATCCATAGGTCCCGATCCATAGGGGTCAGGATCCATAGGGGTCAGGATCCATAGGTCAGGATCTATAGGTCAGGATCTATGGGTCAGGATCTATAGGTCCCGATCCATAGGTCCCGATCCATAGGTCAGGATCCATAGGTCAGGATCTATAGGGCAGGATCTATGGGTCCCGATCCATAGGGGTCAGGATCCATAGGGGTCAGGATCCATAGGGGTCAGGATCCATAGGTCAGGATCCATAGGGGTCAGGATCCATAGGTCAGGATCCATAGGGGTTAGGATCTATAGGGCAGGATCTATAGGTCAGGATCTATAGGGCAGGATCCATAAGGGTCAGGATCCATAGGTCAGGATCTATAGGTCAGGATCTATGGGTCAGGATCTATAGGGCAGGATCCATAAGGGTCAGGATCCATAGGTCAGGATCCATAGGTCAGGATCTATAGGGGTCAGGATCTATAGGGGTCAGGATCCATAGGTCAGGATCTATAGGTCAGGATCTATAGGTCAGGATCTATGGGTCAGGATCTATGGGTCAGGATCTATAGGGCAGGATCTATAGGGCAGGATCCATAAGGGTCAGGATCCATAGGGGTCAGGATCCATAGGTCAGGATCTATGGGTCAGGATCCATAGGGCAGGATCTATAGGGCAGGATCTATAGGGCAGATTCTATGGGTCTCACCCAGGTGTGGGTAATACTCCGAGGGCTCCTCGGCCCCGCCTCCGCTGCAGTCGTGGCTCGGGGACGGCGTCGGCGGCTTCACCATCTCGGCCGTCTGCAGGAACCTGGGGTCACCCGGGGGTCAGAGGTCAGCGTGAGGTCAGCTGGGGTCACCCGGGGTCAGCTGGGGTCAGCCAGGGGTCAGCTGGGGTCAGCTGGGGACACTCAGGGGTCACTGGGGTCACTCAGAGGTCACTCAGGGGTCACTGGGGTCACTCAGGGGTCACTCAGAGTCACTCAGGGGTCACTCAGGGGTCACTCAGGGTCACTCAGGGGTCACTCAGGGTCACTCAGGGGTCACTGGGGTCACTCAGGGTCACTCAGGGTCACTCAGGGGTCACTCAGAGTCACTCAGGGGTCACTCAGGGGTCACTCACGGTCACTCAGGGTCACTCAGGGTCACTCAGGGGTCACTCAGGGGTCACTCAGGGTCACTCAGGAGTCACTGGGGTCACTCAGGGTCACTCAGGGGTCACTGGGATCACTCAGGGGTCACTGGGGTCACTCAGAGGTCACTCAGGGGTCACTTAGAGGTCACTCAGGGTCACTCAGGGGTCACTCGCAGTCACTCAGGGTCACTCAGGGGTCACCCCGGGGTCAAAGGTCACACCTGTAGAGCCCCAGGTCCGTGAACCAATCCTGCACCAGCAGCACCACGTGACACACCGTGAACAGGAAGGCCGCGATCTGCAACGACTGGCCCCGCCCACAACCCCCCAATTAGCATAATTAACATCTCATTTGCATCCCCCCGCCGGGCCCCGCCCCCTCACCTGCGTCTCCACGTAGGCGTGGGGCAGCGCGAACTCCGGCGGAAGCTTCCGGTCGTTGTTGATCAGGTGATCCAGGTGGGCGGGGCTTAGGATGGGCTGAGGGGGGGCGTGGTCACGGTGAGAGGCCACGCCCACTTCCCCCCCGGTATGGTAATGAGGGGGGAGGGGAAAAGGGGTTAACTGGGGGTAATTAGGGTGGATGGGGCGGCGTTGGGGTAATTAGGGTGATTAGGATTAATTATGGTAATTGGGGTTAATTATGGTAATTAGGGGTAATTATGGTAATCGGGATTAATTGCGGTAATTAGGGTTAATTAGGGGTAATTATGGTAATTGGGGTTAATTACAGTAATTAGGGTTAATTATGGTAATTGAGATAATTAGGGTAATTAGGGGTAATTACGGTAATTGGGGTTAATTGCGGTGATTAGGGTTAATTATGGTAATTGGGGTAATTAGGGTAATTGAGATAATTATGGTGAGGTGGCTCATTAGGATAATTTAGGTTAATTAAGGTTAATTAAGGTTAATTACGGTAATTAAAATAATTATGGTTAGGTGGGTCATTACGGTAATTAGGGTTAATTATGGTAATTGGGGTAATTAGGGCAATTGAGATAATTACGGTGAGGTGGATCATTAGCATAATTAGGGTTAATTATGGTCATTGGGGTAATTACCACTCACTAATTAGCGCTAATTAAAAGCAAACAAAAGCTCAAGTCAGAACAGCAGGGAGGGGCGCTAATTAATGCCAATTAAGGCTAATTAAGGGCAAACAAAAGCTCAAGGTGGGGAGGAAGAGACACTAATTAATGCTAATTAACGCTGATTAAGGGAAAACAAAAGCTCAAGGCGGGGGCAGCAGGGAGGGACTCTAATTAATGCTAATTAATGCTAATTAATGCTAATTAAAGGCAAACAAAAGCTCAAGGGCGGGTGGAGGGGAGGGAGAGATGCTAATTAATGCTAATTAATGCTAATTAAAGGCGAATGAAAGCTCAGGGCGGGGTCAGCGGGGAGGGAGGAACCACAATTAATGCTAATTAACGCTAATTAGCGGTAATTAACGACCTGGGTGTCCAGGAAGAGCACGCGCTCCTGGGTAACGAAGAGGTCGATGCCGCCGGTCTGGGCCCCGCCCCTTTCCCGCAGCTCCGGCGGCTGCGGCCGGAACACGAAGGACCTGGCACCAGTACGGACCAGTTTAAACCAGTACGGACCAGTTTGGACCAGTTTGGACCAGTATAAACCAGTATAGACCAGTATGGACCAGTTTAAACCGGTATGGATGGAGCCCCATCCCAGTGTTCCCAAAAACCCCATCCCAGTATGGACCAGTATGGCCCAAAACCCTTCCCAGTCCCTCCCAGTCCCCTCCCAGTTCCCTCCCAGTTCCCTCCCAGTCCAATCCCAGTCCATCCCAGTCCATCCCAGTCCCTCCCAGTCCCTCCCAGTCCATCCCAGTCCCATCCCAGTTCCCTCCCAGTCCCTCCCAGTTCCCTCCCAGTCCCTCCCAGTCCCTCCCAGTTCCCTCCCAGTCCCTCCCAGTTCCCTCCCAGTCCATCCCAGTTCCCTCCCAGTCCATCCCAGTCCATCCCAGTCCCCTCCCAGTCCCTCCCAGTTCCCTCCCAGTTCCCTCCCAGTCCATCCCAGTTCATCCCAGTCCCTCCCAGTCCCTCCCAGTCCCTCCCAGTCCCCTCCCAGTCCCTCCCAGTCCCTCCCAGTTCCCTCCCAGTCCATCCCAGTCCCTCCCAGTCCCTCCCAGTCCCTCCCAGTTCCCTCCCAGTCCCTCCCAGTTCCCTCCCAGTTCCCTCCCAGTCCCTCCCAGTCCCTCCCAGTCCCCTCCCAGTCCATCCCAGTCCATCCCAGTCCCTCCCAGTCCCTCCCAGTTCCCTCCCAGTCCATCCCAGTCCCTCCCAGTCCCTCCCAGTTCCCTCCCAGTCCATCCCAGTCCCTCCCAGTCCATCCCAGTCCCTTCCAGTTCCCTCCCAGTCCATCACAGTCCCCTCCCAGTTCCCTCCCAGTCCCTCCCAGTCCCAGTCCCTCCCAGTCCCTCCCAGTCCATCCCAGTCCCTCCCAGTTCCCTCCCAGTCCCTCCCAGTCCCTCCCAGTCCCCTCCCAGTTCCCTCCCAGTCCCTCCCAGTCCCCCCAGTACCTGGGATCCTCCTCGGGCTGGTTCCCGGCCAGCAGCGACAGCACCGTGGATTTCCCGGTGCCCTGCAGCCCCAGCGCCCCCACCACCAGCACGTCCGTCTGCTCCAGCAGGAACTGGGAGCACTGGGAGTCACTGGGAGCCCCTCCCCCACCCCCCGCAGCCCCGCCCCCACCCCTCCCGGGAGCCCCGCCCCCACCCACCCCGGCAGCCCCGCCCACCTCCAGGGCGCTGTCGCACCAGTTCATCTGCTCGTCCACCAGTTTGATGCTGGTCTTCATCTTCTCCGGCGCCGCCAGACGCGCCTGGGCCTGGGCGGCTGCGGAAAGGGGGCGGGGCCGAGCGTGGGACACGCCCACTTTTAATGGCGACACGCCCACAGCGCAAAAAAAAACCCCAAACCCCTCCCCCCTCAGCCACGCCCCCCCCAAAACCCCACCCGTTTTATTGGCCCAATCCCCTGTGGGTTTAGGTTTTGGCCACGCCCACAATGGTCATGCCCAGCCATGGCCACGCCCCCCAAATCACGCCCTTTTCGTTACCCAATTCCTGGAGGGTTTAGCCTTTAGCCACGCCCACAATGACCACACCCAGCCATGGCCACGCCCCCCAAAACCGCCCATTTTAGTCACTCGATGCCCTGTGGGTTTACCCTTTAGCCACGCCCACAAGCAATGACCACGCCCACAACGACCACACCCTCACTGGCCATGCCCACACCTCAAACCCCGCCCATTTTCTCCACCCAACCCCCTCCAGCATCATCCTCTAGCCCCGCCCACAAGGACTGACCACGCCCACAATGGCCACGCCTCCATCCCACTGACCACGCCCCCTCCCACATTGACCCCGCCCCCAAGCCCCGCCCACTCACGGTCGAGCGCAGCGGGCGGGGCCAGCCCCCGGCTGTGCAGTTGATAGACAGGCTGGGTGGGGCGTGGCCCCTCCCTCTCCATAGGCGGGGCCTGCGCTGGCCCCTCCCCCGAACTACCCGAGGCCACGCCCCCTCCCCGAGGCTCCTCCCCCCGCGCTTTCATCAGCACGATGGGCGGGGCTGGAGCGGGAGGGGGCGGGGCTTGCACCGGCCCCGCCTTCGGAGCCGTTGCGGGCGGCTGCTGCTGGGAGGAAGCAGAAATGACGTCACGGGGGTGTGGCCATGCAAAGCAGGGTGGGCCACGCCCCTTTACGGGTTGGCCACGCCCCCCAGACTCACCCGCTCAGCCGGGGGCTTGGCCAGGATGATCGGGGTCTTCTGCAGGGTCCCCGCTGGCTCCTCCCCCACCTCCTGGGGGCGGGGCTGGGTCAGCGAGGCCACGCCCACCACGCCCAGAGACGGCCACGCCCACCCAGGGATAGCCCCACCCCCTCTCTGCCCGTTTGGTGTTGTTTATAGTGGTTTAGGCCACGCCCACCCTGCTCTGGACACGCCCACAGCCGCGTCAATCATCTCAAAGCCACGCCCCCGCTGTAAGCCACACCCTCTGCAGCAGCTGTCAATCATTGCCATGCCCCGCCCCATACAGGCGCTGTCAATCATTGTCATTACCATGCCCACACAAGCCACGCCCCATTATCTGCTGTCAATCATTCCCAAAACACACCCCGATAGCCGTCAATCATTCACAAGCCACGCCCCATTCAGCTGCTGTCAATCATCGTTAAACCCCACCCATGCAGCTCCTGTCAATCATTCCCAAAACACGCCCTCAGATATCCGTCAATCATTCACAAGCCACGCCCCATTATCCACTGTCAATCATTCCAAAAACACACCCCAGATATGTCAATCATTCACAAGCCACGCCCCATGCACCTCCTGTCAATCATTCCCAAGACACACCCCCCCGCATTCAGCCCCACCCCTTACACCTGTCAATCATTCACCAGCCCCGCTGTCCATCATCTTTAAACCCCTCCCACGCCGCTGCCAATCACCCCCGAGCTCCGCCCTACCCATCAATCAACCCCTTAAGCCCCGCCCTCCGCCTCCCTTTAGCCCCGCCCCTCTCAAGCCCCGCCCACCCGCCGCTCTCCGCCTCCTTCCGCTTCCTTCTCGCGGTTCCAGCAGCGCCGGCGCGCGCCGGGGGCGGGGCTTTGTCCCGAGTCCGACATGGCGGCGGCTCCCGGCGGCTCCGGAGGCCCCGAGCGGCTCCCGGACGCTCCCGGCAGGGTTCGGGAAGGTTCTGGAAGCTCCCGGAAGGTTCCGGAAGGTTCCGGGGGGGGTTTCCCCCGAGCCCCTGACGGAACTTCCGGGTTCTTTTCCCGCCTCCCGGCGCGCGCCCGCGGAGCGTGAGGGGGAGAGGAGGGGGCGTGGCCTCCGCTGCGCCGCGCGCATGCGCGGGGGGAGGCGCTGTGGGGGCGTGGCCCGCGCGCCGCGCGGAAAAGAGGGCGTGGCCTGGATTTAAAGGGCCAGCGACGCTTTTAAAATTCTTTTAATTAAGGGGGGGGGGGGGGGGCGCGTTTTGCGCCACGTGACCCGCGCTGCCGCCACCGCCCCTCCCCCCCCCACCCCCGCCCCTCCCCCCCATCCCAATAAACAGCAGCGCAGCCTCGTTGTGGTTTTTATTAACGGCGAAATCCTCGTTAATTAATTAATGAACGAACAGCAAAGAGGGTGGGGGAGGGGCGGGGGGGTGGGGGAGGGGGGGATGGGGGAGGGGCCGGCTCCGTCGGCGGGTGGGGGGAGGGGCGGGCACAGCCGGGCTCATGCGGGGGGGTCCCGGGGGGGGGGGGGGTGGGGGGAGGGGTCAGGCCAGCGCCAGCACTGTGGGGGAGGGGAGAGAGAGAGAGAGGTCGGTCACGTGACATCACCTGGGCTCACCTGAGCTCCCCCTTCCCCCACCAGTGCCCGGGTGTGTCCCCAACCCCCCCCAGCTGTGCCCAGGTGTGTTCTAGACTGTTCTAGGTGTGTCCCAGCTGTCCCCAGGTGTGCTCAGGTGTCCCCAGCTGTCCCCAGGTGTGTTCCAGGTGTCCCCAGGTGCCCCCAGGTCTGTCCAGGTGTGTCCAGGTGTGTTCTAGGCTGTTCTAGGTGTGTTCCAGGTGTGTCCCAGGTACCCCCAGCTGTCCCCAGGTATCCCCAGGTGTGTTCCAGGTGTCCCCAGGTGTCCCCAGGTGTCCCCAGGTGTGTTCAGGTGTCCCCAGGTGTGTCCCAGGTGTCCCCAGGTGTCCCCAGCTGTGTCCCAGGTGTCCCCAGGTGTCCCCAGGTGTCTTCAGGTGTCCCCAGGTGTCTCCAGGTGTGTCCCCAGGTGTGTTTTGGGTGTCCCAGGTGTCCCCAGGTGTCCCCAGGTGTGTTTTGGGTGTCCCCAGGTGTCCCCAGGTGTGTCCCAGGTGTCCCCAGGTGTCCCCAGGTGTCCCCAAATGTGTCCCAGGTGTCCCCAGGTGTCCCCAGGTGTGTCCCCAGGTGTCCCCAGGTGTCCCCAGGTGTCCCCAGGTGTGTCCCCAGGTGTCCCCAGGTGTCCCCAGGTGTGTCCCCAGGTGTCTCTCACCTGTCAGCGCCTCCTGTGCGAAATATTTGACGTCGACGTCCTGGTCCTGCGTCAGCTTCTCCAGCACCGGCTTCACCTCGGTCTGCAGCGTCCTGGACAGGTGAGAACGGACAGGTGAGACCAGTACAGACCAGTATGGACCAGTACAAACCGGTATGGACCAGTATAAACCGCTATGGACCAGTATAAACCAGTATAAACCGGTAGAAACCGGTACAAACCAGTATAAACCAGTCCAAACCAGTCCAAACCGGTATAAACCAGTATAAACCAGTATAAACCGGTACAAACTAGTATAAACCAGTAGAAACCGGTAAAAACCGGTATAAACCGGTATAAACCGGTATAAACTGGTACAAACCAGTCCAAACCAGTCCAAACCAGTATAAAGCAGTCCAAACCAGTCCATCCCAGTATAAACCAGTATAAACCAGTACAGTACCCGCTGTCCAGGATGGGCCCGATGCGCTGCAGGGTTTGGCCACGCCCCATTCCCAGTCCATCCCAGTCCAAACCAGTCCAAACCAGCATAAACCAGTATAAACCAGTATAAACCAGTCCAAACCAGTCCAAACCAGTATAAACCAGTATAAACCAGTATAAACCAGTATAAACCAGTCCAAACCGGTACAAACCAGTCCAAACCAGTCCAAACCAGTCCAAACCAGTATAAACCAGTATAAACCAGTACCGTACCCGCTGTCCAGGATGGGCCCGATGCGCTGCAGGGATTTGGCCACGCCCCATTCCCAGTACAAACCAGTATAAACCAGTCCAAACCAGTCCAAACCAGTCCAAACCAGTATAAACCAGTATAAACCAGTATAAACCAGTATAAACCAGTACCCTACCCGCTGTCCAGGATGGGCCCGATGCGCTGCAGGGATTTGGCCACGTTGAAGCGAACGTTGGCCACGGCGTCGGCGGCCATGCGCAGCACGGTGGGCAACATCTGGGTGGTGGTGACCTCCTGCCCGCACACCTCTGACAACACCTGCACAGGTGTGATGGGACAGGTGAGACAGGTGTGACATGGACAGGTGTAATGGGACAGGTGTGACCCAGGTGTGACCCAGGTGTGACAGGTGTGACCCCAGGGCC
Organism: Cyanistes caeruleus; assembly: GCF_971803275.1. Taxonomy (NCBI): domain Eukaryota; kingdom Metazoa; phylum Chordata; class Aves; order Passeriformes; family Paridae; genus Cyanistes; species Cyanistes caeruleus. The sequence goes on from NC_141728.1 coordinate 226,654, forward strand.
ATGCGCAGCACGGTGGGCAACATCTGGGTGGTGGTGACCTCCTGCCCGCACACCTCCGATAACACCTGGACAGGTGAGACAGGTGAGATCAGACAGGTGTGACATGGACAGGTGAGACATGGACAGGTGAGACATGGACAGGTGTGACCCAGGTGTGACCCCGGGGCCATGCGCAGCACGGTGGGCAACATCTGGGTGGTGGTGACCTCCTGCCCGCACACCTCCGACAACACCTGGACAGGTGAGATGGGACAGGTGAGACAGGTGTGACATGGACAGGTGTGACAGGTGTGACAGGTGTGACCCAGGTGTGACCCAGGTGTGACCCAGGTGTGACAGCAACATCTGGGTGGTGGTGACCTCCTGACCACACACCTCCGATAACACCTGGACAGGTGAGACAGGTGAGATCAGACAGGTGAGACATGGACAGGTGTGACATGGACAGGTGAGACATGGACAGGTGTGACCCAGGTGTGACCCAGGTGTGACCCAGGTGTGACCCAGGTGTGACCCCAGGGCCATGCGCAGCACGGTGGGCAACATCTGGGTGGTGGTGACCTCCTGCCCGCACACCTCTGACAACACCTGGACAGGTGAGACAGGTGAGACATGGACAGGTGTAATGGGACAGGTGTGACCCCAGGTGTGACCCAGGTGTGACAGCAACATCTGGGTGGTGGTGACCTCCTGCCCGCACACCTCCGACAACACCTGGACAGGTGAGACAGGTGAGACAGGTGTGACATGGACAGGTGTAATGGGACAGGTGTGACCCAGGTGTGACCCAGGTGTGACCCCAGGTGTGACCCCAGGTGTGACCCCAGGGCCATGCGCAGCACGGTGGGCAACATCTGGGTGGTGGTGACCTCCTGCCCGCACACCTCCGATAACACCTGGACAGGTGTGATGGGACAGGTGAGACAGGTGTGACATGGACAGGTGTAATGGGACAGGTGTAATGGGACAGGTGTGACCCCAGGTGTGACCCAGGTGTGACAGCAACATCTGGGTGGTGGTGACCTCCTGACCACACACCTCCGACAACACCTGCACAGGTGAGATGGGACAGGTGAGACAGGTGTGACATGGACAGGTGTGACCCAGGTGTGACCCCAGGTGTGACCCAGGTGTGACCCAGGTGTGACCCAGGTGTGACCCCAGGTGTGACCCCAGGTGTGACCCAGGTGTGACCCAGGTGTGACAGGTGTGACCCCAGGGCCATGCGCAGCACGGTGGGCAACATCTGGGTGGTGGTGACCTCCTGCCTGCACACCTCCGATAACACCTGGACAGGTGAGACATGGACAGGTGTGACATGGACAGGTGTAATGGGACAGGTGTAATGGGACAGGTGTGACCCAGGTGTCCCCAGCTGTCCCCAGCTGTACCCCAGGTATTCCCAGCTGTACCCCAGCTGTACCCCAGGTGTGCCCAGGTGTACCCCAGGTGTACCCCAGCTGTCCCCAGCTGTACCCCAGGTGTGCCCAGGTGTGTCCCCAGCTGTCCCCAGGTGTACCCCAGCTGTACCCCAGCTGTCCCCAGCTGTCCCCCAGGTGTGCCCAGGTGTGCCCAGGTGTATTCAGCTGTACCCCAGGTGTGGCCAGGTGTGGCCAGGTGTCCCCAGGTGTCCCCAGCTGTACCCCAGGTGTGGCCAGGTGTGGCCAGGTGTCCCCAGGTGTCCCCAGCTGTCCCCAGGTGTGTCCAGGTGTACTCACGTTGATGCAGAACAGCGTGGTCATGCGGTGCAGGTAGTTGGGGTCGGCGGCCATGGCGAGCACCTTGGGCACGATGGTGCCCTGGGCCCAGGTGTGTGCAGGTGTGCCCAGGTGTCCCCAGGTGTACCCAGGTGTACCCCAGCTGTACCCCAGGTGTGCCCAGGTGTCCCCAGGTGTGCCCAGCTGTCCCCAGCGGTACCCCAGCTGTCCCCAGGTGTACCCCAGGTGTACCCAGGTGTACCCAGCTGTACCCCAGGTGTATTCAGCTGTCCCCAGGTGTGGCCAGGTGTACTCACGTTGATGCAGAACAGCGTGGTCATGCGGTGCAGGTAGTTGGGGTCGGCGGCCATGGCGAGCACCTTGGGCACGATGGTGCCCTGGGCCCAGGTGTGCCCGAAGCGCTCCACCAGTTTGCGCAGGTTACTGGTGGCGGCCTCGCGGATGGCGTACACTGCGGGGGAGGGGCGGCCCACACCAGTATCAACCAGTAGGAACCAGTACAGACCAGTACAGACCAGTACAGACCAGTATAAACCGGTATAAACCAGTAGGAACCAGTACAGACCAGTATGAACCAGTATAAACCAGTACAGACCAGTACAGACCAGTACAGACCGGTATAAACCAGTATCAACCAGTATCAACCAGTACACACCAGTATGAACCAGTATAAACCAGTATAAACCAGTATGAACCAGTACAGACCAGTATGAACCAGTATAAACCGGTATAAACCAGTACAGACCAGTACAGACCAGTATGAACCAGTATGAACCAGTACAGACCAGTATAAACCGGTATAAACCAGTATAAACCAGTATAGACCAGTATAGACCAGTATAAACCAGTATGAACCAGTACAGACCAGTATGAACCAGTATGAACCTGTACAGACCAGTACAGACCAGTACAGACCAGTACAGACCAGGATATACCAGAATAGACCAGTATAAACCAGTATAAACCAGTATAGACCAGTATAGACCAGTACTACCCACTACCAACACCCAGTAACCCTCCCAGTCCATCCCAGTTTATCCCAGTTCAATCCCAGTCCCTCCCAGTCCATCCCAGTCCCTCCCAGTCCATCCCAGTCCCCTCCCAGTCCATCCCAGTCCCTCCCAGTCCCTCCCAGTCCCTCCCAGTCCATCCCAGTTCATCCCAGTCCATCCCAGTCCATCCCAGTCCCTCCCAGTCCCTCCCAGTCCCTCCCAGTCCCTCCCAGTCCCTCCCAGTCCCTCCCAGTACCGTGATCCACCAGCCAGGCCATGCAGAGCGAGTTCAGTTTCTCATCGAAGAACTCCACGCCCTGGGGGGGGGAGACACCAGTAAGGACCAGTACAGACCAGTACAAACCAGTACAAACCAGTATAAACCGGTACGGTGCGGTACAAACTGACCCACACCGCTACAGACTTGTTTAAGCCAACAGAAACCAGTACAAACCAGTATGGACCAGTATGAGTAAGCCCCGCCCAGTCTATCCCAGTATATCCCAGTCTCCTCCCAGTCCATCCCAGTCCCTCCCAGCTCCCTCCCAGTTCCCTCCCAGTCCATCCCAGTTTATCCCAGTTCCCTCCCAGTCCATCCCAGTCCCCTCCCAGTGCGTCCCAGTCTCCTCCCAGTCCATCCCAGTTCCCATCAATCAACTCCCAGTGTCTCTCCTGCTCCCCTTAGTGGCAGCTTTGGGAACTGCAGCCTCCTCCCAGTACAACCCAGTCCATCCCAGTGGCTCCCAGTTTGTCCCAGTCCCTCCCAGTTTATCCCAGTCCCCTCCCAGTTCCCTCCCAGTCCCTCCCAGTTCCCTCCCAGTCCCTCCCAGTCCCTCCCAGTCCCTCCCAGTCCATCCCAGTCCCTCCCAGTCCCTCCCAGTCCATCCCAGTCCCTCCCAGTCCCTCCCAGTCCCTCCCAGTTCCCTCCCAGTTCCCTCCCAGTTCCCTCCCAGTCCCTCCCAGTGCCTCCCAGTGCCTCCCAGTCCCTCCCAGTTCCCTCCCAGTCCGTCCCAGTCCCTCCCAGTCCGTCCCAGTCTCACCAGCTGGCCGGCCAGCAGCGGCATGTACTCGATGATGGCGAGCCGCACGCGCCACAGCCCCATCCCAGTACATCCCAGTACATCCCAGTGCCTCCCAGTGCCCCGTACACCGCTCCAGCTCCATCCCAGTGCCTCCCAGTCCCCTCCCAGTCCCTCCCAGTTTATCCCAGTCCATCCCAGTCCCTCCCAGTCCATCCCAGTTTCCGTCAATCAACTCCCAGTGTCTCTCCTGCTCCCCTTAGTGGCCGCTTTGGGAACTGCAACCTCCTCCCAGTACAACCCAGTCCCTCCCAGTGCCTCCCAGTCCCTCCCAGTTCCCTCCCAGTTCCCTCCCAGTTCCATCCCAGTCCCTCCCAGTCCCTCCCAGTCCCTCCCAGTCCCTCCCAGTCCATCCCAGTCCGTCCCAGTCCCTCCCAGTCCGTCCCAGTCTCACCAGCTGGCCGGCCAGCAGCGGCATGTACTCGATGATGGCGAGCCGCACGCGCCACAGCCCCATCCCAGTACATCCCAGTACATCCCAGTGCCCCGTACACAGCTCCAGCTCCATCCCAGTGGCTCCCAGTCCCCTCCCAGTTTATCCCAGTCCATCCCAGTCTCCTCCCAGTCCATCCCAGTTCCCATCAATCAACTCCCAGTGTCTCTCCTGCTCCCCTTAGTGGCTGCTTTGGGAACTGCAGCCTCCTCCCAGTACATCCCAGTGCCTCCCAGTGCCCCGTACACGGCTCCAGCTCCATCCCAGTCCCTCCCAGTCCATCCCAGTCCATCCCAGTCCGTCCCAGTCTCACCAGCTGGCCGGCCAGCAGCGGCACGTACTCGATGATGGCGAGCCGCACGCGCCACAGCCCCATTCCAGTACATCCCAGTGCCCCGTACACGGCTCCAGCTCCATCCCAGTCCCCTCCCAGTTTATCCCAGTCCGTCCCAGTCCGTCCCAGTCTCACCAGCTGGCCGGCCAGCAGCGGCATGTACTCGATGATGGCGAGCCGCACGCGCCACTTGGCGTCCTCGGCCAGCTCCACGATGGCCGGCAGCAGCGACTGCGACAGCTGCCGGATGCCGATCACCTCGTTCACGCAGTCCAGGTTGGAGATGATGTTCAGCCGCACCTCGGGACACTGGGGGGGACTGGGGGTTACTGGGATGGACTGGGAGGGACTGGAGGGACTGGGAGGGACTGGGAGGGAACTGGGAGGGACTGGGATGGACTGGGATGGACTGGGAGGGACTGGGAGGGACTGGGATGGACTGGGAGGGTACTGGGAGGGAACTGGGAGGGAACTGGGAGGGACTGGGATGGAACTGGGATGGACTGGGAGGGACTGGGATGGACTGGTCCAGGTTGGAGATGATGTTCAGCCGCACCTCGGGGCACTGGGGGACACTGGGGGTTACTGGGATGAACTGGGAGGGACTGGGAGGGACTGCTCCAGGTTGGAGATGATGTTCAGCCGCACCTCGGGGCACTGGGGGACACTGGGGGTTACTGGGATGGACTGGGAGGGACTGGGAGGGACTGGTCCAGGTTGGAGATGATGTTCAGCCGCACCTCGGGACACTGGGGGGGACTGGGGGTTACTGGGATGGACTGGGAGGGACTGGGAGGGACTGGTCCAGGTTGGAGATGATGTTCAGCCGCACCTCGGGGCACTGGGGGGGACACTGGGGGTTACTGGGAGGGACTGGGAGGGACTGGGAGGGAACTGGGAGGGACTGGTCCAGGTTGGAGATGATGTTCAGCCGCACCTCGGGACACTGGGGGGGACACTGGGGGTTACTGGGAGGGACTGGGAGGGACTGGGAGGGACTGGTCCAGGTTGGAGATGATGTTCAGCCGCACCTCGGGGCACTGGGGGGGACACTGGGGGTTACTGGGAGGGACTGGGAGGGGACTGGGAGGGACTGGGAGGGAACTGGGAGGGAACTGGGAGGGACTGGGAGGGACTGGGAGGGACTGGGAGGGACTGGGATGGAACTGGGATGGACTGGGAGGGACTGGGAGGGAACTGGGAGGGACTGGGATGAACTGGGATGGACTGGGATGGACTGGGAGGGACTGGGAGGGACATTGGGGACACTGGGATAAACTGGGAGGGAACTGGGGGGGACTGGGTTGTACTGGGAGGAGGCTGCAGTTCCCAAAGCGGCCACTAAGGGGCGCAGGAGAGACACTGGGAGTTGATTGATGGGAACTGGGAGGGACTGGGAGGGACTGGGAGCAGGTGTCAGTGGGTGGTGGCACCCCAGGTGTATCCAGGTGTGCTCAGGTGTGTCCCCAGGTGTCCCCACCTCGTCCTTGAGCTGTGCCAGGAACAGGGGCAGCAGGTGTTGTGTGTCCCCGTGTACCCCAGGTGTGCTGTGGGTGTATCCAGGTGTATCCAGGTGTATCCAGGTGTGCTCAGGTGTGTCCCCAGGTGTCCCCAGGTGTCCCCACCTCGTCCTTGAGCTGTGCCAGGAACAGGGGCAGCAGGTGTTGTGTGTCCCCATGTGTCCCCATGTACCCCAGGTGTATCCAGGTGTGCTGTGGGTGTGCTCAGGTGTATCCAGGTGTCCCCAGGTGTGCTCAGGTGTGTCCCCAGGTGTCCCCAGGTGTCCCCAGGTGTGCTCAGGTGTGTCCCCAGGTGTCCCCAGGTGCGTCACCTCGTCCTTGAGCTGTGCCAGGAACAGGGGCAGCAGGTGTTGTGTGTCCCCATGTACCCCAGGTGTATCCAGGTGTGCTGTGGGTGTATCCAGGTGTGTCCCAGGTGTATCCAGGTGTGCTCAGGTGTATCCAGGTGTGCTCAGGTGTGTCCCCAGGTGTCCCCAGGTGTCCCCACCTCGTCCTTGAGCTGTGCCAGGAACAGCGGCAGCAGGTGTTGTGTGTCCCCGTGTACCCCAGGTGTGCTGTGGGTGTCCCCAGGTGTGCTCAGGTGTGCTCAGGTGTGTCCCCAGGTGCGTCACCTCGTCCTTGAGCTGTGCCAGGAACAGGGGCAGCAGGTGTTGTGTGTCCCCGTGTGTCCCCATGTACCCCAGGTGTATCCAGGTGTGCTGTGGGTGTATCCAGGTGTGCTGTGGGTGTGCTCAGGTGTATCCAGGTGTGCTCAGGTGTATCCAGGTGTGTCCCAGGTGTGTCCCCACCTCGTCCTTGAGCTGTGCCAGGAACAGGGGCAGCAGGTGTTGTGTGTCCCCGTGTACCCCAGGTGTATCCAGGTGTGCTGTGGGTGTGCTCAGGTGTATCCAGGTGTGTCCCAGGTGTATCCAGGTGTGCTGTGGGTGTCCCCAGGTGTATCCAGGTGTACTCAGGTGTGTCCCCACCTCGTCCTTGAGCTGTGCCAGGAACAGCGGCAGCAGGTGTTGTGTGTCCCCGTGTACCCCAGGTGTGCTGTGGGTGTATCCAGGTGTATCCAGGTGTGCTGTGGGTGTGTCCCAGGTGTATCCAGGTGTATCCAGGTGTGTCCCCAGGTGCGTCACCTCGTCCTTGAGCTGTGCCAGGAACAGGGGCAGCAGGTGTTGTGTATCCCTGTGTACCCCAGGTGTATCCAGGTGTGTCCCCATGTACCCCAGGTGTATCCAGGTGTGCTGTGGGTGTCCCCAGGTGTATCCAGGTGTGTCCCCAGGTGTCCCCACCTCGTCCTTGAGCTGTGCCAGGAACAGGGGCAGCAGGTGTTGTGTGTCCCCATGTGTCCCCATGTACCCCAGGTGTATCCAGGTGTGTCCCAGGTGTCCCCAGGTGTATCCAGGTGTGCTCAGGTGTGTCCCCAGGTGTCCCCAGGTGCGTCACCTCGTCCTTGAGCTGTGCCAGGAACAGGGGCAGCAGGTGTTGTGTGTCCCCATGTACCCCAGGTGTATCCAGGTGTGTCCCAGGTGTCCCCAGGTGTATCCAGGTGTGCTCAGGTGTGTCCCCACCTCGTCCTTGAGCTGTGCCAGGAACAGGGGCAGCAGGTGTTCCACCGTGTTGTCCTTGCCCAGGATCGGGGACAGCCCCATGATCACCGAGGCCAGCGCCGACTTCACGTGTTGGTTGGCATCGGACACCAGCTCCTGCAGGTGAGACAGGTGAGACAGGTGAGACAGGTGAGACAGGTGAGACAGGTGAGACAGGTGAGACAGGTGAGATTGTACAGGTGAGACAGGTGAGACAGGTGAGACAGGTGAGATTGTACAGGTGAGACAGGTGAGACAGGTGAGACTGTACAGGTGAGACAGGTGAGACAGGTGAGACTGAGACAGGTGGGACAGGTGGGACAGGTGGGACAGGTGAGACAGGTGGGACAGGTGAGACAGGTGGGACAGGTGAGACAGGTGAGACAGGTGGGACAGGTGGGACAGGTGAGACAGGTGAGACAGGTGGGACAGGTGAGAGACAGGTGAGACAGGTGAGACAGGTGAGACAGGTGAGACAGGTGGGACAGGTGAGACAGGTGAGACAGGTGGGACAGGTGGGACAGGTGAGACAGGTGGGACAGGTGGGACAGGTGAGACAGGTGAGACAGGTGGGACAGGTGAGACAGGTGAGACAGGTGGGACAGGTGAGAGACAGGTGAGACAGGTGAGAGACAGGTGAGACAGGTGAGACAGGTGGGACAGGTGAGACAGGTGAGACAGGTGAGACAGGTGGGACAGGTGAGACAGGTGAGACAGGTGAGAGACAAGTGCGACAGGTGAGACACACCAAAGGTGTCCCCAGGTGTCCCCAGGTGTTCCCCAGGTACCCCCATGTGTTCCCCAGGTGTCCCCAGATGTGTCCAAGGTGTCCCCAGGTGTCCCCAGATGTGTCCAAGGTGTCCCCAGGTGTCCCCAGGTGTCCCCAGGTGTGTCCCAGGTGTCCCCAGGTGTGCTCCACATGTATCCCAGGTGTGTCTCAGGTACCCCCAGGTGTCCCCAGGTGTCCCCAGGTGTATCCCAGGTGTGCCCAGGTGTCCCCAGGTGTATCCCAGGTCTGTCTCAGGTGTACCCCAGGTGTCCCCAGGTGTTCCCCAGGTGTCCCCAGGTGTGCCCAGGTGTGTCTCAGGTGTGCCCAGGTGTGCCCAGGTGTCCCCAGGTGTATCCCAGGTGTGCCCAGGTGTGCCCAGGTGTATCCCAGGTGTACCCCAGGTGTATCCCAGGTCTGTCTCAGGTGTCCCCAGGTGTCCCCAGGTACCCCCAGGTGTGCCCAGGTGTGTCTCAGGTGTGCCCAGGTGTATCCCAGGTGTGCCCAGGTGTGTCTCAGGTACCCCCAGGTGTGTCTCAGGTACCCCCAGGTGTATCCCAGGTGTGCCCAGGTGTGTCTCAGGTACCCCCAGGTGTGCCCAGGTGTGCCCAGGTGTGCCCAGGTGTCCCCAGGTGTGTCCCCAGGTGTGTCTCAGGTGTGCCCAGGTGTGCCCAGGTGCTCACCTTGATGCAGGGCAGGATCTGGCCCATGATCACGGCCTCGCGGCAGTCGGGGGAGAGATTCTCGCAGAACTCTGGGGACACAGAGGGACCCGAAATTGGGGAAAAAACAGCCAAAATTGGGAAAAAACACCCGAAATTGGGGAAAAACACCCGGAATTGGGGAGAGAACACCCGAAATGGGGACAAAACAGCCAAAATTGGGGAGAGAACAGCCAAAACTGGGAAAAAACACCCGAAATTGGGGACAGAACAGCCAAAATTGGGAAAAAACACCCGGAATTGGGAAAAAACACCCAAAATGGGGAAAAAACACCCGAAATGGGGACAGAACAGCCAAAATTGGGAAAAAACACCCGAAATTGGGAAAAAACACCCGGAATTGGGGAAAAACACCCGGAATTGGGGAAAAAACACCCGAAATTGGGGAGAGAACAGCCAAAATTGGGAAAAAACACCCGAAATTGGGATAGAACAGCCAAAATTGGGAAAAAACACCCGGAATTGGGGAGAGAACACCCGAAATTGGGGAAAAAACACCTGAAATGGGGACAGAACAGCCAAAATTGGGAAAAAACACCCGGAATTGGGGAAAAACACCCGGAATTGGGACAGAACACCCGGAATTGGGAAAAAACACCCGGAATGGGGACAGAACAGCCAAAATTGGGAAAAAACACCCGGAATGGGGAAAAAACACCCGGAATTGGGGAGAGAACAGCCAAAACTGGGAAAAAACACCTGAAATGGGGACAGAACAGCCAAAATTGGGAAAAAACACCCGAAATTGGGGACAAAACAGCCAAAATTGGGAAAAAACACCCGGAATTGGGGAAAAACACCCGAAATGGGGACAGAACACCCAAAATGGGGACAGAACACCCGAAATTGGGACAGGGACCCCAAAATTTGGGGTGGGGCCAGCAAGGTTGGGTTGGGGACATTGAGGAAGGGTCGGTGACACCTGGATCAGGTCGGTGACACCTGGATCAGGTGGGTGACACCTGTTTGGGGTCAGTGACACCTGTCCCAGGGTCAGTGACACCTGTCCGGGTTGGTCACACCTGTCCGGGGTCAGTCACACCTGTCCCAGGGTCAGTGACACCTGTCCGGGGTGGTCACACCTGTCCCAGGGTCAGTGACACCTGTCCCAGGTGGGTGACACCTGTCCAGGGTGGGTGACACCTGTCCGGGTTGGTCACACCTGTCCGGGGTGGTCACACCTGTCCAGGGTTGGTCACACCTGTCCGGGGTCAGTGACACCTGTCCGGGGTGGTGACACCTGTCCGGGGTAGGTCACACCTGTCCGGGGTCAGTCACACCTGTCCGGGGTGGGTCACACCTGTCCGGGGTGGGTGACACCTGTCCGGGGTCAGTCACACCTGTCCAGGGTCAGTCACACCTGTCCAGGGTCAGTCACACCTGTCCGGGGTCAGTGACACCTGTCCGGGGTCGGTCACACCTGTCCGGGGTCAGTCACACCTGTCCCAGGTGGGTGACACCTGTCCGGGGTAGGTCACACCTGTCCAGGGTCAGTCACACCTGTCCGGGGTCAGTGACACCTGTCCGGGGTGGGTGACACCTGTCCAGGGTCAGTCACACCTGTCCAGGGTCAGTGACACCTGTCCGGGGTCAGTCACACCTGTCCGGGGTCAGTGACACCTGTCCGGGGTGGTGACACCTGTCCGGGGTCAGTGACACCTGTCCCAGGTGGGTGACACCTGTCCAGGGTTGGTCACACCTGTCCCAGGGTCAGTGACACCTGTCCGGGGTCAGTGACACCTGTCCGGGGTGGGTGACACCTGTCCGGGGTCAGTCACACCTGTCCAGGGTGGTCACACCTGTCCCAGGGTGGTGACACCTGTCCGGGGTCGGTCACACCTGTCCCAGGTCAGTGACACCTGTCCGGGGTGGCCGCTGACCTTTGACCTTGTGCGACGCGGCCGCCCGGACCTCGGCCTCGCAGTCCTTCATCAGGCTCTGGAACGCCCCCACCAGGTCGCTCTTGGTGATCTCGGGGCCCACGGCGCGCTGCAGCTGCGGGGACAGGTGAACAGGTGAGTTACAGGTGTGTCTGTGTGTGTACAGGTGTGTACAGGTGTGTACAGGTGTGTACAGGTGTGTACAGGTGAGTTACAGGTGTGTCTGTGTGTGTACAGGTGTGTACAGGTGAGTTACAGGTGTGTACAGGTGAGTTACAGGTGTGTCTGTGTGTGTACAGGTGTGTACAGCTGTGTACAGGTGTGTCTGTGTGTGTACAGGTGTGGACAGGTGTGTACAGGTGTGTACAGGTGTGTACAGGTGTGTCTGTGTGTGTACAGGTGTGTACAGCTGTGTACAGGTGAGTTACAGGTGTGTACAGGTGAGTACAGGTGTGTACAGGTATGTACAGGTGTGTACAGGTGTGTCTGTGTGTGTACAGGTGTGTACAGGTGTGTACAGGTGTGCACCACCAGGTCGCTCTTGGTGATCTCGGGGCCCACGGCGCGCTGCAGCTGCGGGGACAGGTGTGGACAGGTGTACAGGTGAGTTACAGGTGTGTACAGGTGAGTTACGGGTGTGTACAGGCGTGGACAGGTGTGTGTCTGTGTGTACAGGTGTGCCTGTGTGTGTGTACAGGTGTGTACAGGTGTGTCTGTGTGTGTGTACAGGTGTGTACAGGTGTGTACAGGTGAGTTACAGGTGTGTACAGGTGTGTCTGTGTGTACAGGTGTGCCTGTGTGTGTGTACAGGTGTGTACAGGTGTGTCTGGGCGTGTCACAGGTGTGTCTGGGTGTATCTGGGTATATCTCAGGTGTCCCCAGGTGTATCCAAGTGTCCCCAGGTGTCCTCAGGTATCCCCAGGTGTACCCAGGTATCCCCAGGTGTACCCAGGTATATCTCAGGTGTCCCCAGGTGTACCCCAGGTGTATCCCACGTGTGTCTGTGTGTACCCCAGGTGTACCCCAGGTGTATCCCAGGTGTGTCTGTGTGTGTCTGGGTGTGTCCCAGGTGTCACCAGGTGTGTCCCAGGTGTCCCCAGGTGTGTCCCCAGTTGTGTCCCCAGGTGTCTCCAGGTGTCCCCAGGTGTGCCCAGGTGTGCCCAGGTGTGTCCCCACCTCGGTGAACTTGTCGGCCACCATGTAGCGGACGCGCCAGGACTTGTCCTCGGCGGCCTGGCGCAGGGTGGGCATCACCAGCCCCTCCAGGTGTGCACAGGTGTGCACAGGTGTGTCCCCAGGTGTGTCTGTGTGTGTCTGGGTGTGTCTGTGTGTATCCAGGTGTATCCAGGTGTGTCCCAGGTGTGTCTGGGTGTGTCTGGGTGTATCCCAGGTGTCCCCAGGTGTGTCCCAGGTGTCCCCAGGTGTATCCAGGTGTCCCCAGGTGTGCCCAGGTGTCCCCAGGTGTGTCCCCAGGTGTGCCCAGGTGTGTCCCCACCTCGGTGAACTTGTCGGCCACCATGTAGCGGACGCGCCAGGACTTGTCCTCGGCGGCCTGGCGCAGGGTGGGCATCACCAGCCCCTCCAGCTCCTCCTGCGGCAGCAGCTGCGCGATGCTTACGCACGCCTCCACCGCCAGCAGCCGCACCGAGTCCTGCAGGTGAGCACAGGTGAGCTCAGGTGAGCTCAGGTGAGCTCCAGGTAACCCCCAGGTGTCACCATGTAACCCCCAGGTGACCCCTGTGTAACCCCCAGTGCTGGCCTCCACCGCCAGCAGCCGCACCGAGTCCTGCAGGTGAGCACAGGTGAGCTCAGGTGAGCTCAGGTGAGCACAGGTGAGCTCAGGTGAGCTCAGGTAATCCCCTGTGTAACCCCCAGGTAACCCCCAGTGCTGGCCTCCACCGCCAGCAGCCGCACCGAATCCTGCAGGTGAGCACAGGTGAGCTCAGGTGAGCTCAGGTGAGCTCCAGGTAACCCCTGTGTAACCCCTGTGTAACCCCCAGTGCTGGCCTCCACCGCCAGCAGCCGCACCGAGTCCTGCAGGTGAGCACAGGTGAGCTCAGGTGAGCTCCAGGTAAGCCCCAGGTGTCACCATGTAACCCCCAGGTAACCCCTGTGTAACCCCCAGGTAACCCCTGTGTAACCCCCAGTGCTGGCCTCCACCGCCAGCAGCCGCACTGAGTCCTGCAGGTGAGCACAGGTGTGCACAGGTGAGCTCCAGGTAACCCCTGTGTAACCCCTGTGTAACCCCCAGTGCTGGCCTCCACCGCCAGCAGCCGCACCGAGTCCTGCAGGTGAGCACAGGTGAGCACAGGTGAGCTCAGGTGAGCACAGGTGAGCTCAGGTGAGCTCCAGGTAACCCCTGTGTAACCCCTGTGTAACCCCCAGTGCTGGCCTCCACCGCCAGCAGCCGCACCGAGTCCTGCAGGTGAGCACAGGTGAGCTCAGGTGAGCTCAGGTGAGCACAGGTGAGCTCAGGTAATCCCCAGGTGTCACCAGAGAACCCCCAGGTGTGCCCAGGAGCCCCCCAGGTGTGCCCAGGTGTGTTTCTCTGCCCCCCAGGTGTGTTTCTCTGCCCCCCAGGTGTGCCCAGGTGTGGCCAGGTGTGGCCAGGTGTGGCCAGGTGTGCCCAGGTGTGTTACTTTGCCCCCCAGGTGTGCCCAGGTGTGTTTCTATGCCCCCCAGGTGTGCCCAGGTGTGCCCAGGTGTGCCCAGGTGTGGCCAGGTGTGCCCAGGTGTGCCGTACCTGCTCGTCCGAGGCCAGGTTGGAGAACATGGGGATGATCTCGCTCTTGACGTGCTCCAGCTCCCCCCAGGTGTGCCCAGGTGTGTTTCTCTGCCCCCCAGGTGTGTTTCTATGCCCCCCAGGTGTGGCCAGGTGTGCCCAGGTGTGCCCAGGTGTGGCCAGGTGTGCCCAGGTGTGTGCCCAGGTGTGCCCAGGTGTGTTTCTATGCCCCCCAGGTGTGCCCAGGTGTGCCCAGGTGTGGCCAGGTGTGGCCAGGTGTGCCCAGGTGTGGCCAGGTGTGGCCAGGTGTGGCCAGGTGTGGCGTACCTGCTCGTCTGAGGCCAGGTTGGAGAACATGGGGATGATCTCGCTCTTGACGTGCTCCAGCTCCCCCCAGGTGTGCCCAGGTGTGTCCCCAGGTGTGTTTCTATGCCCCCCAGGTGTGCCCAGGTGTGTTTCTCTGCCCCCCAGGTGTGGCCAGGTGTGCCCAGGTGTGGCCAGGTGTGGCGTACCTGCTCGTCCGAGGCCAGGTTGGAGAACATGGGGATGATCTCGCTCTTGACGTGCTCCAGCTCCAGCACCTTGGCGAACTCGCCCAGCTTGGAGGCGGCCGCGCGCCGCACCATGGGCGTGTCGTCCGAGCACAGGTTCCGGAAGTACCTGCGGGCACACCTGCGGTCACCTGGGGGCACCTGGGGTGGCCTGGGGTCACCTGGGGGTCACCTGGGGACACCTGGGGACACCTGGAACTTCCTGGGGTCACCTGAGGATCACCTGGGGTCACCTGGGACTTCCTGGGGACACCTGGGGATCACCTGAGGATTACCTGGGGATTACCTGGGGATCACCTAAGACCACCTGGGGATCACCCATGGTCACCTGGGGACACCTGGCCTCACCTGGGGACACCTGAGACTGCCTGGGGATCACCTGGGGATTACCTGGGGACACCTGGGATGGCCTGGGGGCACCTGAGGGCACCTGGGGGTCACCTGGGGACACCTGGGGTCACCTGGGGTCACCTGGGGATCACCTGGGGCTCACCTGGGGGTTACCTGGGCACTACTGGGACAGGTTGGTGACCCTGTGGTCAGGTCAGTGACCCCAGACCCAATTCAGTGACCCCAGGGATGGGTCAGTGACCCTGTGGTCAGTTCAGTGACCCCAGGGACGGGTCAGTGACCCTGTGGTCAGTTCAGTGACCCCAGGGACGGGTCAGTGACCCTGTGGTCAGTTCAGTGACCCCAGGGACGGGTCAGTGACCCTGTGGTCAGTTCAGTGACCCCACACCCAGCCCAGTGACCCTGTGGTCAGTTCAGTGACCCCAGACCCAGCCCAGTGACCCTGTGGTCAGTTCAGTGACCCCACACCCAGCCCAGTGACCCTGTGGTCAGTTCAGTGACCCCACACCCAGCCCAGTGACCCTGTGGTCAGTTCAATGACCCCACCCCCCCTGTGGTCAGTCGGTCACTCACTGGCGCAGCTCAGCCTTGACCGGACTGGACACCCGGGGGTAGCAGTGACCCCAGGGATGGGTCAGTGACCCCACACCCAGCCCAGTGACCCTGTGGTCAGTTCAGTGACCCTGTGGTCAGTTCAGTGACCCCACACCCAGCCCAGTGACCGTGTGGTCAGTTCAATGACCCCACCCCCCCTGTGGTCAGTCGGTCACTCACTGGCGCAGCTCGGCCTTGACCGAACTGGACACGCGGGGGTAGCAGTGACCCCAGGGATGGGTCAGTGACCCCAGACCCAGATCAGTGACCCTGTGGTCAGTTCAGTGACCCCACACCCAGTTCAGTGACCCTGTGGTCAGTTCAGTGACCCCAAGGATGGGTCAGTGACCCCAGACCCAGATCAGTGACCCCACACCCAGCCCAGTGACCCTGTGGTCAGTTCAGTGACCCCACACCCAGTTCAGTGACCCCACACCCAGCCCAGTGACCCGAAGGACAGTTCAGTGACCCCACCCCCCCCACGGTCAGTTGGTCACTCACTGGCGCAGCTCGGCCTTGACCGGACTGGACACGCGGGGGTAGCAGTGACCCCAGGGATGGGTCAGTGACCCCAGACCCAGATCAGTGACCCTGTGGTCAGTTCAGTGACCCTGTGGTCAGTTCAGTGACCCCACACCCAGCCCAGTGACCCTGTGGTCAGTTCAATGACCCCACCCCCCCCGTGGTCACTCACTGGCGCAGCTCGGCCTTGACCGGACTGGACACGCGGGGGTAGCAGACGCTGAAGAGGCCGCAGGCCGAGGTCCGGGACGTGAACCAGTCGCCGCCCGCCAGGCGCTTGACCAGCGGCACGAAGTGACCCTCCAGGTCCGGCGGGGAGTGCTCGTGGGACACGGCCCGCAGCGACTCCACCGCCTTGTCCCGCACCACCGTCTCCTCCACCGTGGCCAGGCTCTCCAGGGGGGGCTGCCGGACACACGGACACGTGAGATGGACACACAGACACAGGGATGGACACACAGGGATGGACACACGCAGCGACTCCACCGCCTTGTCCCGCACCACCGTCTCCTCCACCGTGGCCAGGCTCTCCAGGGGCGGCTGCCGGACACAGGGATGGACACACGGACACGTGAGATGGACACACGGACACGTGAGATGGACACACGGACACAGGGACAGGGGACGGACACGGGGATGGACACACGGGGATGGACACACGCAGCGACTCCACCGCCTTGTCCCGCACCACCGTCTCCTCCACCGTGGCCAGGCTCTCCAGGGGCGGCTGCCGGACACACGGACATGGTGTGGACACACGGACACACAGACACGGACACACAGACACGGGGATGGACACAGGGATGGACACACGGGGATGGACACAGGGATGGACACAGGGATGGACACACAAAGGGATGGACACACAGGGGATGGACACACGCAGCGACTCCACCGCCTTGTCCCGCACCACCGTCTCCTCCACCGTGGCCAGGCTCTCCAGGGGCGGCTGCCGGACACAGGGATGGACACACGGACACGTGAGATGGACACACGGACACGTGAGATGGACACACAGACAGGGGATGGACACAGGGACAGGGGATGGACACACGGGGATGGACACACGCAGTGACTCCACCGCCTTGTCCCGCACCACCGTCTCCTCCACCGTGGCCAGGCTCTCCAGGGGCGGCTGCCGGACACACGGACACGTGAGATGGACACACGGACACAGGGACAGGGGATGGACACAGGGATGGACACAGGGATGGACACACAGGGGATGGACACAGCGACTCCACCGCCTTGTCCCGCACCACCGTCTCCTCCACCGTGGCCAGGCTCTCCAGGGGCGGCTGCCGGACACACGGACACGTGAGATGGACACACGGACACAGGGACAGGGGATGGACACAGGGATGGACACACGGACAGGGGATGGACACACGGACACGTGAGATGGACACACGGACAGAGGGATGGACACAGGGATGGACACAGGGATGGACACACACAGAGATGGACACAGGGATGGACACAGGGATGGACACACGGACACGTGAGATGGACACACGGACACAGGGATGGACACAGGGATGGACACAGGGATGGACACAGGGATGGACACAGGGATGGACACACAGGGATGGACACAGGGATGGACACAGGGATGGACACAGGGATGGACACAGGGATGGGTACACGGACACAGGGATGGACACACGGACACAGGGATGGACACATGGACACAGGGATGGACACACGGACACAGGGATGGACACAGGGATGGACACACGGGATGGACACACAGGGATGGACACAGGGATGGACACAGGGATGGACACACAGACACAGGGATGGACACAGGGATGGACACAGGGATGGACACAGGGATGGACACACGGACACAGGGATGGACACACGGACACAGGGATGGACACAGGGATGGACACACGGGATGGACACACGGGATGGACACAGGGATGGACACAGGGATGGACACACGGACATGAGATGGATACACGGACAGCGGATGGACACACGGACACAGGGATGGACACACAGGGATGGACACACAGGGATGGACACACGGGACGGACACACGGACACGGGGATGGACACAGGGACTCCCCAGGTGTGTCTTTCCCTCCCCCCAGGTGTATTTTTGTCCCCCCAGGTGTATTTTTGTCCCCCCAGGTGTATTTTTGTCCCCCCAGGTGTATTTTTGTCCCCCCAGGTGTATTTTTCCCCCTCCCCAGGTGTGATTTTCCCCCCTAAGTGCATTTTTGGAACTCCCCAGGTACATTTTGGGACCCCCAGGTGTGTTTTTGGGGCTCCCAGATGTGTTTTTGGGGCTCCCAGGTGTATTTTGGGACTCCCAGGTGTGTTTTTGGGGTTCCCAGGTGTGTTTTCGCGGTCCCCAGGTGTGTTTTCTCCCCCCCAGGTGTGTTTTTCTCCCTCCCAGGTGTGTTTTTTCCCCCCCAGGTGTGTTTTTCTCCCTCCCAGGTGTGTTTTCGGGGTCCCCAGGTGTGTTTTTCTCCCCCCCACGCATGTTTTCATCCCCCCCAGGTGTATTTCGGGGCTCCCAGGTGTGTTTTCTCCCCCCCAGGTGTATTTCGGGGTCCCCAGGTGTGTTTTTCTCCCTCCCAGGTGTGTTTTTTGCCCTCCCAGGTGTGTTTTTTCCCCCCCAGGTGTGTTTTTTGCCCTCCCAGGTGTGTTTTTTGCCCTCCCAGGTGTGTTTCTCTCCCCCCCAGGTGTGTTTTCTCCCTCCCAGGTGTGTTTTCTCCCCCCCAGGTGTGTTTTCGGGGTCCCCAGGTGTGTTTTTTGCCCTCCCAGGTGTGTTTTTTCCCCCCCAGGTGTGTTTTTCTCCCCCCCAGGTGTGTTTTCGGGGTCCCCAGGTGTGTTTTCTCCCCCCCAGGTGTGTTTTTCTCCCCCCCAGGTGCGTTTTCGGGGCTCCTACCAGCAGGCAGTGCACGAACTCGGGCCCTCCCACGAGGGCGGTGAAGGTGCCGAGCTGCTCGGCCAGCGCCAGCAGCACCTCGTCCTCATCGTAAATGGTGTCTGTGACATCACAGGTGACACACCTGTCACTCACCTGTCCCCCCCACACCTGTCAATCAACCCCCAGGCCCCGCCCACCGCCCCAAACCCCGCCCACTCCACCCCAGGGGGAGATTTGGGGCCGTTTTCCGGAGCGATTTTGGGACCTCCCTGGGTTTCCTCGCCGCCCCCTCCCCCACCCCAGATTTTGGGGACATTTTCCCAAATTTTGGGGACGTTTCCCCCAATTTTGGGAGCCCTCCAGGTACCGGTGAGGAAAGGGAGGAGCTCGCTGCGGGTTCGCTCCACGCCCAGCGCCAGCGCGATGGTCGAGAGCTTCTTGATGCTGTTGAGCCGCAACTGGGATTGGAAAAAATGAGAAAAACTTCAGGAAATTTTGGGGGAAAAATACCCAAAACCGGGAATTGCCCTCTTTTAAGGCAAACCCCGCCCCCCGACGCGACGCAGCCAATGAGCGGCGGCGTCTCACGGCACCGCGGTAGAGAGAAGCGCTCCGATAGGCTCGGAGAAGCCACGCCCACGCCGCCGGCAGCCAATGGGAAGCGGCGCTGCCTCGGCCTCGCGCTGCCATTGGCTGGAGCCGGGAAGGGGGCGGGGCGAACCCGGCGCTGCCCCGCCGCTAGGGGGCGGTGCGGTGAGCGGGGTGGATTCCTCCCCCCCTCAGCGCGCTGCGGACCAATCAGAACGCGCCTAACAAAACCAAACCGACCCGCCAGCCAATCAGAGCGCGCCTTTCACCTCAATTCCCCCCCCCCACCAAGGGGACCAGCGCTGCCCCACACATGTAACGCCGCCTCCCATTCGCCCGCGCCTGAGGGGACCGGGCCGCCTCAGCCAATCAGCGCGGCCGTCTCATGGCGGCCATCAGCAGCGCGGCCGCGGCGAGCGGGCGATGGCGGCCGGGCCCCGAGGAGCGCGGAAGGGCCCCGAGGAGCGCGGGGAGGCCCGGGGGTGTCGCGGCGAGGCGCCGGCAGCGGTACCTGCACGTCCTCGTTGCGGAGCTCGTCGATGAGCACTGCGATGGGGTAAAGCGAATCGTCGCCGTCCGCCGCCGCCATCTTCGCCGCCGCCGCCGCCGCCCCGGCTCTGAGGGGCCGTACGGGGCCGCCCGCCCCGCTCCTGCAGGGTTTCCGCCGCGCTGATTGGCCGGCGCCGCCGCAGCGCCCGCCCCCCGGGTCTTCCCATTGGTGCAGGGCGCTGCCTGTCAGCTCAAGCCCGCCCCTGCGGAGGGGGCGATGCCTCGCGGTCTGATTGGGCGAGGCGTTTGATTGGCAGCTCGGAAAGGGCGGAGTCAGGCGTTGCTGGGCAACGCGGAGCCGCCGCGCTGGAGGCCGGGAGGAACTGGGACGAACTGGGACGAACTGGGACAAACTGGGAGCGGACTGGGACGAACTGGGAGCCGCTGGATCGTGTTGGGACAGACCGGAATCCCCCTGGAGCCCGACTGGGAGCCGCTGGGTTATACTGGGACAAACTGGGACCCACCAGGGCCTGAACTGGGAGCCGCTGGTTTATACTGGGACAAACTGGGACGCACTGGGACCCCGCCAGTGCCAGACTGGTTTGTACTGGGTCGCGCCCGCAGCGAAAAACCATCAAAAACCAGTTAAAACCAGTAAAACTGGGCCAGGATGTGGCCCCGCCCCCACCCCGGTAAAGCCACGCCCCCTTCAAACTGAACGCGGTGACGTCATCGACTGGCCACGCCTTTATTGGGGGTGGGGGAAGGCACTGGGGGGGCCTGGGCCAGACTGGAAGGCACTGGGATGGACTGGGATGGACTGGGATGGACTGGGATTGAACTGGGATGGACTGGGATGGACTGGGATGAACTGGGAGGGAACTGGGATGGACTGGGATGGACTGGGATGGACTGGGATGGACTGGGATGAACTGGGAATAGACTGGGATGGACTGGGATGGACTGGGATTGAACTGGGAGGAACTGGGATGGACTGGGAGGGACTGGGATGGACTGGGATGGACTGGGATGAACTGGGATGGACTGGGATTGAACTGGGAGGAACTGGGATGGACTGGGAGGGACTGGGAGGGACTGGGATGAACTGGGATGGACTGGGATTGAACTGGGATTGAACTGGGATGAACTGGGATGAACTGGGATGAACTGGGATGGACTGGGATTGAACTGGGATGGACTGGGATTGAACTGAGATTGAACTGGGATGAACTGGGATGAACTGGGATGGACTGGGAGAGCACCAGCGCGCTGCTCCAGGCCAGGAAGGCACGGGTTCAAACTGGGACGGGACCAGTCAAAAGCCAACTGGGCCAAACTGGGATGGACTGGGGGCAACTGGGACCGGATCGGAACCAACTGGGCCAGACTGGGACCAACTGGGACCAACTGGACCCAACTGGGACCAACTGGGCCAGACTGGGACCAACTGGGACCAACTGGTTCTTACTGGGACCAACCGGACCCAACTGGGCCCAACTGGGACCAACTGGGACCAACTGGTTCTTACTGGAACCAGCAACTGGAACCAACCGGACCCAACTGAGACCAACTGGGACCAACTGGACCCAACCGGACCCAACTGGGCCCAACTGGAACCAACTGGAACCAACTGGAACCAACTGGTTCTTACTGGGACCAACTGGACCCAACTGGGCCCAACTGGGAGAACCAACTGGAACCAACCGGACCCAACTGGACCCAACTGGACCCAACTGGACCCAACCGGACCCAACTGGGACCAACTGGAACCAACTGGTTCTTACTGGGACCAACTGGAACCAACCGGACCCAACTGGGCCCAACTGGACTCAACTGGAACCAACTGGGACCAACTGGACCCAACTGGACTCAACTGGACTGGGCCCAACTGGACCCAACTGGACCCAACCAGACCCAACTGGACCCAACTGGACCCAACCGGACCCAACTGGAACCAACTGGGACCAACTGGGACCAACTGGAACCAATCAAATCCAACCGGACCCAACCGGACCCAACTGGGCCCAACTGGAAGAACCAACTGGACCCAACCGGACCCAACTGGACCCAACCGGACCCAACTGGACCCAACTGGACCCAACTGGACTGGGCCCAACTGGACCCAACTGGACCCAACCGGACCCAACTGGACTGGGCCCAACTGGACCCAACTGGACCCAACTGGACCCAACCGGACCCAACCGGACCCAACCGGATCCGGCCCGTCCCGGGGGTGGGCGTGGCTCAGATGCGGCCGCTGTGCCTCAGTTTCTCCAGCAGCGCCTCCACGCTCTCCACCTTCTCGCCGGCGGCGCGGGGCGGCGGCTCCTGCACCTGCAGCACCTTCAGGCGGGCGGGGCCCCCGGCCACGCCCAGCTCGGCCGCCGGAATCACCTCCAGCGGCTTCTTCTTGGCTTTCTGCGGAATGCCGGGGATTTTGGGGGAGATTTGGGGGTTTTGGGGGATTTTTGGGGATTTTTGGGGATTTTTTGGGAATTTTTGGGAATTTTTGGGATTTTTTGGGATTTTTTTGGGATTTCTTGGGGATTTTTTTGGGGATTTTTTGGGGATTTTTGGGGATTTTTGGGGATTTTTTGGGGATTTTTTGGGATTTTTTGGGATTTATTTGGAATTTTTTGGGGGGATTTTTTGGGGATTTTTTGGGGATTTTTGGGGGATTTTTTTTGATTTTTGGGGGATTTTTTGGGGGATTTTGGGGGATTTTTTGGGAATTTCTTTGGAAATTTATGGGGATTTTTTGGGGATTCTTTTGGGATTTTGGGGGATTTTTTTTGGAATTTTTGTGGATTTTTTGGGGATTTTTGGGGGATTTTTTGGGGGATTTTTTGGGAATTTCTTTGGAAATTTATGGGGATTTTTTGGGGATTTTTTTTGGATTTTGGGGGATTTTTTTGGGATTTTTTGTGGATTTTTTTGGGATTTTTGGGGATTTTTTGGGGATTTTTTTGGGATTTTTGGTGATTTTTTTGGGAATTTCTTTGGGAATTTATGGGGATTTTTTTGGGATTTTGGGGGATTTTAGGGGATTTTTTAGGGATTTTTGGGGATTTTTGGGGAATTTTTTGGGGGATTTTTGGGGTGTTTTAGGTGATTTTGGGGTGGATTTTTGGGGATTTTTGGGAGTTTTTTGGGGGTGATTTTGTGGCGTTTTGGGTGATTTTTTTCTGGAATTTCGGGGTGTTTTTCCCCAGGATTTTGGGGTTTTTTGGGAGGGATTTTTTTGGGGATTTTTGGGATGTTTTAGGTGATTTTGGGGTGGATTTTTGGGGGATTTTTGGGAGTTTTTTGGGGGTGATTTTTTGGAGTTTTAGGTGATTTTGGCGTGATTTTTTCTGGAATTTCGGGGTGTTTTTCCCCAGGATTTTGGGTTTTTTTTGGGAGGGATTTTTGGGGCGTTTTAGGTGATTTTGGGGTGGATTTTTGGGGATTTTTTGGGAGTTTTTTGGGGGGATTTTGTGGTGTTTTTGGGTGATTCTTGGGGTTTTTCCCTGGAATTTCGGGGTGTTTTTCCCCAGGATTTTGGGGGTTTTTTTGGGAGGGATTTTTGGGGCGTTCCAGGGCGTTTTTGGGGCGCTTTCAGGGTGTTCTCACCATGATGTTGGGCAGCGTGGCGTAGCGGGGCTCGTTGAGCCGCAGATCCGCCGTCAGCACCGCCGGCAGCCGCAGCCGCAGCGTCTCCAGGCCCCCGTCCACCTCCCGCTGCACCCGAACCGCGCCCGACTCCAGCTCCAGCCGCGACGCAAACGTGCCCTGCCGGGGAACTGGTGCCACTGGGGGCAACTGGGAGGGACTGGGAGGGACTGGGAGGGACTGGGAGGGACTGGGAGGGACTGGGGGGAGACTGGGAGGGACTGGGAGGGACTGGGAGAGACTGGGAGGGACTGGGGGGGAGACTGGGGGGGAATTGGGAGTGACCCCAGTGTGGACTGGGAGCCACTGGGAGGGACTGGGAGGGACTGGGAGGGGACTGGGGGGGACTGGGAGCCACTGGGAGGGACTGGGAGCCACTGGGAGGGACTGGGGGGGAATTGGGAGTGACCCCAGTGTGGACTGGGAGCCACTGGGAGGGACTGGGAGGGGACTGGGAGGGGACTGGGGGGGACTGGGAGCCACTGGGAGGGACTGGGAGCCACTGGGAGGGACTGGGGGGGAATTGGGAGTGACCCCAGTGTGGACTGGGAGCCACTGGGAGGGACTGGGAGGGACTGGGATAGACTGGGGGGGGACTGGGGGGGACTGGGAGCCACTGGGAGGGACTAGGAGGGAACTGGGAGTGACCCCAGTGTGGACTGGGAGCCACTGGGATAGACTGGGGGGGGACTGGGAGCCACTGGGAGGGACTGGGGGGGACTGGGATGGACTGGGAATGACCCCAGTATGGACTGGGAGCTACTGGGAGGGACTGGGAGAGACTGGGAAGGACTGGGAATGACCCCAGTATGGATTGGGAGGGACTGGGAGCCACTGGGAGTGACCCCAGCGTGGACTGGGAGTGACTGGGAGGAACTGGGAGCCACTGGGAGGGACTGGGAGGGACTGGGAATGACCCCAGTGTGGACTGGGAGTGTCCCAGTATGGACTGGTGGGACTGGGATGGATTGGGAGGGACTGGGAGTGATCCCAGTAGGGACTGGGAGCCACTGGGGAGAACTGGGAACCGCGGGATTGATCCCCCTTTATTTACCGCAAGGGATTGTGGGATTTATCCCCCCCTTTTACCGCAAGGGATTGTGGGATTTATTCCCCCCCTTTTACCGCAAGGGATTGTGGGATTTATCCCCCCTTTACCGCAAGGGATCGTGGGATTTATCCCCCCTTTTACCGCAAGGGATTGTGGGATTTATCCCCCCTTTTCCCGCCACCCAGGGCCGTTTCCCGTCGTGCCCCGCGCGCGCGGCCGTTATACCTGAGGCCAGTCCAAGATGGCGGCGAGGAGCTGCCCGGTCTGGTTGCAATCGTCATCGATGGCCTGGGGGACACGGCCATCTATAGGGGATCTATAGGGGATCTATAGGGGTTCTGCGGCGTTCTATGGGGGGGTCTATAGGGTTCTGTAGGGGATCTCGGCCCAGGGACGCGCGGGGCCTCCCCCCCCACCCCCGGGGCCTGCGGGAGGGCCCTGAGGGCCTCTGAGGGGGAAGTCCGGGGGGGGGTTCTATAGGGGTCCGGGGGGGTTCTATAGGGGTCCGGGGGGGTTCTGTAGGGGTCTGGAGGGTTCTATAGGGGTTCTATGGGGGTTTGGGGGGGTTCTATAGGGGTCTGGAGGGTTCTATAGGGGTTCTATGGAAGTTTGGGGGGTTCTATAGGGGTCTGGAGAGTTCTATAGGGGTTCTATAGGGGTTTGGGGGGGTTCTATAGGGGTCTGGGGGGGTTCTATAGGGGTCTGGAGAGTTCTATAGGGGTTCTATGGGGGTTTGGGGGATTCTATAGGGGTCCGGGGGGGTTCTATAGGGGTTTGGGGGGGTTCTGTAGGGGTCTGGAGGGTTCTATAGGGGTTCTATGGGAGTTTGGGGGGGTTCTATAGGGGTCTGGAGGGTTCTATAGGGGTTCTATGGGAGTTTGGGGGGGTTCTATAGGGGTCTGGAGGGTTCTATAGGGGTCTGGAGGGTTCTATGGGGGTTCTATGGGGGTTTGGGGGGTTCTATAGGGGTCTGGGGGGGTTCCATAGGGGGGTCCCTAGAGCACCTATAGGGTTTTATAGGGGTCTGTAGGGTTCCATAGGGTTCTGCAGGTGATGTGTAGGTTCCATAGGGGTCCACAGGGTCCCACAGGTGCTCCATGGGGTTCCATAGGGCTCTATAGGTGCCCCAGGTGCTCTATAGGTGCCCACAGGTGTCCCCCAGGTGATCTATAGGTGCCCACAGGTGTCCCCCAGGTGCTCTATAGGGTCCCCCAGGTGCTCTATAGGTGCCCCAGGTGCTCTATAGGGTCCCCCAGGTGCTCTATAGGTGCCCCAGGTGCTCTATAGGTGCCCCAGGTGCTCTATAGGGTCCCCCAGGTGCTCTATAGGTGCCCCAGGTGCTCTATAGGGTCCCCCAGGTGCTCTATAGGTGCCCCAGGTGTCCCCCAGGTGCTCTACAGGTGCTCTATAGGGTCCCCCAGGTGCTCTATAGGTGCCCCCAGGTGTCCCCCAGGTGCTCTATAGGTGCCCACAGGTGCCCCAGGTGCTCTATAGGTGCCCCCAGGTGTCCCCCAGGTGCTCTATAGGTGCCCACAGGTGCCCCAGGTGCTCTATAGGTGCCCACAGGTGCCCCAGGTGCTCTATAGGTGCCCCAGGTGCTCTATAGGTCCCCCAGGTGCTCTATAGGCTCCCCCAGGTGCTCTATAGGTGCCCCAGGTGTCCCCCAGGTGCTCTATAGGTGCCCCAGGTGCTCTATAGGTGCCCACAGGTGCTCTATAGGCTCCCCCAGGTGCTCTATAGGTGCCCCAGGTGTCCCCCAGGTGCTCTACAGGTGCTCTATAGGGTCCCCCAGGTGCTCTATAGGTGCCCCCAGGTGCCCCAGGTGCTCTATAGGTGCCCACAGGTGCTCTATAGGCTCCCCCAGGTGCTCTATAGGTGCCCCAGGTGTCCCCCAGGTGCTCTATAGGTGCCCCAGGTGCTCTATAGGTGCCCACAGGTGCTCTATAGGTGCCCCATGTGCTCTATAGGTGCCCCAGGTGCTCTATAGGTGCCCACAGGTGTCCCCCAGGTGCTCTATAGGCTCCCCAGGTGCTCTACAGGTGCCCCCCAGGCGTCCCCGCGCTCACCTGTTTGCCCAGCAGCACCAGGTGCGGCTGCAGGCGCCCGGCCAGCGCCGCCAGCGCCGTGGCCACCTCGCGGGGCCCCACGGCCACCCCCTCCCCCACCTCGGCCAGCACCGCCCGGTCAGCGCCCACGGCCAGGGCCGTGCGCAGGGACTCCTGCGGGGGGGAAGGGGTTAAATACATCCCAAAACACCCCAAAAATACCCCAAAAACACCCCAAAAATACACCCCAAAACACACCCAAAACACCCCAAAAATACCCCAAAAACTGCCCCACGGCCAGGGCCGTGCGCAGGGACTCCTGCGGGGGGGAAGGGGTTAAATACACCCCAAAATACACCCAAAAACACCCCAAAAATACCCCAAAAACTGCCCCAAAAATACCCCAAAAACACCCCAAAAATACACCCAAAACACCCCAAAAATACACCCAAAAATACACCCAAAACACCCCAAAAATACACCCCAAAATACCCCAAAAATACACCCAAAATACACCCAAAAACTGCCCAAAAAATACCCCAAAAACACCCCAAAAATACACCCAAAATACACCCAAAAATACACCCAAAAATACACCCAAAAACACCCCAAAAATACCCCAAAAACACCCCAAAAATACCCCAAAAACACCCCAAAAATACACCCAAAAATACCCCAAAAATACACCCAAAAATACCCCAAAAATACACCCAAAATACACCCAAAAACTGCCCCAAAAATACCCCAAAAACACCCCAAAAACACCCCAAAAATACACCCAAAATACACCCAAAAATACCCCAAAAACTGCCCCAAAAACTGACTGAAAACACCCCAAAAATACCCCAAAAACTGCCCCCACGGCCAGGGCCGTGCGCAGGGACTCCTGCGGGGGGGAAGGGGTTAAATACACCCCAAAATACACCCAAAATACACCCAAAATACACCCAAAAACTGCCCCAAAAATCCCCCCAAAACTGACTGAAAACACCCCAAAAATACCCCAAAAACACCCCAAAAATACACCCAAAATACACCCAAAACACCCCAAAAATACACCCAAAAATACCCCAAAAATACACCCACAAATACCCCAAAAACTGCCCCAAAAACTGCCCCACGGCCAGGGCCGTGCACAGGGACTCCTGCGGGGGGGAAGGGGTTAAATACACCCCAAAACACGCCAAAAACACCCCAAAAATACCCCAGAAACTGACCCCAAAACACCCCAAAAATCCCCCAAAAACTGCCCCCAAAACACCCCAAAAATACCCCAAAAACACCCCAAAAACTGACTGAAAACACCCCAAAACTGCCCAAAAATACCCCAAAAACACGCCAAAACTGCCCCAAAACACCCCAAAAATACCCCAAAAACACCCCAAAACACCCCAAAACCCCCCAAAACACCCCAAAACACCCCAAAACACCCAAAAACACCCAAAAACACCCCAAAAACACCCCAAAAACACCCCAAAAACACCCCAAAAACACCCCAAAAACACCCCAAAACACCCAAAAACACCCCAAAAACACCCCAAAAACACCCCAAAACTGCCCCAAAACACCCCAAAAACCCCCAGGTGTGCTCTTGGTGTCCCCAGGTGCGTTCCAGGCTGGGTTCCAGAACGTTCTAGACTGGGTTCTAGACTGGGTTCTAGACTGGGTTCTAGACTGGGTTCTAGACTCGGTTCTAGACTCGGTTCTAGAGGTTCTAGACTCGGTTCTAGATCGCTCTAGAACGGTTCTAGACTCGGTTCTAGAGCGGTTCTAGACTCGGTTCTAGACTCGGTTCTAGACTGGGTTCCAGGTGTCCCCAGGTGTGTTTTTGGTGTCCCCAGGTGTGTTTTTGATGTCCCCAGGTGTGTTCCACGTGTATTTTTGGTGTCCCCAGGTGTGTTTTTGGTGTCCCCAGGTGTGTTTTTGGTGTCCCCAGGTGTGTTTTTAGTGTCCCCAGGTGTGTTTTTGGTGTCCCCAGGTGTGTTCTTGATGTCCCCACGTGTGTTTTTGATGTCCCCAGGTGTGTTTTGATGCCCCCAGGTGTGTTTTTAGTGTCCCCAGGCGTGTTTTTGATGTCCCCAGGTGTCCCCAGGTGTGTTCCACGTGTATTTTTGGTGTCCCCAGGTGTGTTTTGATGTCCCCAGGTGTCCCCAGGTGTGTTTTTGCTGTCCCCAGGTGTGTTTTTGATGCCCCCAGGTGTGTTCCACGTGTGTTTTTGATGTCCCCAGGTGTGTTTTTAGTGTCCCCAGGTGTGTTCCAGGTGTGTTCTTGATGTCCCCCGTTGTGTTTTGATGCCCCCAGGTGTGTTCCAGGTGTCCCCAGGTGTGTTCTTGATGTCCCCAGGTGTGTTCCAGGTGTCCTCAGGTGTGTTTTTGATGTCCCCAGGTGTGTTCTTGATGCCCCCAGGTGTGTTTTTAGTGTCCCCAGGTGTGTTCCAGGTGTGTTCTTGATGTCCCCCGTTGTGTTTTGATGCCCCCAGGTGTGTTCCAGGCGTCCCCAGGTGTGTTTTTAGTGTCCCCAGGTGTGTTTTTGCTGTCCCCAGGTGTCCCCAGGTGTGTTCCAGGTGTCCCCAGGTGTGTTCCAGGTGTCCCCAGGTGTGTTCCAGGTGTCCCCAGGTGTGTTTTTAGTGGCCCCAGGTGTGTTTTTGATGTCCCCAGGTGTGTTTTTGATGTCCCCAGGTGTGTTTTTAGTGTCCCCAGGTGTGTTCCAGGTGTGTTCTTGATGTCCCCCGGTGTGTTTTGATGCCCCCAGGTGTGTTCCAGGTGTCCCCAGGTGTGTTCCAGGTGTCCCCAGGTGTGTTCCAGGTGTCCCCAGGTGTGTTTTTGATGTCCCCAGGTGTGTTCCAGGTGTCCCCAGGTGTGTTCCAGGTGTGTTTTTGGTGTCCCCAGGTGTGTTTTGATGTCCCCAGGTGTGTTTTTGATGCCCCCAGGTGTGTTCCAGGTGTCCCCAGGTGTGTTCCAGGTGTCCCCAGGTGTGTTTTTGATGCCCCCAGGTGTGTTCCAGGTGTCCCCAGGTGTGTTCCAGGTGTCCCCAGGTGTGTTTTTGGTGTCCCCAGGTGTGTTTTTGATGTCCCCAGGTGTATCCCAGGTGTCCCCAGGTGTCCCCAGGTGTGTTTTTAGTGTCCCCAGGTGTGTTCTTGATGTCCCCAGGTGTGTTTTTGATGTCCCCAGGTGTGTCCCCAGGTGTGTCCAGGTGTGTCCCCAGGTGTCTCACCTGGCTGGCTTTGGTCCCCACGCTGGCCGCGATCACCTCGCAGGCGGCGCCGCCCTCCCGCAGCCTCACGGCCTCCTCCAGGGCGATCTCACAGAACGGGTTCAGCGAGTGCTTCACGCCCTGGGTCTGCACCCCCGCCCCACCTGGCGCCACCCTCACCTGGGGGACACACCTGCCTCAGGTGAGCCCAGCCACAGGAAAAAAAACTGGGATTTTGGGGGATTTTGGGGATTTTTTGGGAATTTTTTTGGATTTTTTTTGGATTTTTTTTTAATTTTTGGGGGATTTTTTGGGGTTGATTTTGGGATGGATTTTGGGATTTTTTGGGGATTTTTGGGGGATTTTTTGGGGGCTTTTTGGGAATTTTTTGGGATTTATTTGGGATTTATTTGGGATTTTTTGGGGATTTTTTGGGATTTATTTGGGATTTATTTGGGATTTTTTGGGGATTTTTTGGGGATTTTTTGGGATTTATTTGGGATTTATTTGGGATTTTTTGGGGATTTTTTGGGGATTTTTTGGGATTTATTTGGGATTTATTTGGGATTTTTTGAGAATTTTTTGGGATTTTTTTGGGATTTTTTGGGAATTTTTTTTGATTTTTGGGGTTTTTTTTTGGGGGGTTTTTTTGGGTTTTTTGAGGGTTTTTTGAGGGTTCAGCGAGTGCTTCACGCCCTGGGTCTGCACCCCCGCCCCACCTGGCGCCACCCTCACCTGGGGGACACACCTGCCTCAGGTGAGCCCAGCCACAGGAAAAAAAACTGGGATTTTGGGGGATTATGGGGATTTTTTGGGAATTTTTTTGGATTTTTTTGGGAATTTTTTTGGATTTTTTTTTATTTTTTTTGGAATTTTTTGGGGTTTTTTTTGGATTTTTTTTGGGTTTTTTTTGGATTTTTGGGGGATTTTTTGGGGATTTTTTTTTTAATTTTTTGGGGGTTTTTTGGGAATTTTTTGGGATTTTTTGGGGATTTTTGGGATTTTTTTGGGGATTTTTTAGGGGTTTTTTGGGAATTTTTTGGGATTTTTTTGGGATTTTTTGGGGATTTTTTTGGGATTTTTTGAGTTTTTTTGAGGATTTTTTGGGGATTTTTTGAGGATTTTTTGGGGATTTTTTTTGGGCTTTTTGGGAATTTTTTGGGATTTATTTGGGATTTTTTGCGGATTTTTTGGGAACTTTTAGGGATTTTTTGGGATTTTTTTTTCAAATTTTTTTTGGCTTTTTTGGGGAATTTTTGGGAATTTTTTTTTATTTTTGGGGGGTTTTTTTTGGGGTTTTTTTTGGGTTTTTTGAGGGTTCAGCGAGTGCTTCACGCCCTGGGTCTGCACCCCCGCCCCACCTGGCGCCACCCTCACCTGGGGGACACACCTGCCTCAGGTGAGCCCAGCCACGGGAAAAAAAACTGGGATTTTGGGGGATTTTGGGGATTTTTTGGGAATTTTTTTGGATTTTTTTTGGATTTTTTTTTAATTTTTGGGGGATTTTTTGGGATTTTTTTTTTAATTTTTTGCGGTTTTTTTGGGAATTTTTTGGGATTTTTTGGGGATTTTTTTGGGATTTTTTTGGAATTTTTGGGGGGTTTTTGGGAATTTTTTGGGATTTATTTGGGATTTTTTTGGGATTTTTTGAGGATTTTTTGAGGATTTTTTTTTGATTTTTCGGGGGGTTTTTTGGGATTTTTTTGGGATTTTTTGAGGATTTTTTTGGGGCTTTTTGGGAATTTTTTGGGATTTATTTGGGATTTATTTGGGAATTTTTTGGGATTTTTTGGGATTTTTTGGGAATTTTTTGAGATTTTTTGGGGTTTTTTTGGGGATTTTTTGAGGATTTTTTTGGGATTTATTTTTGGGTTTTTTGGGAATTTTTGGGGGATTTTTTTTTGATTTTTTGGGGATTTTTTGGGGGATTTTTTGAGAATTTTTGGGGTTTTTTTGGGAATTTTTTGGGATTTATTTGGAATTTTTTGGGGATTTTTTGGGGTTTTTTGAGGATTTTTTTGGGGGATTTATTTGGGGTTTTGGGGGGGTTTCAGGGTTTTTTGGGGTTTTTTGGGGTCCCCAGGTGTGTCCAGGTGTGTCCAGGTGTCCCCAGGTGTTTCACCCCACCCCCACCCCCAAACCACGCCCCCCAAAAAAACCGCCAGCATTTAAAAATTTGGGAGTGGGGCGGGGCCTCCCACCCACGTGACCCCAAAACCCCTCCCCAGGTACGCCCAGGTGTGACCTTTCCCGCCCTTTCCCCCCCCCATTTTCCCGCCAAAAAAAAACCCCCGCGCCGAACCGCGGGATTTCGGCATTTCCCGCCTTCCGCGGGGGGGTTTCCCGCGGGAATTTTGGGGGTGCCCAGGTGAGCTCCAGGTGCGCTCTTACCTTGACGGCGAAGTCAATGACGCGCTTCACCCCCACGAGCACGCGCAGAGCCGCCATTGCTGCCCCTCCCCCTCCGGCCACGCCCCTTTTCCGCCCTAAGCCACGCCCACAAACCGCCCCTTCCTCCCCCTGACCTCGCCCCCACGGCGAAAGCCACGCCCACAACGCGTGGTCGCGTAATGCCACAAGTGAAGCCACGCCCACAAAGAGGGGTGGGGGTGATGTAATGGTGTTGGCGAAGCCACGCCTCCTCTGACGTGAGCGCGTCACGTGACGGGAAGTGGCGGCCCCCGGAAGCGATTTTGGGGGGATTTTGGGGTTTTTTGGGGAGATTTGGGGGTTTTTGGGGAATTTTGGGGTTTTTTTGGGGAATTTTGGGTTTTTTTGGGGGGATTTGGGGGTTTTTGGGGTTTTTATTGGGGGTTTTTGGGGAACTTTGGGGGATTTTGTGGCTTTTTGGGTTTTTTTGGGGGGATTTTGGGGTTTTTGGGGGGATTTTGGATTTTTTGGGGCTTTTTGAGGTTTTTTGGGGGAATTTTGGGGTTTTTTTGGGGGGTTTTGGGGAATTTTTGGTGGTTTTTGGGGGGATTTGGGGGGTTTTGGGGAGTTTTGGGGGGTTTTGAGGGATTTTTGGGGTTTTTTGAGGTTTTTGGGGTGATTTTGGGTTTTTTGGGGTTTTTTTTGGGGGGGGATTTGGGGGAATTTTGGGGTTTTGGGGGGATTTTTGGGGTTTTTCGGGGGATTTGGGGGTTTTTTGGGAGGATTTTGGGGTTTTTTGGGGGGATTTGGGGATTTTTTTAGCTTTTGTGGGATTTTGGGGAATTTTGAGGGGAATTTTTGAGGTTTTTTGTGGGATTTTGGGGTTTTTTGGGGTCAAGGGACAGGCGGGAATCCCCGGAGATTTTGGATTTCCCCAAATTCCCGCCTTCCCTTTACCTGAGAACCGCGCCCTCCCTCTCACCTGGGATCCCCAAAATTCCCCAATTTTCCACCCCCAAAAAATCCCAATTTCCTCCCAAAAATTCCCATTTTTACCCCAAAAATTCCCAATTTCTCCCAAAAATTCCCAATTTTCCCCCAAAAATTCCCAATTTCTCCCCAAAATTCCCATTTTTACCCCAAAAATTCCCAATTTCTCCCCAAAATTCCCAATTTTCCCCCCAAAAATCTCAAAATTTTCCCCCAAAATTCCCATTTTTCCCAAAATTCCCATGTTTCCCCCTAAAATTCCTATTTTTTTTGCCCCAAAATCCCCAATTTTCCCCCAAAAGTTCCCAATTTCTCCCCAAAATTCCCAATTTTTCCTCCCAAATTCCCAATTTTCCCCCAAAATCCCCCAAAATTCCCATTTTTCCCCCCAAAAATCCCCAATTTTCCCCCAAAAATTCCCATTTTTCCCCCCAAAATTCCCATTTTCCACCCAAAATTCCCAATTTCCCGCCCCCACCCCAAATTTCCCGCCTTATCAGGGCGATAAGAGCCTCATTAATCGCTAATTAATCATTAATAAATCAATGATTAGGGCTTAATCATTAGCGAGGGGCACAAAAGGAGCCGCCCCTCCCCCACCTCGATAAGCCCCGGCTTGATAAGGGGGGGGGGGGGGGAGGGGGGGAGGGGCGCCCCTCCCCCCCCTTCTCCAGGTGTGACCCCGAATTTTGGGGGGGGGAGGGGAAATCCCGAATTTTCCCGCCTTTATCCCAAATAAAAAAAGAAAAGGATAAAAAATGGTTCCTCCCCTCCCCCACTCAGGGGTCCCCCAGGTGTCCCCTCAGGTGTCCCCTCCCCCACTCAGGGGTCCCCCATTGTCCCCTCCCCCACTCAGGTGTCCCCCATTGTCCCCTCCCCCTCCAGGTGTCCCCTCAGGTGTCCCCTCCCCCACTCAGGTGTCCCCCAGGTGTGCCCAGGTTTCCCCTCCCCCCCCAGGTGCCTCTCAGGTGTCCCCAGGTGTCCCCTCCCCCTCCCCAGGTGTGCCCAGGTGTCCCCCCAGGTGTCCCCTCCCCCTCCCCAGGTGTGCCCTCAGGTGCCCCCTCCCCCCTCCAGGTGTCCCCCATTGTCCCCTCCCCCTCCCCAGGTGTGCCCAGGTGTCCCCCAGGTGTCCTCTCCCCCACTCAGGTGTCCCTCAGGTATCCCCAGGTGTCCCCTCCCCCTGCCCAGGTGTGCCCAGGTGTCCCCTCAGGTGTCCCCTCCCCCTGCCCAGGTGTCCCCTCCCCCCTTCAGGTGTCCCCCAGGTGTCCCCCAGGTGTCCCTCAGGTGTGCCCAGGTGTCCCCAGGTGTCCCCTCCCCCACCCTCAGGTGTGCCCAGGTGTCCCCTTCCCCACTCAGGTGTCCCCCATTGTCCCCTCTCCCTCCCCAGGTGTGCCCAGGTGTCCCCTCCCCCACTCAGGTGTCCCCCAGGTGTCCCCCAGGTGTCCCTCAGGTGTGCCCAGGTGTCCCCAGGTGTCCCCTCCCCCTGCCCAGGTGTGCCCAGGTGGGGTCACCTTGGGGCGGTTCCCGGGGGGGTTTAAAAAGGGGGAACCGGGAGGGACCGGGAGAGACCGGGACAAACCGGGACAGACCGGGACAAACCAGGAGAGACCGGGAGAGACCGGGAGAGACCGGGACAGACCGGGACAGACCGGGAGAGACCGGGAGAGACCGGGAGGGACCGGGACAAACCGGGACAAACCGGGACAGACCGGGAGAGACCGGGAGGGACCGGGACAGACCGGGACAAACCGGGACAGACCGGGAGAGACCGGGAGGGACCGGGAGAGACCGGGAGAGACCGGGACAAACCGGGAGAGACCGGGAGAGACCGGGACAAACCGGGACAAACCGGGAGAGACCGGGAGAGACCGGGACAAACCGGGACAAACCGGGAGAGACCGGGAGAGAGCAGAGATGGGGATGGAGGTGAGTGGGGAGAGGGACGGGAGCGGGGAGGGGAGAGGGAGAGAGGGAGGATGAGGGGAGGGAAGGGAGATGGAGAGAGGAGGATGAAGGGAGAGAGGGAAGCAGGGAGGGAGGATTGAAAGGAGAGAGGGACGGGAGGGGAGAGGGGAGAGGGAGAGAGGGAGGATCAAGGAGAGATGGAAGGAGGGAGGATTGAGGGGAGAGGGAGGGACAGGAGGATGGAGAGGGGAGATGGAGGAGGAGGATGGGAGAGAGGGAGGGAGGAAATGAGAGATGGAAGGAGAGAGGGAGAGGAGGATGGAGGGGGGAGAGGGAAGGAGAGAGGATGAAGGGAGATGGAGAGGAGGATCGAGGGGGAGAGGGAAACAGGGAGGGAGGAATGGAAGGGGAGAGGGACGGGAGGACCGAGGGGAGATGGAGACGGGAGGATGGAGGGGAGAGGGATGGGAAAGAGGGAGGGAGGAAATGAGGAGAGATGGAAGGAGAGAGGGAGGATGGAGGGGAGAGGGACGGGGGGATCGAGGGGAGATGGAGGAGGAGGAGTGAGGGGAGAGGGGAGAGGGGGAGGGAGGAGAGGAGGATGGAAAGAGGGGAGAGGGGGATGGAAGGAGGAGAGGAGAGAGGGACGGGAGGATGGAGGGGAGATGGAGGAGGATGGAGGGGAGAGGGAGAGAGGGAGGATTGAAAGGAGAGAGGGACGGGGGGATGGAGGGGAGAGGGGGAGGGAGGAGAGAGGGGAGGTGGGGAGAGGGAGGGAGGGATGGAGGGAGAAGATGAGAGGGGAGGATGGAGAGGGGAGATGGAAGGAGAGAGGGAGGATGGAGGGGAGAGGGGAGGGAGGAGAGGAGGATGGAGTGAGGGGAGAGGGGAGAGGAGGATTGAGGGGAGAGAGGGACGGGAGGATCGAGGAGAGATGGAGGAGAGAGGGGAGAGGGGAGAGGAGGATGGAGGGGGGAGATGGAAGGAGGGAGGATCAAGGAGAGATGGAGGAGGAGGAGGAGGAGGAGGAGGGAAGATGAAGGGAGAGAGGGAGGAGGATCGAGGGGAGAGGGACGGAAAGAGGGAGGGAGGAGAGAGGGGAGATGGAGGAGGATGAAGGGAGAGAGGGACCCCTCCCCCCTCCCCCTCTGACCCCTCCCCTCCCCCCTCCCCCTCTGACCCCTCCCCTCCCCCCCCCCAGAAGTTCGAGCTCGGCCCCTCCCCCCCCGCGCGGGGGCGGCGCAAGAAACGCGAGAGGCTGGAGGAGATGAAACGGGAACTGGAACTGGTGAGACTGGGAGGGACTGGGAGGGACTGGGAGGGACTGGGAGGGACTGGGAGGGACTGGGATGGACTGGGATGGACTGGGAGGGACTGGGAGGGACTGGGATGGAACTGGGATGGACTGGGGGGGACTGGGATGGACTGGGATGGACTGGGGGGGACTGGGATGGACTGGGAGGGA
The DNA here is from genome assembly GCF_971803275.1 of Cyanistes caeruleus. Classification (NCBI taxonomy): domain Eukaryota; kingdom Metazoa; phylum Chordata; class Aves; order Passeriformes; family Paridae; genus Cyanistes; species Cyanistes caeruleus. Next base: position 263,045 of record NC_141728.1, read on the forward strand.
ACTGGGGATTACTGGTTTATACTGGTTTGGGGTTTGGGGTTACTGGGAGCACTGGGAGGGTCCCTGGGGTGGCTGAACTGGTTTAAACTGGTTTGTGCTGGTTTAAACTGGTTTGTGCTGGTTTAAACTGGTTTGTACTGGTTTAAACTGGTCCGTACTGGTTTAAACTGGTCCGTACTGGTTTAAACTGGTCTGTACTGGTTTAAACTGGTCCGTGCTGGTGCCCGCAGGACGATCACAAACTGGACGTGAAGGAGCTGGAGCTGAAATACAGCACCAACGCCAGCACGGTGACCTCTGACCCCTGAGTGACCCCTGAGTGACCCCTGAGTGACCCTGAGTGACCCCTGAGTGACCCCGAGTGACCCTGAGTGACCCCTGAGTGACCCGAGTGACCCTGAGTGACCCCTGAGTGACCCCTGAGTGACCCCTGAGTGACCCCTGAGTGACCCCAATGACCCCTGAGTGACCCTGAGTGACCCCTGAGTGACCCCTGAGTGACCCCTGACCCCTGTCCATGTCCGCAGGGTCTGTCGGAGGCGGCGGCGGCCGAGCGGCTCCTCCGGGACGGCCGGAACGAGCTGCTGACCGCTGACCCCTGAGTGACCCCTGACCCCTGAGTGACCCCAATGACCCTGAGTGACCCTGAGTGACCATTTCCTGTCCGCAGGGTCTGTCCGAGGCAGTGGCGGCCGAGCGGCTGCTCCGGGACGGCCGGAACGAGCTGCTGACCGCTGACCCCTGAGTGACCCCTGAGTGACCCCAGTGACCCCAATGACCCTGAGTGACCCCAATGACCCCTGAATGACCATTTCCTGTCTGCAGGGTCTGTCGGAGGCGGCGGCGGCCGAGCGGCTGCTCCGGGACGGCCGGAACGAGCTGCGGCCGCCGCGGGGGACGCCGGGCTGGGCGCGCTTTGGCCGGCAGCTGGCCGGGGGCCTGCAGTGCCTGATGTGGGTGGCAGCGGTCATCTGCCTGACCGCCTACGGCGTGCAGCGGGGAGAGGGTGACCGGGGCAGCTCGGACAATGTGAGTGCACCTGAGATACACCTGGGCACACCTGGGCACACCTGGGCACACCTGGGGGCAGTTATAACACACCTGGGCACACCTGGGCACACCTGGGCACACCTGGGCACACCTGGGGTACACCTGGGCACACCTGGGGTACCTGTAACACACCTGGGGGCAGTTATAACACACCTGGGCACACCTGGGCACACCTGGGGTACCTGTAACACACCTGGGGGCAGTTATAACACACCTGGACACACCTGGGCACACCTGGGGGCAGTTATAACACACCTGGGCACACCTGGGGGCAGTTATAACACACCTGGGCACACCTGGACACACCTGAGATACCTGTAACACACCTGGGCACACCTGGGCACACCTGGACACACCTGGGCACACCTGGGGGCAGTTATAACACACCTGGGCACACCTGGGCACGCCTGGGGGCAGTTATAACACACCTGGGCACACCTGGGCACACCTGGCTGGGCTCATCTGCCTGACCGCCTACGGCGTGCAGCGGGGAGAGGGTGACCGGGGCAGCTCGGACAACGTGAGTGCACCTGGGGCACATCTGAGATACACCTGGGCACACCTGGGCACACCTGGGGTACCTGTAACACACCTGGGGGCAGTTATAACACACCTGGGCACACCTGGGCACACCTGGACACACCTGGGCACACCTGGGCACACCTGTAGCACACCTGGGCACACCTGAGACACACCTGTAGCACACCTGGGCACACCTGGACACACCTGGGCACACCCGAGATACACCTGGGGTACCTGTAACACACCTGGGCACACCTGGGGTATACCTGTACACACCTGTAGCACACCTGTAGAACCCCTGGGCACACCTGTAGCACACCTGGGCACACCTGTAGCACAGCTGTAGCACAGCTGGGCCCAGGCCCGCCCTCACCTGGCCTCACCTGCAGCTGTACCTGGCCGTGGCTCTCATCGCCGTCGTGGTCGTCACCGGATGCTTCGGTTACTACCAGGAGTTCAAGAGCACCAACATCATCGCCAGCTTCCGCAACCTGGTCCCGCAGGTGAGCGCACCTGGGGCACCTGGGCACACCTGGGGACATCAAAAACACACCTGGGGCACCTGGGGACAACAAAAACACACCTGGGGCACCTGGGGACACCTGGGGACACCTGGGGACACCTGGGGACAACAAAAACACACCTGGGGACACCTGGGGACACCTGGGGACACCTGGGGACACCAAAAACACACCTGGGGCACCTGGGGACAACAAAAACACACCTGGGGACACCTGGGGACACCTGGGCACACCTGGGGACACCTGGGGACAACAAAAACACACCTGGGGCACCTGGGGACACCTGGGGACACCTGGGGGAGAGAAAATCACACCTGGGGACATCAAAAACACACCTGGCACACCTGGGGACACCCGGGGACACCTGAGAGACCCCCAGGGACACCTGGGGACATCTGGGGACATCAAAACCACACCTGAGGATACCTGGGGGGAGAGAAAATCACACCTGGGCACACCTGGCTGGGGTGGTGAGGGCACCTGGGGCTGCGATCACACCTGGGGTCTCACCTGTGCTCACCTGGGCACACCTGGGGACACCTGGGCACACCTGGGCACACCTGTGGTGTCACCTGTGCTCACCTGTGCACACCTGGGCACACCTGGAGGTTATCTGGGCACACCTGGGGACACACCTGTGCACACCTGGGTGTTATTTGGGCACACCTGAGCTCACCTGTGCACACCTGTGCACACCTGGGGACACACCTGTGCACACCTGTGGTCTCACCTGGTCTCTCACCTGTGCCAGCAAGCCACGGTGATCCGGGCGGGGCAGACGCTGCAGGTGAACGCGGCCGAGCTGGTCCTGGGGGACCTGGTGGAGATCAAAGGTGGAGATCGAGTCCCGGCCGACATCCGGATCCTGGCGGCGCAGGGCTGCAAGGTGAGCGCACCTGGGCACACCTGGGCACACCTGGGCACAGCTGGGCACAGCTGGGGACACCTGGGGACACCTGGGACACACCTGGGCACACCTGGGCACACCTGGGCACACCTGGGCACACCTGGGGGGGATAAAAACTCACCTGGGCGCACCTGGGCACACCTGGGCACAGCTGGGGACACCTGGGATACACCTGGGCACACCTGGGCACACCTGGGACACACCTGGGACACACCTGGGACACACCTGGGCACACCTGGGTACACCTGGGCACACCTGGGACACACCTGGGGGGGATAAAAACTCACCTGGGCACACCTGGGCACACCTGGGCACACCTGGAACACAGCTGGGGGGCGTAAAAGCACATCTAGAGACACCTGGATGCACCTGGGGGGCATCAAAACACACCTGGGCATACCTGGGGGCACCAAAACTCACCTAGGGACACCTGGGGGGTACCCAGGGACACCTGGGCGCACCTGGGGGGCAAAAAACTCACCTGGGCACACCTGGGGGGTGTAAAAACACACCTGGGCACACCTGGAAACACCAAAACACACCTGGGCACACCTGGGGACACCTGGGCACAGCTGGGGACACCTGGGCACACCTGGGACACACCTGGACACACCTGGGACACACCTGGACACACCTGGGCACAGCTGGGGACACCTGAGACACACTTGGGACACACCTGGGCACAGCTGGGCACAGCTGGAGGCTCAGGTGTGGGCGGGGCCTGGCCCAGGTGGACAATTCCTCGCTGACCGGGGAGTCGGAGCCGCAGACGCGCTCACCTGAGTGCAGCCACGAGTCTCACCTGGAGAGCCGCAACATCGCCTTCTTCTCCACCATGTGCCTGGAGGGTGAGCACACCTGGGGACACACCTGGGGACACCTGGGGACAGCTGGGGACACCTGGGGACACCTGGGGACAACAAAAACACACCTGGGGACACCTGGGGACACCTGGGGACACACCTGGGGACACCTGGGGACACCTGGGACACACCTGGGGACAACAAAAACACACCTGGGGACACCTGGGGACACCTGGGGACACACCTGGGGACACCTGGGGACACCAAAACACACCTGGGGTCACACCTGGGGACACCAAAACTCACCTGGGCACACCTGGGGACACCTGGGCACACCTGGGGACAACAAAAACACACCTGGGGACACCTGGGGACACCTGGGGACAACAAAAACACACCTGGGGACACCTGGGGACACCTGGGGACACCTGGGGACACCTGGGGACAACAAAAACACACCTGGGGACACCTGGGGACACATGGGGACACCTGGGGACACCTGGGTCACACCTGTGTCACACCTGGGGACACCTGGGGACACCTGGGAACACACCTGGGGACAGCTGGGGACACCAAAAACACACCTGGGGACACCTGGGGACACACCTGGGTCACTTGGGGCACACCTGGTCACACCTGGGCACACCTGACCCCCTGTCACCTGTCCCCAGGTACGGCCACGGGTCTGGTGATCAGCACAGGTGACCGCACGGTGATCGGCCGCATCGCCAGCCTGGGCTGGGGCACACCTGGGGACACCTGGGTCACACCTGTGTCACACCTGGGTCACACCTGGTCACACCTGGACACACATGGGGACACCAAAACACACCTGGGGTCACACCTGGGGACACACCTGACCCCCTGTCACCTGTCCCCAGGTACGGCCACGGGTCTGGTGATCAGCACAGGTGACCGCACGGTGATCGGCCGCATCGCCAGCCTGGGCTGGGGGACACCTGGGGACACCTGGGTCACACCTGGGTCACTTGGGGCACACCTGGGTCACACCTGGGGACACCAAAACACACCTGGGTCACACCTGGGTCACACCTGGTCACACCTGGTCACACATGGGGACACCAAAACACACCTGGGTCACACCTGTGTCACACCTGACCCCCTCTCACCTGTCCCCAGGTACGGCCATGGGTCTGGTGATCAGCACAGGTGACCGCACGGTGATCGGCCGCATCGCCAGCCTGGGCTGGGGCACACCTGGGGACACCTGGGTCACACCTGGTCACACCTGGTCACACATGGGGACACCAAAACACACCTGGGGACACACCTGGGGACACACCTGACCCCCTCTCACCTGTCCCCAGGTACGGCCACGGGTCTGGTGATCAGCACAGGTGACCGCACGGTGATCGGCCGCATCGCCAGCCTGGCGTCGGGCGTGGAGAACGAGAAGACGCCGATCGCGGTGGAGATCGAGCACTTTGTGGACATCATCGCCGGGCTGGCCGTGCTCTTCGGCGGCACCTTCTTCGTGGTGGCCATGCTGATCGGCTACCCCCTGCTGCGCGCCGTCGTCTTCTTCATGGCCATCGTGGTGGCCTACGTGCCCGAGGGGCTGCTGGCCACCGTCACGGTACGGGCACCTGGGGGGTCTGGGGATACCTGGGGACACCTGGGCACACCTGGAGTGAGGAACCCTTGAGGTGTTTATGGGTTCTACCAAAGGTTCTGAGGTCGTTATGGGGTCCCAGCACAGTGGGAGAGGTCCGAGGGACAGGTGGAGCTCACCTGGGCACACCTGGGCACACCTGGGCGCACCTGGGGGGTCTGGGGATACACCTGGAGTGAGGAACCCTTCAGGTGTTTATGGGTTCCACCAAAGGTTCTGAGATCGTTATGGGGTCCCAGCACAGTGGGAGAGGTCAGAGGGACAGGTGGAGCTCACCTGAGCACACCTGGGGACACCTGGGCACACCTGGACACACCTGGAGTCAGGAACCCTTGAGGTGTTTATGGGTTCCACCAAAGGTTCTGGAAGTTCTGAGGTCGTTATGGGGTCCCGGCTCAGTGTGGAGGGTCAGAGGGACAGGTGGAGCTCACCTGGGCACACCTGGGGACACCTGGGGGCACCTGGACACACCTGGGGACACCTGGAGTGAGGAACCCTTGAGGTGTTTATGGGTTCTACCAAAGGTTCTGGGGGTTCTGAGGTCATTATGGGGTCCCAGCACAGTGTGGAGGGTCAGAGGGACAGGTGGAGCTCACCTGGACACCTGGGCACACCTGGGCACACCTGGACACACCTGGGCGCACCTGGGCACACCTGGGGGGTCTGGGGATACACCTGGAGTGAGGAACCCTTCAGGTGTTTATGGGTTCCACCAAAGGTTCTGAGGTCGTTATGGGGTCTCAGCACAGTGTGGAGGGTCAGAGGGACAGGTGGAGCTCACCTGAGCACACCTGGACACACCTGGACACACCTGGGCACACCTGGGCACACCTGGAGTGAGGAACCCTTGAGGTGTTTATGGGTTCTACCAAAGGTTCTGGGGGTTCTGAGGTCATTATGGGGTCCCAGCACAGTGTGGAGGGTCAGAGGGACAGGTGGAGCTCACCTGGACACCTGGGGACACCTGGGGACACCTGAGCACACCTGGAGTGAGGAACCCTTGAGGTGTTTATGGGTTCTACCAAAGGTTCTGAGGTCGTTATGGGGTCCCAGCTCAGTGGGAGAGGTCAGAGGGACAGGTGGAGCTCACCTGAGCACACCTGAGCACACCTGGGCACACCTGGGGCACCTGGGCACACCTGGGGACACCTGGAGTGAGGAACCCTTGAGGTGTTTATGGGTTCCACCAAAGGTTCTGAGGTCGTTATGGGGTCTCAGCACAGTGTGGAGGGTCCGAGGGACAGGTGGAGCACACCTGGGCACACCTGGGCACACCTGGGGACACCTGGACACACCTGGGCACACCTGGGCACACCTGAGCACACCTGGGGACACCTGGGGGCACCTGAGCACACCTGGGGGCACCTGGGCACACCTGGGCACACCTGGAGTGAGGAACCCTTGAGGTTTTTCTGGGTTCTACCAAAAGCCCTGGAAGCTCCGAGCTCCTGACGAGCTCCCAGCACCACCCGGGGGGCCCAGGTGAGCTCCCCTCACCTGTCCAGGTGTGCTGTGACCCACCCAGGTGTGCTGTGACCCACCCAGGTGTGCTCTCACCTGCCCAGGTGTGCTCTCAGTGCCCCACCCAGGTGTGCTGTGACCCAGCCAGGTGTGCTGTGACCCACCCAGGTGTGCTGTGACCCAGCCAGGTGTGCTCTCACCTGCCCAGGTGTGCTGTGACCTGTCCAGGTGTGCTCTCACCTGTCCAGGTGTGCTGTGACCCAGCCAGGTGTGCTGTGACCCACCCAGGTGTGCTGTGACCCAGCCAGGTGTGCTCTCACCTGCCCAGGTGTGCTGTGACCCACCCAGGTGTGCTCTCACCTGCCCAGGTGTGCTCTCAGTGCCCCACCCAGGTGTGCTGTGACCCAGCCAGGTGTGCTCTCACCTGCCCAGGTGTGCTGTGACCCACCCAGGTGTGCTCTCACCTGCCCAGGTGTGCTCTCAGTGCCCCACCCAGGTGTGCTGTGACCCAGCCAGGTGTGCTCTCACCTGCCCAGGTGTGCTGTGACCCACCCAGGTGTGCTCTCACCTGCCCAGGTGTGCTCTCAGTGCCCCACCCAGGTGTGCTGTGACCCAGCCAGGTGTGCTCTCACCTGCCCAGGTGTGCTGTGACCCACCCAGGTGTGCTGTGACCCAGCCAGGTGTGCTCTCACCTGCCCAGGTGTGCTGTGACCCAGCCAGGTGTGCTCTCACCTGCCCAGGTGTGCTCTCAGTGCCCCACCCAGGTGTGCTGCGACCCAGCCAGGTGTGCTCTCACCTGCCCAGGTGTGCCTGTCGCTGACGGCCAAGCGCCTGGCGCGCAGGAACTGCGTGGTGAAGAACCTGGAGGCCGTGGAGACGCTGGGCTCCACCTCGGTCATCTGCTCCGACAAGACCGGCACCCTCACCCAGAACCGCATGACCGTGGCACACCTGTGGTTCGACGGACAGGTGCACACGGCCGACACCACCGAGGACCAGTCAGGTGAGGGGGACACACCTGGGGACACCTGGGGACAGCCAAAACACACCTGGGACACACCTGGGGACACCTGGACACACCTGGGGACACCCAGAACATACCTGGGACACACCTGGGGATACCTGGGACACCCAAAACACACCTGGGGACAGCCAGAACATACCTGGGACACACCTGGGGACAGCCAAAACACACCTGGGACACCTGGGACACACCTGGGACACCCAGAACACACCTGGGACACACCTGGGACACACCTGGGGACACCCAGAACCGCATGACCGTGGCACACCTGTGGTTCGACGGACAGGTGCACACGGCCGACACCACCGAGGACCAGTCAGGTGAGGGGGACACACCTGGGGACACACCTGGACACACCTGGGGACAGCCAGAACACACCTGGGGCACCCAGAACACACCTGGGACACACCTGGGGACAGCCAAAACACACCTGGGACACCTGGGACACACCTGGGGACACACCTGGGGACACCTGGGACACCCAGAACACACCTGGGACACACCTGGGGACACCTGGGGACACCCAGAACACACCTGGGACACCCAGAACACACCTGGGGACACCCAGAACACACCTGGGACACACCTGGGGACACCTGGGGACACCCAGAACACACCTGGGACACCCAGAACACACCTGGGACACACCTGGACACACCTGGGGACACCCAGAACACACCTGTGCACACCTGGATACACCTGGGGACACCTGGGGACACCTGGGGACAGCCAAAACACACCTGGGGACACCCAGAACACACCTGGGACACCTGGAACACACCTAGAACCCAACCTAGAACCACTCTAGAACCGAGTCTAGAACCGAGTCTAGAACCAAGTCTAGAACACACCTGGAGACACCTGGGAAACGCCTGGGGACACCTGGACACACCTGGGGACACCTGGGGACACCCGGACACACCTGGGGACACCTGTCACACACCTGGGGACACCTGGGGACACCTGGACACACCTGGGGACACCTGTCACACACCTGGGGACACCTGGGGACACCTGGACACACCTGGGGACACCTGTCACACACCTGGGGACACCTGGGGACACCCGGACACATCTGTCACACACCTGTCACACATCTGTCACACATCTGTCACACACCTGTCACACACCTGGGCACACCTGTCACACACCTGGGGACACCTGGGCACACCTGTCACACACCTGTCACACACCTGTCACACACCTGTCACACACCTGGGCACACCTGTCACACACCTGTCACACACCTGTCACACACCTGTGCCCCTCCCCCCCAGGTGAGAGCTTTGACCAATCGTCGGAGTCGTGGGCGCTGCTCAGCCAGGTGATCACGCTCTGCAACCGCGCCCAGTTCAAAGCCGGCCAGGAGGGCGTGCCCGTGGCACAGGTGGGGACTGGGACGGACTGGGAGGGACTGGTTTGAACTGGTTTGGACTGGTTTGAACTGGTTTGGACTGGTTTGGAGTGGTTTGGACTGGTTTGGACTGGTTTGGACTGGTTTGGACAGGTTTGGACAGGTTTGAACTGGTTTGGACTGGTTTGGACAGGTTTGAACTGGTTTGGACTGGTTTCGAGTGGTTTGGACTGGTTTGGACTGGTTTGGACTGGTTTGAACTGGTTTGGACTGGTTTGAACTGGTTTGGGCTGGTTTGGACTGGCTTTAACTGGTTTGAACTGGTTTATACTGGTTTGAACTGGTTTGGAGTGGTTTGGACTGGGAATGGACTGGTTTGAACTGGTTTGAACTGGTTTGGACTGGTTTGGAGTGGTTTGGACTGGTTTGAACTGGTTTGGAGTGGTTTGAACTGGGAATGGACTGGTTTGGACTGGTTTGAACTGGTTTATACTGGTTTGGACAGGTTTGGAGTGGTTTGGACTGGTTTGGAGTGGGAATGGACTGGTTTGGAGTGGTTTGGACTGGGAATGGACTGGTTTGAACTGGTTTGAACTGGTTTGGACCGGTTTGGAGTGGTTTGGACTGGTTTGAACTGGTTTGGACTGGTTTGGACTGGTTTGGACTGGTTTGAACTGGTTTGGAGTGGTTTGAACTGGTTTGGAGTGGTTTGGACTGGTTTGGACTGGTTTGAACTGGTTTGGACTGGTTTGAACTGGTTTGGAGTGGTTTGAACTGGTTTGGACTGGTTTGGACTGGTTTGGAGTGGTTTGGGCTGGTTTGGGCTGGTTTGGACTGGTTTGAACTGGTTCGGGGTTCCGGTTACTGGTTTGAACTGGGAGGGGAGGTGGGCGTGTCCTGACGGCGGCCCCGCCCCCCGCAGCGTGACGTCATCGGTGACGCGTCGGAGACGGCGCTGCTCAAGTTCGCGGAAGTGACGTCAGGGCCGGTGGCGGCCGCCAGGGGGCGCTGCCCGAAAATCGTGGAGCTGCCGTTCAACTCCACCAACAAATTCCAGGTGAGACACACCTGGACAGGTGAGAACACCTGGACAGGTGAGACAGGTGAGATACAACACCTGGACAGGTGAGACAGGTGAGATACAACACCTGGACAGGTGAGACACACCTGGACAGGTGAGACAGGTGAGACACAACACCTGGACAGGTGAGACAGGTGAGATACAACACCTGGACAGGTGAGACAGGTGAGATACAACACCTGGACAGGTGAGACACACCGGGACAGGTGAGACAGGTGAGACACACCTGGACAGGTGAGACACACCTGGACAGGTGAGACAGGTGAGACACAACACCTGGACAGGTGAGACAGGTGAGATACAACACCTGGACAGGTGAGACACACCTGGACAGGTGAGACAGGTGAGACACAACACCTGGACAGGTGAGACAGGTGAGATACAACACCTGGACAGGTGAGACAGGTGAGATACAACACCTGGACAGGTGAGACACACCGGGACAGGTGAGAGGGGACACCTGAACAGGTGAGACAGGTGAGATGGGACACCTGGACAGGTGAGATGGGACAGGTGAGACACACCTGGACAGGTGAGACAGGTGAGATGGGACACCTGGACAGGTGAGACAGGTGAGAGACACCTGGACAGGTGAGATGGGACACCTGGACAGGTGAGAGACAACACCTGGAGAGGTGAGACAGGTGGGAGAGGTGTCACAGGTGTACTCCAGGTGTAGCCAGGTGTACTCCAGGTGTACTCAGGGATACTCCAGGTGTACTCAGGGATACTCCAGGTGTATCAGGGATACTCCAGGTGTACCCAGGTGTACTCCAGGTGTACTCCAGGTGTACCCAGGTGTACTCCAGGTGTACTCAGGGATACTCCAGGTGTATCAGGGATACTCCAGGTGTATCAGGGATACTCCAGGTGTACTCCAGGTGTACCCAGGTGTACCCAGGTGTATCAGGGATACTCCAGGTGTACTCCAGGTGTACCCAGGTGTACTCCAGGTGTATCAGGGATACTCCAGGTGTACTCCAGGTGTATCCCAGGTGTGACTCACCTGTCCATGTCTCACCTGTGCAGGTGTCGGTGCACGAGGTGGGCGGGCGGCAGCTCCTGGTGCTCAAGGGCGGGGCTGGGTGTGTCACAGGTGTACTCAGGGATACTCCAGGTGTACTCCAGGTGTACCCAGGTGTACTCCAGGTGTATCAGGGATACTCCAGGTGTACTCCAGGTGTACCCAGGTGTACCCAGGTGTACCCAGGTGTACCCAGGTGTACCTGTCTCTCACCTGCGCAGGTGTCGGTGCACGAGGCGGGCGGGCGGCAGCTCCTGGTGCTCAAGGGCGGGGCTGGGTGTGTCACAGGTGTACTCCAGGTGTACTCCAGGTGTACCCAGGTGTACTCCAGGTGTATCAGGAATACTCCAGGTGTACTCAGGGATACTCCAGGTGTACCCAGGTGTACCCAGGTGTACCTGTCTCTCACCTGCGCAGGTGTCGGTGCACGAGGCGGGCGGGCGGCAGCTCCTGGTGCTCAAGGGCGGGGCTGGGTGTGTCACAGGTGTACTCCAGGTGTACTCCAGGTGTACCCAGGTGTACTCCAGGTGTATCAGGAATACTCCAGGTGTACTCAGGGATACTCCAGGTGTACCCAGGTGTACCCAGGTGTACCTGTCTCTCACCTGCGCAGGTGTCGGTGCACGAGGCGGGCGGGCGGCAGTTCCTGGTGCTGAAGGGCGGGGCTGGGTGTGTCACAGGTGTACCCAGGTGTACTCCAGGTGTACCCAGGTGTACCCAGGTGTACCCAGGTGTATCAGGGATACTCCAGGTGTACTCCAGGTGTACCCAGGTGTACCCAGGTGTACCCAGGTGTATCAGGGATACTCCAGGTGTACTCCAGGTGTACCCAGGTGTACCCAGGTGTACCCAGGTGTACCCAGGTGTATCCCAGGTGTGACTCACCTGTCCATGTCTCACCTGCGCAGGTGTCGGTGCACGAGGCGGGCGGGCGGCAGCTCCTGGTGCTCAAGGGCGCCCCCGAGCGGGTCCTGGAGCGGTGCCGGGGGTACCTGCGGGGGGGGGAGGAGCAGCCCCTGGACCCCCAATGGAGGCGGAGCCTGGAGGAGGCGTACGCGGAGCTGGGGGGGATGGGCGAGAGGGTGCTCGGTGAGTGGGGGAGGGGCTTGGGGTGGGGGAGGGGCGAGAGGGTGCTCGGTGAGTGGGGGAGGGGCTGGGTGATGGGGGAGGGGCGAGAGGGTGCTCGGTGAGTGGGGGAGGGGCTTGGGGTGGGGGAGGGGCTGGGTGATGGGGGAGGGGCGAGAGGGTGCTCGGTGAGTGGGGGAGGGGCTGGGAGAGTGGGGGAGGGGCTGGGAGGGGGGGGAGGGGCTGGGTGATGGGGGAGGGGCCGGGAGAGTGGGGGGAGGGGAAAGGGTGAGTGAGCCCCTCTGCCCATCCCCCACTAACGACCCCCCCCCAAGGTCCCAAATGTCCCAAATGACCCCGGTGACCCCAACAATGACCCCAGTGACCCCAACAATGACCCCCAGTGACCCCAACAATGACCCCAGTAACCCCAGTGACCCCAGTAATGACCCCAGTGACCCCCCAGTGTCCCCAGTGACCCCTGTGATGTCCCCTGTGATGACCCCAGTGACCCCTGTGATGTCCCCCCAGGTTTCAGTGCCCGCTGGCTGCCCCCCGGCTCCGTCCCGCCGGACACTGACCCCTCGGCGCTGGCCCAAGTGGCCACCGGGCTGTCCCCAGTGTCCCCAGTGATGTCCCCAGTGTCCCCAGTGTCCCCAGTGACCCCTGTGATGTCCCCAGTGTCCCCAGTGACCCCAGTGACCCCAGTGTCCCCCCAGGTTTCAGTGCCCGCTGGCTGCCCCCCGGGTCCATCCCGCCGGACACTGACCCCTCGGCGCTGGCCCAAGTGGCCACTGGGCTGTCCCCAGTGATGACCCCAGTGACCCCTGTGACCCCTGTGATGACCCCAGTGACCCCAGTGACCCCCAGTGTCCCCCCAGGTTTCAGTGCCCGCTGGCTGCCCCCTGGCTCCGTCCCGCCGGACACTGACCCCTCGGCGCTGGCCGAAGTGGCCACCGGGCTGTCCCCAGTGACCCCAGTGTCCCCAGTGACCCCTGTGATGTCCCCTGTGATGTCCCCCCAGGTTTCAGTGCCCGCTGGCTGCCCCCCGGCTCCGTCCCGCCGGACACTGACCCCTCGGCGCTGGCCGAAGTGGCCACCGGGCTCTGCTTCGCGGGGCTCGTGTCCCTCATCGACCCCCCCAGAGCCACCGTCCCCCAGGCCGTGCGCAAGTGCCGGACAGCCGGGATACGGGTGAGGACAGATGGACAGATGGACATGGGGACATTGGGGACAGCCGGGATACGGGTGAGGATGGACAGATGGACACTGGGGACATTGGGGACATTGGGGACATTGGGGACATCATTGGGGACATTGGGGACATTGGGGACATCATTGGGGACATTGGGGACAGCCGGGATACGGGTGAGGATGGACAGACGGACATTGGGGACATTGGGGACATTGGGGACATTGGGGACAGCCGGGATACGGGTGAGGACGGACAGACGGACATGGGGACATCACTGGGGACACTGGGGACACTGGGGACATTGGGGACATCATTGGGGACAGCCGGGATACGGGTGAGGACAGACGGACATTGGGGACATTTTGGGGGTGAGCCCACAGGTGGGACAGGTGAGGCAGGTGAGCCCCCAGGTGTCCCCAGGTGTGTCTCAGGTGTCCCCAGGTGACCCCAGGTGTCCCCAGGTGATCACGGTGACAGGTGACCACCCCAGGTGACTCAGGTGACCCCAGGTGTGTCCCCCCAGGTGATCAGGGTGACCCCAGGTGACTCAGGTGTGTCCCCAGTTGACCTCAGATGACCCCAGGTGTGTCCCCCCAGGTGATCAGGGTGACCCCAGGTGTCCCCAGGTGACCCCAGGTGTGTCCCCCCAGGTGATCAGGGTGACAGGTGACCACCCCAGGTGTTCCCCAGGTGACCCAGGTGTGTCTCAGGTGTCCCCAGGTGACCCCAGGTGTGTCCCCCAGGTGATCACGGTGACAGGTGACCACCCCAGGTGACTCAGGTGACCCCAGGTGTGTCCTCAGGTGTCCCCAGGTGACCCCAGGTGTCCCCCCAGGTGATCAGGGTGACCCCAGGTGTCCCCAGGTGACCCAGGTGTGTCCCCACAGGTGATCATGGTGACAGGTGACCCCCCCAGGTGACCCAGGTGTGTCCCCACAGGTGATCATGGTGACAGGTGACCACCCCATCACGGCCAAGGCCATCGCGGCCTCGGTGGGAATCATCTCCGAGGGCAGCGAGACCCCCGAGGACGTCGCCGCGCGCCTGCGCCTGCCCCTCGAGCAGGTGGACCCCAGGTGAGGCCCCGGGCGTGGCCCAGGTGTGTCCTCAGGTGTGTGAGAGTGTGCTCAGGTGTGTCCCCAGGTGTGCCCAGGTGTGCCCAGGTGTGCCCAGGTGTGTCCTCAGGTGTGTGAAAGTGTGCTCAGGTGTATCCAGGTGTCCCCAGGTGTGTCCAGGTGTGTTCAGGTGTGTGAGAGTGTGTTCAGGTGTGTCCCCAGGTGTCCTCAGGTGTGCCCAGGTGCGTCCTCAGGTGTGCTCAGGTGCTCTCAGGTGCACTCAGGTGTATCCAGGTGTGCTCAGGTGTGTCCCCAGGTGTCCCCAGGTGTGAGATGGTGCTCAGGTGTGTCCCAGGTGTGTCCAGGTGTGTCACTAGGTGTCCCCAAGTGTCTCTCAGGTGTCCCCAGGTGTGTCCAGGTGTGTCCCAGGTGTATCCAGGTGTCTCCAGGTGTGCTCAGGTGTCCCCAGGTGCACTCAGGTGTATCCAGGTGTGTCCCAGGTGTACCCAGGTGTGTCCCAGGTGTCCCCAGGTGTATCCAGGTGTATCCAGGTGTGTCCCAGGTGTCCCCAGGTGTATCCAGGTGTATCCAGGTGTGCCCAGGTGTGTCCCCTCTCAGGCAGGCGCGGGCCCGGGTGGTGACGGGGACCGAGCTGGCCTCGATGGCCCCGGGGACGCTGGAGGAGCTGCTGTGGGTGCAGGTGTGGGTGTGTCCAGGTGTGTCCAGGTGTGCCCAGGTGCACTCAGGTGTGCCCAGGTGTGCTCAGGTGCGTTCTCCGGCAGGCAGGCGCGGGCCCGGGTGGTGACGGGGACCGAGCTGGCCTCGATGGCCCCGGGGACGCTGGAGGAGCTGCTCCGCACCCACCCCGAGATGGTTTTCGCTCGGACGTCGCCGCAGCAGAAATTGGTCATCGTGGAGAGCTGCCAGCGGCTGGTGGGGACACGGGGGGGACACCGGGGGGGGACACCTGGGGGGGACACCTGGGGGGGGCTGGGGACACCGGGGGGGGACACCTGGGGGGGCTGGGGACACCTGGGGGGGTTTGGGGGGGTCTGGGGACACCGGGGGAGGGGTTTGGGGACATCAGGGGGGTCTGGGAGGGTCTGGGGGAGGGGTTTGGGGACACTGGGAGAGGGGTTTGGGGACACCGGGGGGGGTTTGGGGACACCGGGGGAGGGGTTTGGGGACATCGGGAGAGGGTTTGGGGACATCGGGGGAGGGGTTTGGGGACACCGGGGGGGGTTTGGGGACACTGGGGGATCGGGGGTGTCCCCACTGTCCCCGATGTTTCAGACACCGCAAATGAGCCCAGGGTCCCAAATGTCCCCAAACCCCCCCAAAACCCCCCCAAAACCCAACCCCCGGTGTCCCCGGTGTCCCCGGTGTCCCCAGGGCGCCATCGTGGCAGTGACGGGTGACGGCGTCAACGACTCCACACCCCCAAAACCCCCCAAAACCCCCCAAAATCCCCCCAAAACTGCCCCCAAACCCAACCCCCAATGTCCCCAAACCCGATGTCCCTGATGTCCCCGGTATCCCCGGTGTCCCCAACCCCCCCGGTGTCCCCGGTGTCCCCAGGGCGCCATCGTGGCGGTGACGGGTGACGGCGTCAACGACTCGCCGGCGCTGAAGAAAGCCGACATCGGCGTGGCCATGGGCATCGCCGGCTCCGACGCCGCCAAGAACGCGGCCGACATGATCCTGCTGGACGACAACTTCGCCTCCATCGTCACCGGCGTGGAGCAGGGTGAGTGACACACCTGGGCACACCTGGGGACACACCTGAACACACCTGGGGACACCTGGGGACATGGGGACACACCTGGGGACACCTGGGGACACACCTGGGGACACCTGAACACACCTGGGGACACCTGGGGACACACCTGGGGAACGCGGCCGACATGATCCTGCTGGACGACAACTTCGCCTCCATCGTCACCGGGGTGGAGCAGGGTGAGTGACACCTGGGGACACCTGGGGACACCTGGGGACACACCTGAACACACCTGAACACACCTGGGGACACCTGGGGACATGGGGACACACCTGGGGAACGCGGCCGACATGATCCTGCTGGACGACAACTTCGCCTCCATCGTCACCGGCGTGGAGCAGGGTGAGTGACACACCTGGGGACACACCTGGGGACACCTGGGGACACACCTGAACACACCTGAACACACCTGGGGACACCTGGGGACACACCTGGGGACACCTGGGGACACCTGGGGACACCTGGGCACACCTGGGGACACCTGGGGACACACCTGGGGACACCTGGGGACACCTGGGGACACCTGGGGACATGGGGACACACCTGGGGACACCTGGACACACCTGGGGACACCTGGACACACCTGGGGACACACCTGGGGACACACCTGGGCTCACCTGGTGTTACCTGTGCTCACCTGGGCCCCTCCCCCCCCCAGGGCGGCTGATCTTTGACAACCTGAAGAAATCCATCGCCTACACCTTGACCAAGAACATTCCGGAGCTGACGCCGTACCTGATCTACATCACGGCCAGCGTGCCCCTCCCCCTGGGCTGCATCACCATCCTCTTCATCGAGCTCTGCACCGACATCGTGAGCGCACCTGGGCTCACCTGGGGACACCTGGGGACACCTGGGGACTCCTGGGGACACCTGGGGATTCACCTGGGGACACCTGGGGTCACCTGGGGACACCTGGGGACTCCTGGGGACACCTGGGGACACCTGGGGACTCACCTGGGCACACCTGGGGACACCTGGGGACACCTGGGGACATCTGAGGACTCCTGGGGACACCTGGGGACACCTGGGGACTCACCTGGGCACACCTGGGGACACCTGGGGACTCCTGGGGACACCTGGGGACACCTGAGACACACCAGGGCTCACCTGGGGACTCACCTGGGGATGCCTGGGGACTCCCCTGGACACACCTGGGGACTCCTGGGGACTCCTGGGATCACCTGGGGACACCTGGGCACACCTGGGGACTCACCTGGGGATGCCTGGGGACACCTGGGCACACCTGGGGACTCACCTGGGGACACCTGGGGACACCTGGGGACTCCTGGGGACACCTGGGGACTCACCTGGGGACACCTGGGGACACCTGGGGACACCTGGGGACTCACCTGGGGATTCACCTGGGGACTCCTGGGGACACCTGGGGACACCTGGGGATTCACCTGGGCACACCTGGGGACACCTGGGGACACTTGGGGACTCACCTGGGGACACCTGGGGACACTTGGGGACTCACCTGGGGACACCTGGGGACACCTGGGCTCACCTGGGGACACCTGGGGTCACCTGGGGACACCTGGGGACACCTGGGGACACCTGGGGTCACCTGGGCTCACCTGGGGACACCTGGGGTCACCTGGGCTCACCTGGGGACACCTGGGGACACTTGGGGACTCACCTGGGGACACCTGGGGACACTTGGGGACTCACCTGGGGACACCTGGGGACTCACCTGGGGACACCTGGGGATACCTGGGCTCACCTGGGGACACCTGGGGTCACCTGGGGACACCTGGGGACACCTGGGGACACCTGGGGACTCACCTGGGCACACCTGGGGACACCTGGGGATTCACCTGGGGACTCCTGGGGACACCTGGGCTCACCTGGGGACACCTGGGGACACCTGGGGACTCACCTGGGGACATCTGGGCACACCTGGGGACTCACCTGGGGACATCTGGGGACTCCTGGGGACACCTGGGCTCACCTGGGACTCACTTGGGACTCACCTGGGCTCACCTGGGACTCACCTGGGCTCATCCTAAACTCACCTGGGCTCACCTGGGACTCACCTGAACCCCCCAAACCCCAATTTCGGGTTCCCCCAGGTGGGTTTTGGGGGTCTCTCAGGTGCGTGGGCGTGGTCCCGGCTGGCCCCGCCCCTCCCCTGGCCTCACCTGGCCTCACCTGTGCCGCAGTTCCCGTCGGTGTCGCTGGCGTACGAGCGCGCCGAGAGTGACATCATGCACCTGAAACCGCGCAACCCCCGGCGCGACCGATTGGTCAACGAGCCCCTGGCGGCCTACTCCTACT
Source organism: Cyanistes caeruleus (assembly GCF_971803275.1). Taxonomy (NCBI): domain Eukaryota; kingdom Metazoa; phylum Chordata; class Aves; order Passeriformes; family Paridae; genus Cyanistes; species Cyanistes caeruleus. The sequence continues at coordinate 281,797 of NC_141728.1, forward strand.
TCCAGATAGGTGAGCACAGGTGTGCACACCTGGGGACACACCTGGGGTCACCTGGGGTCACCTGGGGTCACCTGGGGGCCTACTCCTACTTCCAGATAGGTGAGCACAGGTGTGCACAGGTGTGCTCACCTGGGGATACACCTGGGGATACACCTGGGGTCACCTGGGGATACACCTGGGGTCACCTGGGGATACACTTGGGGTCACCTGGCGGCCTACTCCTACTTCCAGATAGGTGAGCACAGGTGTGCACACCTGGGGACACACCTGGGGTCACCTGGGGTCACCTGGGGTCACCTGGGGATACACCTGGGGTCACCTGGGGTCACCTGGGGATACACCTGGGGGCCTACTCCTACTTCCAGATAGGTGAGCACAGGTGTGCACACCTGGGGACACACCTGGGGTCACCTGGGGTCACCTGGGGTCACCTGGGGATACACCTGGGGTCACCTGGGGGCCTACTCCTACTTCCAGATAGGTGAGCACAGGTGTGCACACCTGGGGACACACCTGGGGACACACCTGGGGTCACCTGGGGTCACCTGGGGATACACCTGGGGGCCTACTCCTACTTCCAGATAGGTGAGCACAGGTGTGCACACCTGGGGACACACCTGGGGACACACCTGGGGTCACCTGGGGTCACCTGGGGTCACCTGGGCTGGGGTTACCTGGGGGATGTGCACACCTGACTGTCCCAACACCTGAGCCCTGAGGCCTCACCTGTCCTTACCTGTACCCCACCTGTATCTCACCTGTCCCTCACCTGTCTCACCTGTCCCACCTGTCTCATCTGCCTCACCTGTCTCACCTGTTCTCACCTGTCTCACCTGTCTCACCTGTCCGCAGGTGCGATCCAGTCCCTCTCACCTGTCTCACCTGTCCCACCTGTCCCACCTGTCCCACCTGTCCCACCTGTCTCACCTGTCTCACCTGTCTCACCTGTCTCACCTGTCCCACCTGTCTCACCTGTCTCACCTGTCCCACCTGTCTCACCTGTCTCACCTGTCTCACCTGTCTCACCTGTCCGCAGGTGTGATCCAGTCCCTCTCACCTGTCTCACCTGTCCGCAGGTGCGATCCAGTCCTTCGCGGGGTTCACCGATTACTTCGTGGCCATGGCTCAGGAGGGCTGGTGGCCGCTGCTGGTGCTGGGGCTGCGCCCGCGCTGGGAGGACGCGCACCTGCAGGACCTGCAGGACAGCTACGGGCAGGAATGGGTAAACTCACCTGTGCACACCTGTTCTCACCTGTTCTCACCTGTACACACCTGTACACACCTGTACACACCTGTACTGTCCTGTGTGCACACCTGTGTGCTCACCTGTGTGCTCACCTGTGCACACCTGTACACACCTGTGCTCTCCTGAGCGCACCTGCAGGACCTGCAGGACAGCTACGGGCAGGAATGGGTGAGTGCACACCTGGATACACCTGGATACACCTGTACACACCTGTACACACCTGTACTGTCCTGTGTGCACACCTGTGTGCTCACCTGTGCTCTCCTGAGCGCACCTGCAGGACCTGCAGGACAGCTACGGGCAGGAATGGGTAAACTCACCTGTGCACACCTGTACACACCTGTTCTCACCTGTTCTCACCTGTACACACCTGTACACACCTGTGTGCTCACCTGTGTACACACCTGTGCACACCTCTACACACCTGTGCTTTCCTGTGTACACACCTGTGCTCTCCTGTGCTCTCCTGAGCGCACCTGCAGGACCTGCAGGACAGCTACGGGCAGGAATGGGTAAACTCACCTGTTCTCACCTGTGCACACCTGGACACACCTGTACACACCTGGATACACCTGTACACACCTGTACTGTCCTGTGTGCACACCTGTGTGCTCACCTGTGTGCTCACCTGTGCTCTCCTGAGCGCACCTGCAGGACCTGCAGGACAGCTACGGGCAGGAGTGGGTGAGTGCACACCTGGATACACCTGGATACACCTGGATACACCTGTACACACCTGTACTGTCCTGTGTGCTCACCTGTGTGCTCACCTGTGCACACCTGTACACACCTGTACACACCTGGATACACCTGTACACACCTGTACACACCTGTACTGTCCTGTGTGCTCACCTGTGTGCTCACCTGTGCACACCTGTACACACCTGTGCTCTCCTGAGCGCACCTGCAGGACCTGCAGGACAGCTACGGGCAGGAGTGGGTGAGTGCACACCTGGATACACCTGGATACACCTGTACACACCTGTACACACCTGTACTGTCCTGTGTGCACACCTGTGTGCTCACCTGTGCTCTCCTGAGCGCACCTGCAGGACCTGCAGGACAGCTACGGGCAGGAGTGGGTGAGTACACACCTGTGCACACCTGTACACACCTGGATACACCTGTACACACCTGTCCTTACAGATGTTTGCGCAGCGCAGGTACCAGCAGTACACCTGTTACACCTGTACACACCTGTACACACCTGTACACACCTGTACACACCTGTACACGCCTGTACACACCTGTACTCACCTGTACACACCTGTGTGCTCACCTGTACACACCTGTACACACCTGTACACACCTGTGCTCACCTGTACACACCTGTACACACCTGTACACACCTGTACTCTCACCTGTCCCCGCAGACGTTCGCGCAGCGCAGGTACCAGCAGTACACCTGTTACACCTGTACACACCTGTACACACCTGTACACACCTGTGCTCACCTGTACACACCTGTACACACCTGTACACACCTGTACACACCTGTACTCTCACCTGTCCCCACAGACATTCGCGCAGCGCAGGTACCAGCAGTAAACCTGTTACACCTGTACACACCTGTTACACCTGTACACACCTGTACACACCTGTACACACCTGAGCTCACCTGTACACACCTGTGCTCACCTGTACACACCTGTACACACCTGTACACACCTGTGCTCACCTGTTCTCACCTCACCTGTCCCCGCAGACGTTCGCGCAGCGCAGGTACCAGCAGTACACCTGTTACACCTGTACACACCTGTACACACCTGTACACACCTGTACACACCTGTACACACCTGAGCTCACCTGTACACACCTGTACACACCTGTACTCTCACCTGTCCTTACAGACGTTCGCGCAGCGCAGGTACCAGCAGTACACCTGTTACACCTGTACACACCTGTACACACCTGTTACACCTGTACACACCTGTACACACCTGTTCTCACCTGTCCTTACAGACGTTCGCGCAGCGCAGGTACCAGCAGTACACCTGTTACACCTGTACACACCTGTGCTCACCTGTACACACCTGTGCTCACCTGTACACACCTGTACACACCTGTACACACCTGTACTCTCACCTGTCCCCGCAGACGTTCGCGCAGCGCAGGTACCAGCAGTACACCTGTTACACCGTGTTCTTCATCAGCATCGAGATGTGCCAGATCGCCGACGTGCTGATCCGGAAAACGCGGAGACTGTCCCTGTTCCAGCAGGGACCCTTCAGGTACACCTGGGGACAGGTGTGACACACCTGGGGTACACCTGGGCACACCTGGGCACACCTGGGGACAGGTGTGACACACCTGGGGGGGGTTTGGGTACACCTGGGGACACCTGGGCACACCTGGGGACAGGTACGGGGGTGCCAGATCGCTGACGTGCTGATCCGGAAAACCCGGAGACTGTCCCTGTTCCAGCAGGGACCCTTCAGGTACACCTGGGGACAGGTGTGACACACCTGGGGTACACCTGGGCACACCTGGGGACAGGTGTGACACACCTGGGGGGTGTTCGGGGACACCTGGGCACACCTGGGGACAGGTGTGACACACCTGGGGGGTGTTTGGGTACACCTGGGCACACCTGGGGACAGGTGTGACACACCTGGGGGGTGTTTGGGTACACCTGGGCACACCTGGGGACAGGTACGGGGGTGCCAGATCGCCGACGTGCTGATCCGGAAAACGCGGAGACTGTCCCTGTTCCAGCAGGGACCCTTCAGGTACACCTGGGGACAGGTGTGACACACCTGGGGGGTGTTTGGGCACACCTGGGGACACCTGGGGACAGGTGTGACACACCTGGGGGGTGTTTGGGCACACCTGGGCACACCTGGGCACACCTGGAGACACCTGGGGACACCTGGGGACACCTGGGATACACCTGGGGATACCTGGGAACACCTGGGAACACCTGGAGACACCTGGGGACACCTGGGGACACCTGGGCACACCTGGAGACACCTGGGGACACCTGGGGACACCTGGGATACACCTGGGGGCAGGTGTGATTCACCTGTTAGGGGTTGTACAGGTAACACAGGTGCCACAGGTGTTACCACAGGTGTCAGGTGACACAGGTGACACAGGTAGCAGGTGTCACAGGTGACACAGGTGACACCCAGGTGTATTAACAGGAACCGCACCCTGGTGGTCGCCATCGTGTTCCAGGTGTTATAAATGATATCACAGGTGTCACAGGTGTATCTCAGGTGTCACAGGTATTACAGGTGTAACTCAGGTGTATCTCAGGTGTCACAGGTGTAACTCAGGTGTAACTCAGGTGTATCTCAGGTGTCACAGGTGTTCCAGGTGTAACTCAGGTGTATCTCAGGTGTCACAGGTGTAACTCAGGTGTAACTCAGGTGTATCTCAGGTGTCACAGGTGTAACTCAGGTGTATCTCAGGTGTAACACAGGTATTACAGGTGTAACTCAGGTGTAACACAGGTGTAACTCAGGTGTAACTCAGGTGTAACTCAGGTGTAACTCAGGTGTATCTCAGGTGTAACACAGGTGTATCTCAGGTGTAACTCAGGTGTATTAACAGGAACCGCACCCTGGTGGTCGCCATCGTGTTCCAGGTGTTATAAATGATATCACAGGTGTAACTCAGGTGTATCTCAGGTGTAACACAGGTGTATTAACAGGAACCACACCCTGGTGGTCGCCATCGTGTTCCAGGTGTTATAAATGATATCTCAGGTGTTATCACAAGTGTTATCTCAGGTGTCACAGGTATTCCAGGTGTAACTCAGGTGTATCTCAGGTGTCACAGGTGTTCCAGGTGTAACTCAGGTGTATCTCAGGTGTAACACAGGTGTATTAACAGGAACCACACCCTGGTGGTCGCCATCGTGTTCCAGGTGTTATAAATGATATCTCAGGTGTTATCACAAGTGTTATCTCAGGTGTCACAGGTGTTCCAGGTGTAACTCAGGTGTATCTCAGGTGTCACAGGTGTTCCAGGTGTAACTCAGGTGTATCTCAGGTGTAACACAGGTGTGTTTTCAGGAACCGCACCCTGGTGGTCGCCATCGTGTTCCAGGTGTGCATCGGCTGCTTCCTCTGCTACTGCCCGGGGATGCCCAACATCTTCAACTTCATGCCCATCAGGTGAGCGCACCTGGGAGCCCCGAAACACACCTGGGGAGCCCCAAAACACACCTGGGAGCCCCGAAACACACCCGGGGACACCAAAATACACCTGGAGAGCCCCAAAACACACCTGGGGACACCTAAACACACCTGGAGAGCCCCAAAACACACCTGGGGACACCTAAACACACCTGGAGAGCCCCAAAACACACCTGGGGACACCTAAAATACACCTGGGGACACCTAAAATACACCTGGGGACACCTAAACACACCTGGGGAGCCCCAAAACACACCTGGGGACACCTAAACACACCTGGGGAGCCACAAAACACACCTGGGGACACCTAAAATACACCTGGGACCCCGAAATACACCTGGGGACACCTAAACACACCTGGGAGTCCCGAAACACACCTGGGGAGCCCCAAAACACACCTGGGGACACCAAAATACACCTGGGGAGCCCTAAAACACACCTGGGAGCCCTAGAACACACCTGGAGACACTAAAACACACCTGGGGAGCCCCGAAATACACCTGGGGACACCAAAACACACCTGGGAGTCCTAAAATACACCTGGGCACACCTGGGGGCACTTGGGGCACACCTGGGGGCACACCTGAGCACACCTGAGCACACCTGGGCACACCTGGGGGCACACCTGAGCACACCTGGGCACACCTGGGGGCACAGCTGAGCACACCTGAGCACACCTGAGCACACCTGAGCAGGTGTCGGCCCCGCCCAGGTTCCAGTGGTGGTTGGTGCCGATGCCCTTCGGGCTCCTCATCCTCATCTACGACGAGATCCGGAAACTCGGAGTGCGGAGACACCCGGGCAGTGAGTGACACACCTGGGCACACCTGGGCACACCTGGGCACACCTGGGGACAGCTGGGCACACCTGGGCACACCTGGGGACACCTGGGGACAGCTGGGCACACCTGGGCACACCTGGGGACACCTGGGGACACCTGGGCACACCTGGGGGGGCTGGGGACACACCTGGGGACACCTGGGGACACCTGGGCACACCTGGGCACACCTGGGGACACCTGGGCACACCTGGGGACAGCTGGGGACAGCTGGGGACAGCTGGGGACACACCTGGGGACACACCTGGGCACACCTGGGCACACCTGGGCACACCTGGGCACACCTGGGGACACACCTGGGCACACCTGGGCACACCTGGGGGGGCTGGGGACACACCTGGGGACAGCTGGGGACACCTGGGCACACCTGGGCACACCTGGGGACACACCTGGGCACACCTGGGGACACCTGGGGACACCTGGGCACCCCTGGGCACACCTGGGCACACCTGGGGACAGCTGGGGACAGCTGGGGACACCTGGGCACACCTGGGCACACCTGGGGACAGCTGGGGACACCTGGACGGGCTGGGGACACACCTGGGCACACCTGGGGACACCTGGGGACACCTGGGGACACCTGGGGGGGCTGGGGACACCTGGGGACTCACCTGGGGACACCTGGGCACACCTAGGGATACACCTGGGGACAGCTGGGGTACACCTGGACACACCTGGGGACACCTGGGGGGAGCTGGGGACAGCTGTGGGCACATCTGGGGACACTTGGGGACACATCCAGGGGTACCTGGGGGCTGCCCCACCCTCACCTGTCCGGGTTCTCTCCCCCCCTCCAGGTTGGTGGGATCGGGAACTTTACTACTGAGACACCTGGAGCTCACCTGGACCCCCCTGGGACACCTGGGACCCTCCCCCATCACTGGAGCTCACCTGGATCTCACCTGGAGCTCACCTGGGACACCTGGGACACCTGGAACTCACCTGGGACCCCCCCGGAACACCTGGAACTCACCTGGAGCTCACCTGGAGCTCACCTGGAGCTCACCTGGAGCTCACCTGGGACCCCCCTGGGACACCTGGGACCCTCCCTGGACACCTGGAGCTCACCTGGAGCTCACCTGGAGCTCACCTGGAGCTCACCTGGGCCCCTCCCCCCATCGCTGGGACCCACCTGGACCCACCCAGGACCCCCCTGGGACACCTGGAGCTCACCTGAGCCCCTCCCCCATCACTGGGACCCCCCCGGGCCCCTCCCCCATCGCTGGGCCCCTCCCCCGCACACCTGGACTGGGTTCCCCCCTCCCCCACCCCCCGTCCCCCCCAATAAAGGCACAGGTGACTCCTCAGGTGTGGCCAGGTGTGTTTATTGCTCAGGGCGGGGCCGGGAGGGACCCCCAGGGACACCTGGGCCACGCCCACTGCGCACCTGGGATCCACTGACACACCTGGGCCACGCCCACTGACACACCTGGGACCCACTGACACACCTGGGATCCACTGACACACCTGGGCCACGCCCACTGACACACCTGGGCCACGCCCACTGACACACCTGGGATCCACTGACACACCTGGGCCACGCCCACTGCGCACCTGGGATCCACTGACACACCTGGGCCACGCCCACTGCGCACCTGGGATCCACTGACACACCTGGGCCACGCCCACTGACACACCTGGGATCCGCTGACACACCTGGGATCCACTGACACACCTGGGCCACGCCCACTGACACACCTGGGCCACGCCCACTGACACACCTGGGACCCACTGACACACCTGGGCTCCACTGACACACCTGGGCCACGCCCACTGACACACCTGGGACCCACTGACACACCTGGGCCACGCCCACTGACACACCTGGGACCCACTGACACACCTGGGACCCACTGACACACCTGGGCCACGCCCACTGACACTCCTGGGATCCACTGACACACCTGGGATCCACTGACACACCTGGGCCACGCCCACTGACACACCTGTGACGTCACCTGCACACCTGTGACATCACCTGCACACCTGTGACGTCACCTGGGCCCCTCCCCAGCACACCTGGACTCGATTCCTGCCCCTGAACCCCAAAAAATAAACACACAGGTGTGTCCAGGTGTATCTCAGGTGCGTCCAGGTGTGTCCCAGGTGTATCTCAAGTGTGTCCAGGTTTGCCCAGGTGTGTCCAGGTCCATTTCCGGTGCTCCCATGCCCATCCATGTTCACTCAGGTGTATCCAGGTGTGTCCAGGTGTATCTCAGGTGTGTCCAGGTGTATCTCAGGTGTGTCCAGGTGTGTCTCAGGTGTGTCCAGGTCCATTTCCGGTGCTCCCACGTCCGTCCATGTTCACCCAGGTGTATCTCAGGTGCTCCCAGGTGTATTTTAGGTGTATCCGAGGTGGATCCAGGTGTGTCCAGGTGTCCCCACGTCTGTCCATGTTCACTCAGGTGTGTCCAGGTGTGTCTCGGGTGCATCCAGGTGTATCCAGGTGTATCCAGGTGTGTCTCAGGTGTATCCAGGTGTCCCCAGGTGTGTCCAGGTGTGTCTCAGGTGTGTCCCAGGTGTCCTCAGGTGTGTCTCAGGTGTGTCCCAGGTGTCCCCAGGTGTATCCAGGTGTGTCTCAGGTGTATCCAGGTGTATCCAGGTGTATCCAGGTGTGTCTCAGGTGTCCCCAGGTGTCCCCAGGTGTCCCCAGGTGTCCCCAGGTGTCCCCAGGTGTGTCTCAGGTGTCCCCAGGTGTATCCAGGTGTGTCCAGGTGTGTCTCAGGTGTCCCCAGGTGTGTCTCAGGTGTCCCCAGGTGTCCCCAGGTGTCCCCAGGTGTGTCTCAGGTGTATCCAGGTGTGTCCAGGTGTGTCTCAGGTGTCCCCAGGTGTGTCCAGGTGTGTCTCAGGTGTCCCCAGGTGTCCCCAGGTGTCCCCAGGTGTGTCTCAGGGCGGGGGCAGCAGCGGCACCAGCAGCCTCAGCGCCCCCAGCCCCAGCGCCGCCGCCCCCAGCGCTCGCAGCCCCAGCGCCCCCCAGGGCCCCAGGCCCAGCGCCTGCCCCGCCCACCTGGGGAGAGAGAGGGGGCGTGGCCTCAGCGCGGAGGGGCTGAGACACGCCCCCCTCATTTGCATAGCGACAGACACGCCCCTTTTCCCCAGGAAACGCCTCCTTTCCCCCTCAAGCTCCGCCCCCTTTTGCCAGAGATCCCAGTGGGAATTCCCGGCCCCTCCCCCACTGCCCCTCCCCCACCCCCCCTCAGGAACCCCTCATACGCCCCTCCCCCAGCCCCCACAGCCCCTCCCCCATCCCTCAGCCCCTCCTCCCTTGTCCCCTCCCCCTCCCCGCTGAGGAACTCCTCGTACACCCCTCCTCCATCACCCCTCCCCCACCCCTTTGGCCCCTCCCCCTACCCGCTGAGGAACCCCATGTACGCCCCTCCCCCTCCCCCTTTGGCCCCTCCCCCTCCCCCTTTGGCCCCGCCCCCCCTTTGGCCCCGCCCCCTACCCGCTGAGAAAGCCCTCGTACGCCCCTCCCCCACAGCCCCTCCCCCTTTGGCCCCGCCCCCCCGGCCCCGCCCACTACCCGCTGAGGAAGCCCTCGTACGCCCCTCCCCCTTTGGCCCCTCCCCCTTTGGCCCCGCCCCCTACCCGCTGAGGAACCCCTCGTACGCCCCTCCCCCACAGCCCCTCCCCCACCCCTTGGCCCCTCCCCCCTTGGCCCCGCCCCCTACCCGCTGAGGAAGCCCTCGTACGCCGCCGCCGCCAGGAGCCCCCCCAGGGGCAGCCGCAGGGGGGAGGGGAGGTCGTGGCGCCCCGAGGCCCAGAGCAGCGCGGCCGCGGCCACCGTGCGCACCTGGGCGGGAGGGACCGGTACCGACCGGTTTAAACCAGTTTAAACCAGTATGGACTGGTATGGACCGGTATGGACCAGTTTAAACCAGTATGGACCGGTATGGACCAGTATAAACCAGTATGGACCAGTATGGACCGGTATGGACCAGTTTAAACCAGTATAAACCAGTATAAACCAGTATGGACCAGTATAAACCAGTATAAACCAGTATGGACCAGTATAAACCAGTATGGACCGGTACGGACCGGTATGGACCGGTATAGACCAGTATAAACCAGTATGGACCAGTATAAACCAGTATAGACCAGTATAAACCAGTATGGACCGGTTAAAACCAGTCCATCCCAGTCATTCCCAGTTTGATCCCAGTTCCCTCCCAGTTTATCCCAGTCCCTCCCAGTTCCCTCCCAGTTTATCCCAGTCCCTCCCAGTCCCTCCCAGTCCCTCCCAGTCCATCCCAGTCCATCCCAGTCCCTCCCAGTCCATCCCAGTCCCTCCCAGTTCCCTCCCATTCCATCCCAGTCCCTCCCAGTCCCTCCCAGTCCATCCCAGTTCAATCCCAGTCCCTCCCAGTCCATCCCAGTCCATCCCAGTTCCATCCCAGTCCCTCCCAGTTCCCTCCCAGTTCCCTCCCAGTTCCATCCCAGTCCCTCCCAGTCCATCCCAGTCCCTCCCAGTCCATCCCAGTCCCTCCCAGTTCCCTCCCAGTTTATCCCAGTTTGTCCCAGTTCCCCCCAGTTCTCACCAGGCTGATGTTGGAGTCCAGCCCCATCTGGAGGTGTCTCCAGTCAAACTCCACCCCCCGGGCCCCGACCCACAGCGGGACGCACCTGCCCGGAATTCCCAAAATTCCCGGAATTCACCCCAAAATCCATCCCAAAAAATTCCCAAAATTCCCGGAATTCATCCCAAAATCCATCCCAAAAAATTCCCAAAATTCCCAAAATCCATCCCAAAATCATCCCCAAAAAATCCCAAAATCACGGAATTCATCCCAAAATCCATCCCCAAAAAATCCCAAAATTCCCGGAATTCATCCCAAAATCCATCCCAAAAAATTCCCAAAATGCCCGGAATTCATCCCAAAATCCATCCCAAAATCATCCCCAAAAATCCCAAAATCCATCCCAAAATCATCCCAAAATCCCGGAATTCATCCCAAAATCCATCCCAAAAAATTCCCAAAATTCCCGGAATTCACCCCAAAATCCATCCCAAAATTCCTGGAATTCATCCCAAAATCCATCCCAAAATCATCCCAAAAAAATCCCAAAATCCATCCCAAAATTCCTGGAATTCATCCCAAAATCCATCCCAAAAAATTCCCAAAAATCCCAAAATCCATCCCAAAATCCATCCAAAAAAAATCCCAAAATGCCCGGAATTCAACCCAAAATTCATCCCAAAAAAATCCCAAAATTCCCGGAATTCAAACCAAAATCATCCCCAAAAAAATCCCAAAATTCCCGGAATTCAAACCAAAATCATCCCAAAATCATCCCCAAAAAATCCCCAAATTCATCCCCAAAAAACCCCAAAAATCCCGGAATTAAACCCAAAATCATCCCCAAAAAAATCCCAAAATTCCCGGAATTCATCCCAAAATCCAACCCAAAATCATCCCCAAAAAATCGCAAAATCCATCCCAAAATTTATCCCAAAATCCCGGAATTCATCCCAAAATCCATCCCAAAATCATCCCCAAAAAATCCCAAAATTCCCGGAATTCATCCCAAAATCCATCCCAAAATTCCTGGAATTCATCCCAAAATTCATCCAAAAAAATCCCCAAAATTCCCGGAATTCATCCCAAAATCATCCCCAAAAAAATCCCAAAATTCCCGGAATTCATCCCAAAATCCAACCCAAAATCATCCCCAAAAAATTCCAAAATTCATCCCCAAAAAATCCCCCAAAAATCCCCCAAAAATCCCCCAAAATTCCCAAAAAATCCAAAAAAATCCCCAAACATTCCCAGAATTCCCAGACATTCCCAGAGATTCCCAGAATTCCCACCTGGCCACGAACAATTCCAAATTGTCCCATCCAAAACCCCCCAAAAATCCCCCAAAAAACCCAAAAAAATCCAAAAACATCCCCCAAAAATAAAAAAAAAAAATTAAAAAAAAAATCCCCAAAAATTCCCAAAATTCCCAGAATTCCCGAAAATTCCCGGAATTCCCACCTGGCCACGAACAATTACACATTGTCCCATCCCAAACCCCCCAAAAAATCCAAAAAAAATCCCAAAAAAATCCCAAAAAATAAAAAAAAAATCCAAAAAAAATCCTAAAAAATCCCAAAAAATTCCCAAAAATTTCCAAAATTCCCAGAATTCCCAAAAATTCCCGGAATTCGCACCTGGCCGTCAGCAGCTCGGCGCTGGCCCAGCCCAAATCTCCAGCAAACCACCCAAAAATTCAAAAAAAATCCAAAAAAAATAAAAAAAAAATCTGAAAAAATCCCAAAAAATTCCCAAAAATTCCCAGAATTCCCAGAATTCCCAAAAATTCCCAGAATTCCCACCTGGCCATGAATAATTCCACATTGCCCCGCCCCAAACCCCCCGAAAATCCAAAAAAAATCCCCAAAAAATCCCAAAAAATAAAAAAAAAATCCAAAAAAAATCCCAAAAACTCCCCCAAAAAATCCCAAAAATTCCCAAAAATTCCCAGAATTCCCAGAATTCCCGAAAATTCCCGGAATTCGCACCTGGCCGTCAGCAGCTCGGCGCTGGCCCAGCCCAGGGCGGCCACCAGGATTCGGAGCTCGCCCCTCCCCCCGCCCCGGCCCAGGGCCAGCTGGAGCCCCCCGAGATCGGCCACGTCCACCGTGGCCCGCAGGAATTCCTGGAATCCCGGGAAAAACAGGGAATTTTGGGGAAAAATTGGGAATTTAGGGGGGAAAAATGGGAATTTCGGGGGGAAAATGGGGATTTATGGGAAAAAATTGGGAATTTTGGGGGGAAAATTGGGATTTTGGGGGAAAATTGGGATTTTGGGGGGAAAAATTGGGAATTTCAGGGGAAAAATTGGGAATTTCGGGGGAAAAATGGGGATTTTTGGGGGAGAAAATGGGGATTTTGGGGGGAAAATTGGGAATTTCGGGGGGAAAAATGGGAATTTTGGGGAAAATTTGGGAATTTTGGGGGGAAAGTTGGGAATTTTGGGGGGAAAGTTGGGAATTTAAGGGGGAAAATGGGGATTTAGGGGGAAAATTGGATTTTGGGGGGAAAATTGGGAATTTTGGGGGGAAAATTGGGAATTTCGGGGGGAAAATTGGGATTTCGGGGGGAAAATTGGGATTTTGGGGGGAAAAATTGGGAATTTTGGGGAAAAATGGGAATTTTGGGGAAAATGGGGATTTATGGGAAAAAATTGGGAATTTCAGGGGGAAAATTGGGAATTTCGGGGGGCAAATTGGGAATTTTGGGGGGAAAATGGGGATTTTGGGGGGAAAAATGGGGATTTAGGGGGGAAAATTGGGAATTTTGGGGGGAAAAATGGGGATTTAAGGGGGAAAATTGGGAATTTCAGGGGGAAAAATGGGGATTTATGGGAAAAAATTGGGAATTTAGGGGGGAAAATTGGGAATTTTGGGGGGAAAATGGGAATTTTGGGGGGAAAATTGGGAATTTTGGGGGGAAAATTGGGAATTTTGGGGGGAAAATTGGGAATTTTGTGGGGAAAATGGGGATTTAGGGGGGAAAATTGGGATTTTTTTGGGGGATTTTGGGACGGATTTTGAAGCGAATTTTGGAATTTTTGCCGAATTTTGGGGCTTTTTTTACAGAATTTCTTGGGAATTTTCTGGGAATTTTTGGGATTTTTTGGGAAGGGTTTGGGATGGGAATTTTTGGGAATTTTTTGGGAATTTTTTGGGAATTTTTTGGGAATTTTTGGGGGGATTTTTGCCGAATTTGGGGGCTTTTTTTACGGAATTTTTTGGGATTTTTATGGAATTTTTGGGAAAAAGGTTTGGGATGGGAATTTTGGGAATTTTGGGAATTTTTTGGGAATTTTTGGGGGGATTTTTGCCGAATTTTGGGGCTTTTTTTACAGAATTTCTTGGGAATTTTCTGGGAATTTTCGGGATTTTTTTGGGAAATGTTTGGGATGGGAATTTTTTGGGAGTTTCAGGGAATTTTTTGGGAATTCTCTGGGAATTCTGGACTCACCCCCACCAGGTCGTATCCGCCCGAGGGCCCCTCCCAGGTGGGGAAAAACGTGGCCAGGAACAGCATCTGGAGAGGGGGGAGGGGAATTCTGGGAATTCCGGGAATTTTGGGGATTTTTGGGAATTCTGGGGGAATTCTGGGAATTTTTGGGGATTTTGGGAATTCTGGGGGGGTTGGGGGGCTCCAGGCTGGGATTTGGGGAAATTTTGGGGGAATTTTTGGGAATTTTTGGGGAATTTTTGGGGGATTTTTAGGGGATTTTTGGGGATTTTTGGGGGAATTTGGGGAATTTTTGGGAATTCTGGGGGGAATTTTGGGAATTTTTGGGATTTTTGGGGAATTCTGGGGGGGTTGGGGGGGTCCAGGCTGGGATTTGGAGGGATTTTGGGGGGATTTGGGGGATTTTTGGGGGAATTTTGGGAATTTTGGGGAATTCTGGGGGGAATTTTGGGAATTTTTGGGAATTTCTGGGAATTCTGGGGGGGTTGGGGGGGTCCAGGCCGGGATTTGGGGGGATTTTGGGGGAATTTTGGGAATTTTGGGGGGAATTTGGGGGGATTTTTGGGGGAATTTTGGGGATTTTTGGGGGAAGTTTGGGAATTTTTGGGAATTCTGGGGGGAATTTGGGGAATTTTTGGGGATTTTGGGGAATTCTGGGGGGGTTGGGGGGGTCCAGGCTGGGATTTGGGAAAATTTTGGGGGAATTTTGGGGATTTTTGGGGGAATTTTGGGGATTTTGGGAGGAATTTGGGGGAATTTGGGGAATTTTTGGGAATTCTGGGGGGAATTTTGGGAATTTTTGGGAATTCTGGGGGGGTTGGGGGGTCCAGGCTGGGATTTGGGGAAATTTTGGGGGATTTTGGGAATTTTTGGGGGTTCCCAGTTGGATTTTGGGAATTTTTGGGAATTCTGGGGGGAATTTTGGGAATTTTTGGGGATTTTGGGGAATTCTGGGGGGGTTGGGGGGGTCCAGGCTGGGATTTGGGGAATTTTTGGGGGATTTTGGGAATTTTTGGGGAATTTTTGGGAATTTTGGGGGTTCCCAGTTTGATTTTGGGGTTCCCAGTTGGATTTTGGGGAATTTTGGGGGTTCCCAGTTGGATTTTGGGGGTTCCCAGTTGGGATTTGGGGGTTCCCAGTTGGATTTTGGGGTCCCCAGTTGGATTTTGGGGTTCCCAGTTGGATTTTGGGGGTTCCCAGTTGCTCCCCCACCTTTCCCAGTTGGATTTTGGGGAATTTTGGGGGTTCCCAGTTGGGATTTGGGGGTTCCCAGTTTGATTTTTGGGGTTCCCAGTTGCTCCCAGTTGGATTTTGGGGGTTCCCAGTTGGGATTTGGGGGTTCCCAGTTGGATTTTGGGGGTTCCCAGTTTGATTTTGGGGGTTCCCAGTTGGATTTTGGGGTCCCCAGTTGCTCCCAGTTGCTCCCCCACCTTTCCCAGTTGCACCAGTACGTAGGTGGCTCCGGCCTGGACGCAGCGCCAGAAGGCGCTGTACTCGGACCTGCTCCCAGTTCAAACCAGTTTGAACCGGTTCGAACCAGTTCAAACCAGTTCAAACCAGTTCAAACCAGTATAAACCAGTTTAAACCATTTCAAACCGGTTTAAACCATTTTAAACCGCTTTAAACCGCTTGAAACCGCTTTAAACCGAAATAAACCAGTTCAAACCAGTCCAAACCAGTCCAGCGCCCCTCCCAGTCCAAACCAGTAACCCCCAGCCCCCTCCCAGTATAAACCAGTAACCCCCAAACCCCAAACCAGTTCAAACCAGTAACCCCCAATCCCCTTCTAACCCCTCCCAAACCCCTCCCAGTCCATCCCAGTCCATCCCAGTTTGTCCCAGTCCCTCCCAGTTTGTCCCAGTTTGTCCCAGTTTGTCCCAGTCCCTCACAGGCCGCTGCACTTGTAGGTGATGAAATAAGGGAAATAGGCGAGCGCGAAGCAATTCCCGAAGTGGAACAAAGTCATGGCGGGCCCGGGGGGGGAATTGGCGGCGATCCCGGAGATTTTTTTTGGGAATTTTTGGGAAGTTTTGGGATTTTTGGGAATTTTTTGCGTTGGGAGCTTCCGGGTTCGGGCCCGGCGGGCGCGGGGGGTGATGGGAAAGGGGAGGTCACGCCCCAATCATCGCGAGATTTCAGGGTGGGGCGGTGGCCAATCAGAGAGGGGGATGTGGAAGGGGCGGGGTTTGGGGTGAGGCCACGCCCACGGGGATGGGTTCGCGCCAAAAGGGCGGCGGGAAAGGCGGAGAATTCCCCAAAAAAATAAAAAAAAATCACAAAAAATTCCCCAAAAAATCACAAAAAATTCCCAAAAATTCCCCCCAAAATTCCCCCAAAAATCCCCAAAAAATAAAAAAAATTCCCAAAAAATCCCGAAAAATTGCCCAAAAATATCACAAAAAAGCCCCCAAAAAATCCCGAAAAAATCCCCAAAAAATCCCCCAAAATCACAAAAATTACAAAGAATTCCAAAACAAAAAAGCCCTAAAATTCCCACCCCAAAGAACCCCAAAAATTAAAAAAAAAAATCCCTAAAAAATCCCCCAAAATATCCCCAAAAATTCCCAAAAAATCCCCCCCAAAATCCCAAAAACCTCCCCAAAAATCCCCCAAAAAATCCCCCCCAAAAATCCCCAAAATTCCACAGAAATCCCTAAAAAATCCCCCAAAAATATCCCAAAAATCCCCCAAAAATCCCCCAAAAATCCCCCCAAAAAATCTCCCAAAAAATTCCAAAAAATCCAAAAAAAATCCCCCAAAAATCCCCCCCAAAAATTCCAAAAAATCCAAAAAAATCCCTGGGAATGCCCCCAAAATCCCAGAAAATTCCCTCAAAATTCCCCCAGCCCCGCCCCTCCCCAAATGACGTCATCGGACGGGATGTGATGACGTCACTGGCGGAAGCGATGACGTCACAACTCCGGGGTTTTCTCCAATCTTTTATTTGGCCCCAAATCCCTAAAAAAAGGCACCGAAAAAAAAATCCCGGAATGGCCCCGAAAAACAACGGGATTCCTGGAATGTTCTGGATTTTTGGGAATTTTCTGGATTTTCGGGAATTTTCTGGGAATTTTCCGGGAATTTCTGGAGTTTTCCGGGGGTTTCCGGAAGGTTCCGCTCACACCACGAGGCTCTCCCGGCTCAGGGCGTCGTTCTGGGGGTGGGGGAGGGGAAAAAAGGGGGTGAGACCCCCCCAAATTATCCCAAATATCCCAAATATCCCAAATTATCCCAAATATCCCAAATTATCCCAAATATCCCAAATTATCCCAAATTCCCCCAAATAATTTGAAATTCCACCCCAAATTATCCCAAATCCTCCAAAATTTATCCCAAATTTACCCCAATTTACCCCAAATTATCCCAAATTTACCTCAATTTATCCTAAATTATCCCAAATTTTTCCAAAATCCACCCCAAATTCCCCCAATTTATCCCAAATTATCCCAAATTTACCCCAAATTATCCCAAAATTTACCCCAAAATTCCCCAAAATTCTTCCAAATTTCACCCCAAATTATCCCAGAATTCCCCAAAATTCATCCCAAATCCCCCCCAATCATCCCAAAATCCCCCAAATTCCCCCCAAATTCCTCAAATTACCCCAAATTATCCCAAATTTTACCCCAAATTATCCCAAAATTCCCAAAAATTCCCCAAATTGCCCCAAATCCCCCCCCCCCATTTCCCCTCCCCCACCTTGCGCAGCCTCCGGGGGGGTCCCGGGGGGGTCCTGGGTGGGGGAGGGGTTTCCCCCCTCGCCCCTCCCCCCCCCCTCTCCCGCCGGGCCCTGCCCGGGGGTGGGGGAGGGGTCTCGGGACCCCACGGCCCCTCCCCCACCCGGCGGGGGGGGCTGGGGGGGGGCTCGTGCAGGGAGCTGACGTCACTGGGGGCGGGGCCTGGGGGGAGGGGAGGGGGTTAGGGTGGGGGAGGGGTGAGACACCCCCCCCCCTCCAAAAATCCCCGAATTCCCACCGGGACCCCCCAAAATCCCCCCTGGGACCCCCCAAATCCCTCAGGGACCCCTCAGAATCTCTCAGGGACCCCCAAAATCCCCCTGAGACCCCCCAAAATCCCCTCAAATTCCCCCCAGGACCCCCCAGATCCCCCCCAGGACTCCCCAGATTATCCCAGGACCCTCCAAAATCTCCCCAAAATCCCTCGAGGACCCCCCCAAATTATCTCAGGACCCCCCAGACTCCCCCAGGACTCCTCAAATCTCCCCCAGGACCCCCAAAACCCCCTCAGGACCCCCCAAACCCCTCCAGGACCCCCCAAATCCCCCCCAGGACCCCCCGCCCCTCCCCCCTCACCTGGCTCCCAGGTCGAGGCTCCGCCCCCTGGGGGGTCCCAGCGGCTCAGGTGCTGCTCCAGGAACCTCAGGGTGCTGGGGGGGGCTGGGGGGAGGGGGAGGGGCCCGGGGGGCGTTGGGGGAGGGGCGGAGCAGAGCCCCTCCCCCACCCCACCCTCCCCCCGCCAGGTGAGGCCTCGATCCAGGGACGGCCCCGTTCGGGTCACCCCCGTTCGGGTCACCCATCCAGGCCGTGACCGGGGCGGAACCTGCTTAGCTTCGGAGCCCTGCCCGGCGCCCAGTACAGACCCAACACCTCCCAGTATAAACCAGTATAAACCAGTAAAAACCAGTATAAACCAGTACGGGCCCAGTACAGCCTCAGTGGGACCCCAGCACCCCCCAGTACAGCCCCAGTGCCTCCCAGTATAAACCAGTAACAGGTTTCCATTCGGGTCACCCATCCAGGCCGTGACTGGGGCGGAACCTGCTTAGCTTCGGAACCCGGCCCGGCGCCCAACATAGACCCAACACCTCCCAGTAAAAACCAGTAAAAACCAGTATGGACTCAACACAGTCCCAGTGCAGCCCCAGCACCCCCCAGTACAGCCCCAGTGCCTCCCAGTATAAACCAGTAACAGGTTTCCATTCGGGTCACCCATCCAGGCCGTGACCGGGGCGGAACCTGCTTAGCTTCGGAACCCGGCCCAGCACCCAGTACAGACCCAACACATCCCAGTAAAAACCAGTAAAAACCAGTATGGACTCAACACAGTCCCAGTGTGGCCCCAGCACCCCCCAGTACAGCCCCAGTCCCCTCCCAGTCCCTCCCAGTACCCCCAAACCCCAAACCAGTACAAACCAGTAACCCCCAGTCCCCTTTTTACCCGCCCCAGTCGCGTGATTGACAGCTGTCAATCACCCCGGGCTCACCTGAGCTGTCGCTGTCCCTCAGCAGCGGCACCTGAGAGCTCTGGCTGCTGCCTGGGGGGGGAGGGGACAGCTCAGGCCTCACCTGGGGCTCACCTGGGCTCACCTGAGCCCCTCCCCCCGCCCCTCCCCCACTCACCGAGGAGCTGAAGGGGCAGTCCGGGGTGGGGGGAGGGGCCGAAGGCGCCCCCTGACGTCGCCGCTTTCCCGGCCAGGTAAACTGGGGGGGGAGGGGAGGGGACAGGTGAGCTCTGAGATCCACCTGGACACACCTGGGAGAGCCCAGAACCCCCCCAGGTGTGTCCAGAATCCCCCCAGGTGTGTCCAGAATCCCCCCAGGTGTGTCCAGGTGTGCTCAGAACCCCCCTGGGTGCGTCCAGAACCCCACCAGGTGTCCCTGGGTGTGTCCCCAGGTGTCCCCAGGTGTCTCCAGGTACCCCCGGTTGTGTCCAGGTATCTCCAGGTGTCCCCAGGTGTGTCCCAGGTGTGTCCCCAGGTGTCCCCAGGTGTGTCCCCAGGTATCCCCAGGTGTCCCCAGGTGCCCCCAGGTGTGTCCCAGCTGTCCCCAGGTGTCCCCAGGTGTCCCTAGGTGTCCCCAGGTGCCCCCAGGTGTGTCCCAGGTGTGTCCAGGTGTCCCCAGGTGTCCCCAGGTATCCCCAGGAGTCCCCAGGTGTCCCCAGGTGTGTCCCAGGAGTCCCCAGGTGTCCCCAGGTGTCCCCAGGTGTCCCCAGGTGTGTCCCCAGGTACTCACGCGCCTCGGGGCAGCAGCAGGTGCGGGGGCAGCAGGGGCAGCGCAGGTAACAGCAGCAGGTGTGGGGACAGCACTGGCACCAGCACAGCCCCGCCCCCAACACCAACAGCCCCGCCCCCAACAGCAGCAGCACCACGAACAGCCAGTCTGGGGAGAAACAGCCCAAAAACAGCCAAAGTCAGCCCAAAAACAGCCAAAACAGCCCAAAATCCACCCAAAACCAGCCCAAAACAGCCCAAAAACAGCCAAAACAGCCCAAAACCAGACCAAAATCAGCCCAAAACCAGCCAAAAACAGCCCAAAACAGCCCAAAATCAGCCAAAATCAGCCCAAAAACAGCCAAAATCAGCCAAAATCAGCCCTAAACAGCCAAAACCAGCCCAAAACAGCCAAAGTCAGCCCAAAAACAGCCAAAATCAGCCCAAAACAGCCAAAATCAGCCCAAAACCAGGCAAAATCAGCTCAAAAAGAGCCAAAATCAGCCCAAAACCGCCCCAAAACCAGGCAAAATCAGCCCAAAAAGAGCCAAAATCAGCCCAAAACCGCCCCAAAACCAGGCAAAATCAGCCCAAAAAGAGCCAAAATCAGCCCAAAACCGCCCCAAAACCAGGCAAAATCAGCCCAAAAAGAGCCAAAATCAGCCCAAAACAGCCCCAAAACATCCCCAAACAGCCCAAACCAGCCCAAAGTCCACCCAAAATCAGCCCAAAATCAGCCCAAATCAACCCAAAACAGCCCCAAACCAGCTCAAATTGGCCCGAATTTATCCCAAAATATCCTGAATTTACCCCAAATTACCCCAAACCACCGAGAACAGCCCAAAAATGGGACCCAAACGGCCCCGAACCCCACCCAGGCGTGCCCAGGTGTGCCCAGGTGTCCCCAGGTGTGTCACACCCATCCCCAGGTGTCCCCCAGGTGTCCCCAGGTGTCCCCAGGTGTTCCCAGGTGTATTTTTGGTGTTCCCAGGTGTCCCCAAGTGTGTCCAGATGCTCCCCAGGTGTGTTTTTATCCCCCCAGGTGTGTTACACCCATCCCTAGGTGTCCCCAGGTGTTCCCAGGTGTTCCCCAGGTGTTCCCCAGGTGTCCCCAGGTGTATTTTTGGTGTCCCCAGGTGTCCCCAGGTGTGTCCCCAGGTGTTCCCCAGGTGTCCCCAGGTGTGCCCAGGTGTCCCCAGGTGTGCCCCAGGTGTCCCCAGGTGTCCCCAGGTGTTCCCAGGTGTCCCCAGGTGTGTCCCCAGGTGTCCCCAGGTGTATTTTTGGTGTCCCCAGGTGTTCCCCAGGTGTCCCCAGGTGTCCCCAGGTGTCCCCAGGTGTTCCCCAGGTGTCCCCAGGTGTCCCCAGGTGTCCCCAGGTGTATTTTTGGTGTCCCCAGGTGTCCCCCAGGTGTCCCCAGGTGTCCCCAGGTGTATCACACCCATCCCCAGGTGTCCCCAGGTGTTCCCAGGTGTCCCCAGGTGTTCCCAGGTGTCCCCAGGTCCCCCCAGGTGTCCCCAGGTGTCCCCAGGTGTATCACACCCATCCCCAGGTGTCCCCAGGTGTCCCCAGGTGTCCCCAGGTGTCCCCAGGTGTTCCCAGGTGTCCCCAGGTCCCCCCAGGTGTCCCCAGGTGTCCCCAGGTGTCCCCAGGTGTGTCCCCAGGTGTCCCCAGGTGTTCCCAGGTGTCCCCAGGTGTCCCCAGGTGTCCCCAGGTGCGCCTGTACCTGGCAGGGTCCCCTCGGGCAGGAGCCGGGAGCCCTCGGGCAGCGACCCTGGGGGGACACGGGGGGAGGGGCCCGGGGGCAGCCCCAGTTCCTCCCAGTCCGGACCAGTAACCCCACCCCCCATCCCAGTATAAACCAGTAACCCCACCCCCACACCAGTATAAACCAGTAACCCCACCCCCACACCAGTAACCCCACCCCCATCCCAGTAACCCCACCCCCATCCCAGTACAAACCAGTAACCCCACCCCCCATCCCAGTATAAACCAGTAACCCCACCCCCACACCAGTATAAACCAGTAACCCCACCCCCACACCAGTATAAACCAGTAACCCCACCCCCCATCCCAGTATAAACCAGTAACCCCACCCCCACACCAGTAACACCACCCCCACACCAGTATAAACCAGTAACCCCACCCCCACACCAGTATAAACCAGTAACCCCACCCCCACACCAGTAACCCCACCCCCACACCAGTATAAACCAGTAACCCCACCCCCACACCAGTATAAACCAGTAACCCCAAACCAGTACAAACCAGTCCCCCCCCCAGTTCCCCCCAGTTTGGTTCAATCCCCTCCCAGTTTGAGCTCCCAGTTCATCCCAGTTCCCTCCCAGTCCATTCCAGTCCATCCCAGTCCCTCCCAGTTCCCTCCCAGTCCCTCCCAGTCCATCCCAGTTCGATCCCAGTTCGATCCCAGTCCCTCCCAGTCCCTCCCAGTTTGATCCCAGTTCCCCCCCAGTCCATCCCAGTCCCCCCCAGTCCATCCCAGTCCATCCCAGTCCATCCCAGTCCCTCCCAGTCCCTCCCAGTCCATCCCAGTCCCTCCCAGTCCCTCCCAGTTCCCTCCCAGTTCCCTCCCAGTCCCTCCCAGTCCATCCCAGTCCATCCCAGTCCATCCCAGTCCATCCCAGTCCCTCCCAGTCCCTCCCAGTCCATCCCAGTCCCTCCCAGTCCATCCCAGTCCATCCCAGTCCATCCCAGTCCCTCCCAGTCCATCCCAGTCCCTCCCAGTCCCTCCCAGTCCATCCCAGTTCCATCCCAGTCCATCCCAGTCCATCCCAGTCCATCCCAGTTCCCTCCCAGTCCATCCCAGTCCATCCCAGTCCATCCCAGTCTCACCCAGTACCACCAGTTCGGCCACGCCCTCGTTGTTGCCCTGCAGGTCGGTGGTGGAGGTGACAGTGCACAGGTACAGCCCGCTGTCACCCCACGCTGCCGGGCCCAGGCTGAGCTCCGCACCTGGACAGGTGACACAGGACAGGTGTGACAGGTGTGACACAGGACAGGTGACAGTGCACAGGTACAGCCCGCTGTCACCCCACGCCGCGGGGCCCAGGCTGAGCTCCGCACCTGGACAGGTGACACAGGACAGGTGTGACAGGTGTGACAGGTGTGACACAGGTGTGACAGGTGTGATAGACACAGGTGTGACAGGTGACACAGGACAGGTGACACAGGACAGGTGACACAGGACAGGTGACACAGGACAGGTGACAGTGCACAGGTACAGCCCGCTGTCACCCCACGCCGCGGGACCCAGACTGAGCTCTGCACCTGGACAGGTGACACAGGACAGGTGTGACAGGTGTGACAGGTGTGACAGGTGTGACAGGTGTGACACAGGACAGGTGTGACAGGTGTGACAGGGACAGGTGTGACAGGTGTGACACAGGACAGGTGTGACAGGTGTGACAGGGACAGGTGTGACAGGTGTGACACAGGACAGGTGTGATAGACACAGGTGTGACAGGTGTGACAGGTGTGACAGGTGACACAGGACAGGTGTGACAGGTGTGATAGACACAGGTGTGACAGGTGTGACAGGTGTGAGAGGTGTGACAGGTGTGATGGACACAGGACAGGTGTGACAGGTGTGACAGGTGACACAGGTGTGATGGACACAGGTGTGACAGGTGTGACATGGACAGGTGACACACCAGGGACAGGTGAGACAAGTGACGGGTGTACCCCAGGTATCCCCAGGTGTGTCCAACTCCCCCCAGGTGTCCCCAGGTGTCCCCAGGTGTCCCCAGGTGTCCCCAGGTGTGTCCCCAGCTCCCCCCAGGTGTCCCCAGCTCCCCCCAGGTGTCCCCAGGTGTGTCCCCAGGTGTCCCCAGGTGTGTCCCCAGGTGTCCCCAGGTGTCCCCAGCTCCCCCCAGGTGTCCCCAGGTGTGCTCTCACCTCCCTGGATGGTGACGGCCCTGCCCAGGTAGAAATCTCCCAGCGTCACCTGCTGGCCCTGCTTGGTGGCCACGATGCGCACGGTGCGAGCCCAGTCGGGACAGGCGGCGGCCGCCTCGCCAGGTGACGCCCCCGCGGCGCCAGGTGACGCCCCCGAGCCGCCAGGTGACGCCCCCAGGCCGCCAGGTGACGCCCCCGAGGCGCCAGGTGAGCTCCAGGTGTCGGGACAGAAGGATTTGTACTTCCAGGTGACGATGGGGGGGGGCCCAGGTGAGCTCACCTGGAACTGGCAGCGCAGCAGAACCGGCTGGAACAGGAGAGCCACGGTGCGGGGCTGGGGGATGGTCACCTGCAGAGCCCACACCTGCACAGGTGACACACCTGGGGACACGTGAGAGACAGGTGAGACAGGTGAGACACCTGCAGAGCCCACACCTGCACAGGTGACACACCTGGGGACACGTGAGAGACAGGTGAGACAGGTGAGACACCTGCAGAGCCCACACCTGCACAGGTGACACACCTGGGGACAGGTGAGACAGGTGAGACACCTGCAGAGCCCACACCTGCACAGGTGACACACCTGGGGACAGGTGAGAGAGAGATCAGAGACAGGTGACACACCTGGGGACAGGTGAGAGACAGGTGAGACACCTGGGACAGGTTAGAGACAGGTGACACACCGGGGGACAGGTGAGAGACAGGTGAGACACCTGCAGAGCCCACACCTGCACAGGTGACACACCTGGGGACAGGTGAGAGAGAGATCAGAGACAGGTGACACACCTGGGGACAGGTGAGAGACAGGTGAGACACCTGGGACAGGTTAGAGACAGGTGACACACCGGGGGACAGGTGAGAGACAGGTGAGACACCTGCAGAGACCACACCTGCACAGGTGACACACCTGGGGACACGTGAGAGAGAGATCAGAGACAGGTGAGACACCTGCAGAGCCCACACCTGCACAGGTGACACACCTGGGGACACGTGAGAGACAGGTGAGACACCTGCAGAGCCCACACCTGCACAGGTGACACACCTGGGGACACGTGAGAGACAGGTGAGACAGGTGAGACACCTGCAGAGACCACACCTGGACAGGTGACACACCTGGGGACAGGTGAGAGACAGGTTAGAGACACCTGGGACAGGTTAGAGACAGGTGACACACCTGGGGACAGGTGAGAGAGAGATCAGAGACAGGTGACACACCTGGGGACACGTGAGAGACAGGTTAGAGACAGGTGACACACCTGGGGACAGGTGAGACAGGTTAGAGACACCCAGAACAGGAGAGCCACGGTGCGGGGCTGGGGGATGGTCACCTGCAGAGCCCACACCTGCACAGGTGACACACCTGGGGACACGTGAGACAGGTTAGAGACACCTGCAGAGCCCACACCTGCACAGGTGACACACCTGGGGACACGTGAGAGACAGGTGAGACACCTGCAGAGCCCACACCTGCACAGGTGACACACCTGGGGACAGGTGAGAGACAGGTGAGACACCTGCAGAGCCCACACCTGCACAGGTGACACACCTGGGGACAGGTGAGAGACAGGTGAGACACCTGGGACAGGTTAGAGACAGGTGACACACCGGGGGACAGGTGAGAGACAGGTGAGACACCTGCAGAGACCACACCTGGACAGGTGACACACCTGGGGACACGTGAGAGACAGGTGAGACACCTGCAGAGCCCACACCTGCACAGGTGACACACCTGGGGACACGTGAGAGAGAGATCAGAGACAGGTGACACACCTGGGGACAGGTGAGAGGGGTTAGAGACACCTGGGGACAGGTGAGGCAGGTTAGAGACACCCAGAACAGGAGAGCCACGGTGCGGGGCTGGGGGATGGTCACCTGCAGAGCCCACACCTGCACAGGTGACACACCTGGGGACACGTGAGAGGGGTTAGAGACACCTGCAGAGCCCACACCTGCACAGGTGACACACCTGGGGACACGTGAGAGACAGGTGAGACACCTGCAGAGCCCACACCTGCACAGGTGACACACCTGGGGACACGTGAGAGACAGGTGAGACACCTGCAGAGACCACACCTGCACAGGTGACACACCTGGGGACAGGTGAGAGGGGTTAGAGACACCTGGGACAGGTTAGAGACAGGTGACACACCTGGGGACAGGTGAGACAGGTTAGAGACACCTGCAGAGCCCACACCTGCACAGGTGACACACCTGGGGACACGTGAGACAGGTTAGAGACACCTGGAGAGACCACACCTGGACAGGTGACACACCTGGGGACAGGTGAGAGACAGGTGAGACACCTGCAGAGACCACACCTGGACAGGTGACACACCTGGGGACAGGTGAGAGACAGGTGAGACACCTGCAGAGACCACACCTGCACAGGTGACACACCTGGGGACAGGTGAGAGGGGTTAGAGACACCTGGAGAGACCACACCTGCACAGGTGACACACCTGGGGACAGGTGAGAGACAGGTGAGACACCTGCAGAGACCACACCTGGACAGGTGACACACCTGGGGACACGTGAGAGACAGGTTAGAGACACCTGGGACAGGTTAGAGACAGGTGACACACCTGGGGACACGTGAGAGACAGGTGAGACACCTGCAGAGCCCACACCTGCACAGGTGACACACCTGGGGACAGGTGAGAGAGAGATCAGAGACAGGTGACACACCTGGGGACACGTGAGAGACAGGTTAGAGACAGGTGAGACACCTGGGGACAGGTGAGGCAGGTTAGAGACACCCAGAACAGGAGAGCCACGGTGCGGGGCTGGGGGATGGTCACCTGCAGAGCCCACACCTGCACAGGTGACACACCTGGGGACAGGTGAGAGACAGGTGAGACAGGTGACACACCTGCAGAGCCCACACCTGGACAGGTGACACACCTGGGGACAGGTGAGAGACAGGTGAGACACCTGCAGAGACCACACCTGGACAGGTGACACACCTGGGGACAGGTGAGAGAGAGATCAGAGACAGGTGACACACCTGGGGACAGGTGAGAGACAGGTGAGGTGAGACGGGTGACACAGGTGGGACAGGTGACACACCTGGGGACACGTGAGAGACAGGTGAGACACCTGCAGAGACCACACCTGCACAGGTGACACACCTGGGGACAGGTGAGACAGGTTAGAGACAGGTGACACACCTGGGGACAGGTGAGAGAGAGATCAGAGACAGGTGACACACCTGGGGACACGTGAGAGACAGGTGAGACACCTGCAGAGCCCACACCTGCACAGGTGACACACCTGGGGACAGGTGAGAGAGAGATCAGAGACAGATGACACACCTGGGACAGGTGAGACGGGGGTTAGAGACACCTGGGGACAGGTGAGAGATCAGAGACCTGCAGAGACCACACCTGGACAGGTGGGACAAGTGAGAGGGGACAGGTGACACAGGTGAGGTGACACAGGACAGGTGAGGTGGGACAGGACAGGTGTCACCTGTACAGGTGTGAGGTGACACAGGTGAGGTGACACAGGTGAGGTGACACAGGTGAGGTGACACAGGACAGGTGACACAGGATAGGTGACACCTGTACAGGTGTGAGGTGACACAGGTGAGGTGGGACAGGTGACACAGGACAGGTGACACAGGTGACACAGGTGAGGTGACACAGGTGACACAGGACAGGTGACACAGGTGACAGGTGAGGTGACACAGGACAGGTGACACCTGTACAGGTGTGAGGTGACACAGGTGAGGTGACACAGGTGACACAGGTGACACAGGTGACACAGGTGACACAGGTGAGGTGACACAGGACAGGTGACACAGGTGAGGTGACACAGGTGACACAGGTGAGGTGACACAGGTGACACAGGTGACACAGGACAGGTGACACAGGTGACACAGGTGACACAGGTGAGGTGGGACAGGTGACACAGGTGACACAGGACAGGTGACACAGGTGAGGTGACACAGGTGAGGTGACACAGGTGACACAGGTGACACAGGACAGGTGACACAGGTGAGGTGACACAGGTGAGGTGACACAGGTGACACAGGTGAGGTGACACAGGACAGGTGACACAGGTGACACAGGTGACACAGGTGAGGTGACACAGGTGACACAGGACAGGTGACACAGGTGACACAGGTGAGGTGACACAGGACAGGTGACACAGGTGACACAGGTGACACAGGTGAGGTGGGACAGGTGACACAGGTGACACAGGACAGGTGACACAGGTGAGGTGACACAGGTGAGGTGACACAGGTGACACAGGTGACACAGGACAGGTGACACAGGTGAGGTGACACAGGTGAGGTGACACAGGTGACACAGGTGACACAGGTGACACAGGTGAGGTGACACAGGACAGGTGACATAGGTGACACAGGTGACACAGGACAGGTGACACAGGTGAGGTGACACAGGTGACACAGGTGACACAGGACAGGTGACACAGGTGACACAGGTGAGGTGACACAGGTGAGGTGACACAGGTGACACAGGACAGGTGACACAGGACAGGTGACACAGGTGAGGTGACACAGGTGACACAGGTGAGGTGACACAGGTGACACAGGTGAGGTGACACAGGACAGGTGACACAGGTGACACAGGTGAGGTGACACAGGACAGGTGACACAGGTGACACCTGCACAGGTGTGACCCCCACTCTCACCTGATTAACCCCTAATTAATTACACCCCCTTAATTACCCTCAACCCCCCAATGACCCTTAATTACCCCTTAATTACCCCTTAATTACCCCATTAATTACCCCCTAATTAACCCTGAACCCCCTTAATTACCCCAGACCCCATTAATTACCCCCCTAATTAACCCCCAGCCCATTAATTACCCCGGACCCCCATTAATTACCCCAGAGCCCCGTTAATTACCCCCCTAATTAACCCCCAGCCCCTTAATTACCCCAGAACCCCCTTAATTAACTTGGATCTCGTTAATTACCCTCCCCAATTAACCCCCAGCCCCTTAATTACCCCAGACCCCTGTTAATTACCCCCCTAATTAACCCCCAGCCCCTTAATTACCCCCTCAGCCCCTTAATTACCCCCCTAATTAACCCCCAGCCAATTAATTACCCCAGACCCCTATTAATTACCCCCTAATTAACCCCCAGCCCCTTAATTACCCCCTCAGCCCCTTAATTACCCCCCTAATTAACCCCCAGCCCCTTAATTACCCCAGACCCCTATTAATTACCCCCTAATTAACCCCCAGCCCCCTAATTAACCCCCTAATTAACCCCCAGCCCCCTAATTACCCCCCCTAATTAACCCCCAGCCCCTTAATTACCCCAGACCCCCATTAATTACCCCCCTAATTAACCCCCAGCCCCCTAATTACCCCCCTAATTAACCCCCCAGCCCCTTAATTACCTGAGACCCCCGTTAATTACCCCCCTAATTAACCCCCAGCCCCCCAATTGCCCGGCCGGGGTTAATTAGCGCGTTAATTAGCGCTAATTAGGCACCCACCGAGCAGCGCCAGCAGCGCCCCCAGCGCCGCCGCCATCTTGGCTCGGCCAGGTGTGGGCGGGGCCGGAGGGGGCGGGGCTGGCGCACCTGGGCACGCCCACTTCCGGGTTAGGACACGCCCATCGCCTTATATGGAAGCGGGGCGGGAAAATTGGGGGAAAATCGGGGAAAATCGGGAAAAATCGGGAAAAATCGGGAAAATGGGGAAAAATTGAGGAAAGTTGCTGGAAAATTGGGAAAAAATTCGGGAAATTTGGGAAAATGGGAAAAAATTGGGAATAAATGAGGGGAAATTGGGGGAAATTGGGGGAAAATTGGGGAAAAATTGGAATATTTGGAGGAAAATTGGGAAATCGAGGAAATCGGGAGGAATTGAGGGGAAAATCGGGAATAAATGGGGGGAAATTGGGAAAAAATGGGGAAAAATGGGGAAAAATTGGGGAAAAATTGGGAAAAATGGGAAAAAATTGGGAAAAATGGGGGAAAAATTGGGAAAAAAATGGGAAAAAATTGGGGAAAATGGGAAAAAATTGGGGAAAATGGGAAAAACAGGAAAAGGGGGAAAAGGGGGAGAAGGGAGGGAACAATGGGAGCCAAGGGGGGGGGAGGGGCGGGTCCAGCCCCTCCCCCCGCCCTCCCCCCCCATTTAATCCCGGCCCTTTCCCCTCCCCCCACACTCGGGCCCCGATTTTGGGAGCTTTGGGGACCCCCCCGAGGATTTTTTTGGGAATTTTTCTGCCCCTTTGGAATTTCGGGAGGTGAGTGAGACCCTCCCCCCCATAATTCCTTGGAATTCCTCGGGAATCCCCAAAAAATTCCCCGAAATCCCCCAAAATTCACGGATTTTCCCCCAAAATCCCTTCCTGGAACCCCCACCCCCCGGAATTCCCAAAAAATTCCTGGAATTCCCTCCAAAAACCCCCCTGGAACCCCAAAAAACTCCTTGAAATCCCCCGAAATTCCCGGGATTTCCCGAAATTCCCCGATTTTCCCCCAAATCCCTCCCCGGGACCCCCCAAAATTCCCCAAATCCCCAAAATTCCTTTAAAATCCTCCCGGAATCCTCAAAAAACTCCTCGAAATTCCCCAAAATACCCGGATTTTTCCCAAAATCCCATCCCGGAACCCCCCGAATTCCCGAATTCCCGAAAATTCCCGGATTTCCCTCCAAAATCCCCTTCTAGAACCCCCCAAACTTCCCGGAATTCCCCCAAAATTCCCAATTTTTCCCTTCAAATTCCCAAATTTTCCCCTAAAATCCCTTCCCGGGACCCCCAAAACTTCCCAGAACCCCCCAAAAACTCCCTAAAAAAACCCAAATTCCCAAATTTTCCCCCCCAAATTCCTCCCGGGACCCCCCAAATCCCCGAAATTCCCGGAAATTCCCGATTTTAACCCCCGAATTCCCAAATTTTCCCCCAAAATTCCCGAATTTCCCCCCAAAATTCCCAATTTTTTCACCTAAATTCCCAATTTTCCCCCCCAAATCCCTCCCGGGACCCCCGAAATTCCCAAATTTTCCCCCAAAATTCCCGATTTTTCCCCCAAATCCCTCCCGGGACCCCCCAAATTCCCAATTTTTCACCCAAAAATTCCCGATTTTCCCCCCAAATTCCCAATTTTTCCCCCAAATTCCCGATTTTGCACCCAAATTCCCAATTTTTCACCCAAAAATTCCCGATTTTCCCCCAAAATTCCCAATTTTTCCCCCCAAATCCCTCCCGGGACCCCCAAAATTCCCGATTTTCCCCCAAAATTCCCAAATTTTTCCCAAAATTCCCGAATTTCCCCCCTGAATTCCTGGTTTTTCCCCCTAAATCCCTCCCGGGACCCCCCAAATTCCCGATTTTCCCCCAAAATTCCCAATTTTTCCCCAAAATTCCCGAATTTCCCCCCTGAATTCCTGGTTTTTCCCCCTAAATCCCTCCTGGGACCCCCCAAATTCCCGATTTTTCCCCCCGAAATTCCCGATTTTTCCCCCAAATTCCCAATTTTTCACCCAAAAATTCCCGATTTTCCCCCCAAATTCCCGATTTCCCCCCAAATTCCCGATTTCCCCCCAAATTCCCGATTTTCCCCAAATTCCCGATTTCCCCCCCAAATTCCCGATTTCCCCCCCAAATTCCCGATTTTCCCCCAAATTCCCGATTTTCCCCCCAAATTCCCGATTTCCCCCCCAAAATCCCTCCCGGGACCCCCCAAATTCCCGATTTTCCCCAAATTCCCGATTTTCCCCCAAATTCCCGCTTTCCCCCCAAATTCCCGATTTTCCCCCAAATTCCCGATTTTCCCCAAATTCCCGATTTTCCCCAAATTCCCGATTTTCCCCAAAAAATTCCCGATTTTCCCCCCCAAATTCCCAATTTTTCCCCCCAAAATCCCTCCCGGGACCCCCCAAATTCCCGATTTTCCCCCAAATTCCCGATTTTCCCCAAATTCCCGATTTCCCCCCAAATTCCCGATTTTTCCCCAAAATTCCCAATTTTTCCCCAAAATTCCCGCTTTTCCCCAAATTCCCGATTTTCCCCAAATTCCGGATTTTCCCAAAATTCCCGCTTTTCCCCCCCAATCCCCGCCTGTCCCGCCCCTCCCCCCGCGCTCTCACACTGTCCCTTTGTCCCCGCGGCGCGCGCGGAATTCGCGCGTGGGGGGAGGGGCGGGAGTGGGGGGGGGGGGGGGGGGGGAAGGGGGGGGTCCCGGGGTGGGGGAGGGGCGGGGGGGGGGTCCCGGGGTGGGGGAGGGGCGGGGGGGGTCCCCCCGGGGTGGGGGAGGGGCGGGGGGGGGGGTCCCGGGGTGGGGGAGGGGCGGGGGAGGCGCCGCTGTCGCCGCCTGGGACCGGAGGGACAATGGGGACAGGGGGGGACTGACACGGGGGGGGAGGGGCGGGAACTGGGGGGGACTGGGGGGGACTGGGAGCACTGGGAGCCACTGGGACAGCGGGGACAGCGATACTGGGGGTACTGGGGGATACTGGGAGGGACTGGGAGGGGATTTGGGGGGAACTGGGGGGAACTGGGGGGGACTGGGATGGACTGGGAGGCACTGGGACAGTGAGGACAGCGATACTGGGAGGTACTGGGGGATACTGGGGGGACTGGGGGGGAACTGGGAGAGCGGGGACAGCGATACTGGGAGGTACTGGGAGGTACTGGGGGGGAACTGGGGGGGACTGTGAGGCACTGGGAGGGAACTGGGGGGGACTGGGGGGAACTGGGGGGGACTGGGGGGGACTGGGACAGTGGGGACAGTGATACTGGGAGCACTGGGAGGGAACTGGGAGCACTGGGAGCCACTGGGACAGCAGGGACAGCGATACTGGGAGGTAGTGGGGGGGGAACTGGGGGGGAACTGGGGGGGACTGGGATGGACTGGGAGCCACTGGGAGTGACTGGGAGGGGATTTGGGGGGGACTGGGAGGGACTGGGGGGGAACTGGGAGTGACTGGGAGAGCGGGGACAGTGGGGACAGCGATACTGGGGGTACTGGGAGGTACTGGGAGGTACTGGGGGGTACTGGGAGGGGATTTGGGGGGAACTGGGAGCACTGGGACAGTCGGGACAGCGATACTGGGAGCACTGGGAGTGACTGGGGGAACTGGGGGGAACCGGGAGGTACTGGGGGGGCACTGGGGGGGAACTGGGGGGGAACTGGGAGTGACTGGGAGTGACTGGGAGGCACTGGGACAGAGGGGACAGCGATACTGGGAGCAACTGGGGGGGAACTGGGATGGACTGGGAGGGAACTGGGAGGGGATTTGGGGGGAACTGGGAGCACTGGGACAGAGGGGACAGCGGGGACAGCGATACTGGGGGTACTGGGAGGGACTGGGGGGGAACTGGGAGGGACTGGGAGCAACTGGGGGGAACTGGGACAGAGGGGACAGCGATACTGGGAAGTACTGGGAGCGACTGGGAGTGACTGGGATGGACTGGGAGGGGATTTGGGGGGGACTGGGGGGAACTGGGACAGCGGGGACAGCGATACTGGGAGCACTGGGAGTGACTGGGAGGTACTGGGGGAACTGGGGGGTACTGGGAGGGGATTTGGGGGGAACTGGGAGCAACTGGGACAGTGGGGACAGCGATACTGGGAGCACTGGGAGTGACTGGGGGAACTGGGACAGTGACACTGGGAGGGACTGGGATGGAACTGGGAGCAACTGGGAACACTGGGAGGGGATTTGGGGGGGACTGGGAGTGACTGGGGGACACTGGGGGATACTGGGGGACACTGGGGGATACTGGGGGATACTGGGAGGTGACACTGGGGATACTGGGGGATACTGGGAGGGACTGGGAGGTGACACTGGGGACACTGGGAGGCACTGGGAGGTGACACTGGGGATACTGGGAGGCACTGGGAGGTGACACTGGGGATACTGGGAGGGACTGGGGGATACTGGGAGGTGACACTGGGGATACTGGGAGGCACTGGGAGGTGACACTGGGGATACTGGGGGATACTGGGAGGGACTGGGAGGTGACACTGGGGATACTGGGAGGGACTGGGGGATACTGGGGGACACTGGGAGGGACTGGAGTGACCCCGTGTCCCCCCCCAGAGCCACCATGAGCCCCCGGGCGCTGCTGCTGCTGCTGCTGCTGCCCCCAGGTACTGGGAACGGGCTCGGGCCTTACTGGTTTATACTGGTTTGGGCTTTTTCCTTACTGGTTTGGGTTTTTTCCTTACTGGTTTGGGGGCTGGGGGCACTGGGAGGGACTGGGAGGGACTGGGAGCCCCAAATCCTCCTTTAATGTCCTCAAAAGGACCCCAAAACCCCCGAAACGACCCCAAAAAATCCAAAATAAATCAAAAAAATCCCTCAAAAACCCCAAAAAATTCACAAAATCCGCCAAAAATTCACAAAATCCCCCAAAAATTCACAAAATCCCCCAAAAATTCACAAAATCCCCCAAAAATTCACAAAATCCCCCCAAAAATTCCCAAAATCCCCCAAAAATTCACAAAATCCCCCCCAAAATTCACAAAATCCCCCAAAAATTCCTCAACATCCCCCCAAAAATTCACAAATTCCCCCCAAAAATTCACAAAATCCCCCCAAAAATTCCCCAAAAACTCCAAAAATTCCCAAATCCCCCCCAAAATTCCCAAAATCCCCCAAAAATTCACAAAATCCCCCAAAAATTCCCCCAAACCTCCAAAACTTCCCCAAAATCCTCCCCAAATTCCCTCAGATCCACTCAGGATTCCCTAAAAAACCAAAAAATTC
This sequence comes from Cyanistes caeruleus, assembly GCF_971803275.1. Lineage (NCBI taxonomy): Eukaryota > Metazoa > Chordata > Aves > Passeriformes > Paridae > Cyanistes > Cyanistes caeruleus. The sequence continues at coordinate 316,562 of NC_141728.1, forward strand.
CCAAAATTATCCCAAAAAATCCCTGAAAAATTCCCAAACCCCCAAAATAACCAAAAAAATTCCCTAAATGACCCCAAACCCTCCCCAAAACTCCCATTTTTAGACCATTAATGACCCCAAACCCCATTTTATTGACCCCAAATCTCATTTTATTGACCCCAAACCCCTTTTTTTTGTCCCCAAACCCCGTTTTTTTGTCCCCAAACCCCGTTTTTTCTGACTTTTCCCATTTTCCCCCTTTCCCCAGGAACCCTGGCCGCCTCCTGGGCCGCTCTGAGACCCCAAAACCCCCAAAATTCCCATTTTATTGACCCCAAACCCCATTCTATGGTCCCCAAACCCCATTTTTTTGTCCCCAATTCCCATTTTATTGACCCCAAACCCCATTTTTTTGTCCCCAAACCCCATTTTTTTGTCCCCAAACCCCATTTTTGTGACCCCAAACCCCATTTTATTAACCCCAAACCCCATTCTATGGTCCCCAAACCCCATTTTTGTGACCCCAAACCCCATTTTTTTGTCCCCAAACCCCGTTTTTTCTGACTTTTCCCATTTTCCCCCTTTCCCCAGGAACCCTGGCCGCCTCCTGGGCCGCTCTGAGACCCCAAAACCCCCCAAAATTCCCATTTTATTAACCCCAAACCCCATTTTTTTAACCCAAACCCCATTTTTTTAACCCAAACCCCATTTTATTGACCCCAAACCCCATTTTTGTGACCCCAAACCCCATTTTATTAACCCCAAACCCCATTTTTTTGTCCCCAAACCCCATTTTTTTGTCCCCAAACCCCATTTTATTAACCCCAAACCCCATTCTATGGTCCCCAAACCCCATTTTTTTGTCCCCAAACCCCGTTTTTTCTGACTTTTCCCATTTTCCCCCTTTCCCCAGGAACCCTGGCCGCCTCCTGGGCCGCTCTGAGACCCCAAAATTCCCAATAATTCCCATTTTTAGACCATTATTAACCCCAAACCCCGTTTTATTGACCCCAGATCACATTTTATTGACCCCAAACCCCATTTTTTTGACCCCAAACCCCATTTTTTTGTCCCCAGACCCCATTTTTTCTGACTTTTCCCATTTTTCCCCTTTCCCCAGGAACGCTGGCCGCCTCCTGGGCCGCTCTGAGACCCCAAAATTCCCATTTTTAGACCATTATTGACCCCAGATCCCATTTTATTGACCCCAGATCCCATTTTTTTGTCCCCAAACCCCATTTTTTTGTCCCCAAACCCCATTTTTTTGTCCCCAAACCCCATTTTTTCTGACTTTTCCCATTTTCCCCCTTTCCCCAGGAACGCTGGCCGCCTCCTGGGCCGCTCTGAGACCCCAAAACCCCCAAAAACCTCCCCAAAATTCCCATTTTTAGACCATTATTGACCCCAGACCCCATTTTTTCTGACTTTTCCCATTTTTCCCCTTTCCCCAGGAACCCTGGCCGCCTCCTGGGCCGCTCTGAGACCCCAAAATTCCCAATAATTCCCATTTTTAGACCATTATTAACCCCAAACCCCGTTTTATTGACCCCAGATCACATTTTATTGACCCCAAACCCCATTCTATGGTCCCCAAACCCCATTTTTTTGTCCCCAAACCCCATTTTTTCTGACTTTTCCCATTTTCCTCCTTTCCCCAGGAACCCTGGCCGCCTCCTGGGCCACTCTGAGACCCCAAAACCCCCAAAAACCTCCCCAAAATTCCCATTTTATTGATTCCAAACCCCATTTTATTAACCCCAAACCCCATTCTATGGTCCCCAAACCCCATTTTTTTGTCCCCAAACCCCGTTTTTTTGTCCCCAAACCCCATTTTTTCTGACTTTTCCCATTTTCCCCCTTTCCCCAGGAACGCTGGCCGCCTCCTGGGCCGCCTGGATGCCCCCGGCGGTGTCGGGACTCTCGGGATCCTGCGTCTCCATCCCGTGCCGCTTCTCGTTCCCCGAGGAGCTGCGGCCGGGCTCGGTGCAGGGGCTCTGGTTCTTCGGCAGCCCCTACCCCCGCAGTTACCCGCCGGTGGTCGCCCGCTCCCGCCCCGGGGGCGTCCACGAGAGCTTCTCCGGCCGCGCTCGGCTCCTGGGGGATCCGGGAATTCGGGATTGTTCCCTGGAGCTGGGACCCCCCCTGAGCCCGGAGCTGGCCGGGCGTTATTACTTCAGGGGGGACCTGGGGGGGTACAACCAGTACAGCTTCAGCGAGCACACCACGCTCCAGGTGCTGGGTGAGTGAGGGGTCAGGGATCTGGGAATAACGGGAATTTTTGGGGAATTTTTCCGATTTTTTTTGGATTTTTTTTGGATTTTTTTTCGATTTTTTTTCGATTTTTTTGGGGATTTTTTTAGATTTTTTATGATTTTTTTTGGAATTTTTTTGAGATTTTTTTGGGGATTTTGGGGGGATTTTTAGGGATTTTTATTCCCAGGGATTTTTCGGATTTTTTGGGATTTTTGGGGATTTTTTGGGATTTTTTTGGATTTTTTTTGGATTTTTTTTGGATTTTTTTTGGATTTTTTTCGATTTTTTTGGAATTTTTTTCGATTTTTTTATGATTTTTTCTGGAATTTTTTTGAGATTTTTTTGGGGATTTTTTGGGGGATTTTTAGGGATTTTTTTCCCCAGGGATTTTTGGGAATTTTTGGGGATGTTTCCCAGATTTTTTAGATTTTTCTGGGATTTTTCAGGGTTTTTTTTGGGGAGGGGGATTTGGGGTTCAGGGGGGACCTGGGGGGGTACAACCAGTACAGCTTCAGCGAGCACACCACACTCCAGGTGCTGGGTGAGTGCGGGATTGGGATCTGGGAATAACGGGAATTTTTGGGGAATTTTTTGGGAATTTTTCCGATTTTTTTTGGATTTTTTTTGGATTTTTTTTTGATTTTTTTCAATTTTTTTTCGATTTTTTTTCGATTTTTTTTGGATTTTTTTTGGATTTTTTAATGATTTTTTTGGAATTTTTTTGGGGTTTTTTTTAGGGATTTTAAGGGATTTTTATTCCCAGGGATTTTGGGGATTTTTTGGGATTTTTTGGGATTTTTTTTAAGGTTTTTTTTGGATTTTTTTTAGATTTTTTTTGGATTTTTTTCGATTTTTTGGGGGATTTTTTTTTAATTTTTTTCGAATTTTTTTGGAATTTTTTTGAGATTTTTTGGGGATTTTTTGGGGGATTTTTAGGGATTTTTATTCCCTGGGATTTTTTCGGATTTTTTGGGATTTTTAGGGATTTTTATTCCCTGGGATTTTTTGGGATTTTTTGGATTTTTTTTTAATTTTTGGGTATAAAAAGGGAATTTTTGGCTATAAAAAGTGGGAATTTTTGGCTATAAAAAGATAAATTTTTGGGTATAAAAAGAGGAATTTTTGGGTATAAAAAGAGGATTTTTTGGGTATAAAAAGGGAATTTTTGGGTATAAAAAGGGGAATTTTTGGGGTATAAGAAGAGGAATTTTTGGCTATAAAAAGTGGAATTTTTGGGGTATAAAAAGAGGAATTTTTGGCTATAAAAAGAGGAATTTTTGGGTATAAAAAGTGGGATATTTTGGCTATAAAAAGAGGAATTTTTGGGTATAAAAAGGAGAATTTTTGGTATGAAAAAGGGAATTTTTGGGTGATAAAAAGAGGAATTTTTGGCTATAAAAAGAGGAATTTTTGGCTATAAAAAGTGGGATATTTTGGCTATAAAAAGGGGAATTTTTGGCTATAAAAAGAGGAATTTTTTGGGTATAAAAAGGGGAATTTTTGGCTATAAAAAGAGGAATTTTTTGGGTATAAAAAGGGGAATTTTTTGGGTATAAAAGGGGGATTTTTTGGCTATAAGAAGAGGATTTTTTGGCTATAAGAAGAGGATTTTTTGGGTATAAGAAGAGGATTTTTTGGGTCTAAAAGCGGTGATTTTGGGTGTTTTCTCCCCGCAGAGGAGCCGCTGCTGGAGCTGCCGGGGGAGCTGGTGGCCGGCGCCGTGGCCGAGCTGCGCTGCCGCGTGCCGGACTCGTGTCCCCGGCAGCGGCCGCGGCTGCGCTGGGAGGGGGCCCAGGAGCTTCCGGAAGCTTCCGAGCGCGAGTGGCGCGAGGACGCGGCCGGAGCCGCCTCGGTGGTGGCGCGGCTGCGCTTCCGACCCCGCAGGGAGGACGGGGGGCGCAGGGTGGGCTGCCAGGTGAGCCTGCCCAACTCCAGCCTGGCCTTCAACGCGGGACTGGCGCTGGATGTGCAGTGTAGGTACACCTGGACACACCTGGGGACACCTGGGGACACCTGGGGAGGGGTCTGTGACACACCTGGGGGTCCCTGACACACCTGGGGGCGCAGGGTGGGCTGCCAGGTGAGCCTGCCCAACTCCAGCCTGGCCTTCAACGCGGGACTGGCGCTGGATGTGCAGTGTAGGTACACCTGGACACACCTGGGGACACCTGGGGACAGCTGGGGAGGGGTCTGTGACACACCTGGGGGTCCCTGACACACCTGGGGGCGCAGGGTGGGCTGCCAGGTGAGCCTGCCCAACTCCAGCCTGGCCTTCAACGCGGGACTGGCGCTGGATGTGCAGTGTAGGTACACCTGGATACACCTGGATACACCTGGGGACACCTGGGCACACCTGGGGACACCTGGGGAGGGGTCCCTGACACACCTGGGGGTCCCTGACACACCTGGGGGCGCAGGGTGGGCTGCCAGGTGAGCCTGCCCAACTCCAGCCTGGCCTTCAACGCGGGACTGGCGCTGGATGTGCAGTGTAGGTACACCTGGGGACACCTGGGGTACACCCGGATACACCTGGGGACACCTGGGGTACACCTGGGTACACCTGGGCACTCATACACATACACCTGGACACACCTGGATACACCTGGGCACACCTGGCGACACCTGGGGACACCTGGATACACCTGGGGAGGGGTCCCTGACCCACCTGAGGAGGATTTTGGGGGTCCCTGACTCACCTGGGGAGGTTTGGGGAGGTTTTTGAGGGTCCCTGACTCACCTGAGATGTTTTTGGGGCTCCCTGACTCACCTGAGATGTTTTTGGGGGGTCCCTGACTCACCTGAGATGTTTTTGGGGGGTTCCTGACTCACCTGGGGAGGTTTGGGGAGGTTTTTGGGGGTCCCTGACTCACCTGGGGAGGTTTTTGGGGGTCCCTGACTCACCTGGGGAGGTTTTTGGGGGTCCCTGACTCACCTGAGATGTTTTTGGGGTCCCTGACTCACCTGAGATGTTTGGGGTCCCTGACTCACCTGAGGTGTTTTGGGGTCCCTGACTCACCTGGGGATGTTTTGGGGGGTCCCTGACTCACCTGGGGATGTTTTGGGGGTCCCTGACTCACCTGAGGTGTTTTGGGGTCCCTGACCCCGCCCTCTGCCCCTCCCCCAGACGAGCCGCAGGTGCTGGAGGTGTCGGGCCCCGGGGAGGTTCTGGAAGGTTCCGCGGTGGATTTGGGCTGCTCGGCCGAGGGCCGCCCCCCCCCGCTGCTCACCTGGTTCCGGGGGGCTCAGGTGCTGCGGGAGGAGCCGGGGGTGCCCTCGCTGGGGCTGCACCTGGCCCAGGTGAGCCCCCAGGACAGCGGCACCTACACCTGCGTGGCCGAGAACCGGCACGGCCGGCACAACCGGAGCCTGGAGCTGCACGTGGCCTGTGAGAGCTCACCTGGGACACACCTGGGACACCTGGGGACACACCTGGGGGGAGCTGGGGACAGCTGGGGGCAGCTGGGACACACCTGGGACACCTGGGGACACACCTGGGACACACCTGGGACACCTGGGGACACACCTGGGGGGAGCTGGGGACAGCTGGGACACACCTGGGGGCACACCTGGGGACACCTGGGACACACCTGGGACACCTGGGGGAAGCTGGGGACACCTGGGACACACCTGGGGACACACCTGGGAACACCTGGGGGGAGCTGGGGACACACCTGGGGGCACATCTGGGAACTCACCTGTCTCACCTGTCCCTGTGTCACCTCACACGTGTCCCACCTGTCCATATCTCACCTGTCTCACCTGTCTCACCTGTCTGATCTCACCTGTCTGATCTCACCTGTCTGACCTCACCTGTCTGACCTCACCTGTCTGATCTCACCTGTCTCACCTGTCTGATCTCACCTGTCTGATCTCACCTGTCTGATCTCACCTGTCCACAGACTCTCCCCGCCCCCCGGTGCTCAATGGCACCCTGTGGGTGCTGGCAGGTGAGCAGGTGTCGCTCACCTGTCTGATCTCACCTGTCCCATCTCACCTGTCTGATCTCACCTGTCCCATCTCACCTGTCTGATCTCACCTGTCTCACCTGTCTGATCTCACCTGTCCACAGACTCTCCCCGCCCCCCGGTGCTGAACGGCACCCTGTGGGTGCTGGCAGGTGAGCAGGTGTCGCTCACCTGTCTGATCTCACCTGTCTGATCTCACCTGTCTGATCTCACCTGTCCCCTCCCCCACAGACTCTCCCCGCCCCCCGGTGCTCAATGGCACCCTGTGGGTGCTGGCAGGTGAGCAGGTGTCGCTCACCTGTCTGACCTCACCTGTCTGATATCACCTGTCTGATCTCACCTGTCTCACCTGTCTCACCTGTCTGATCTCACCTGTCCCCTCCCCCACAGACTCTCCCCGCCCCCCGGTGCTCAACGGCACCCTGTGGGTGCTGGCAGGTGAGCAGGTGTCGCTCACCTGTCTGATCTCACCTGTCTGACCTCACCTGTCTGATCTCACCTATCTGATCTCACCTGTCTGACCTCACCTGTCTGATCTCACCTGTCTGATCTCACCTGTCCCCTCCCCCACAGACTCTCCCCGCCCCCCGGTGCTCAATGGCACCCTGTGGGTGCTGGCAGGTGAGCAGGTGTCGCTCACCTGCGGCGCCCGCAGCCACCCCGCCCCCATCGTCACCCTGAGCCGCGGCCGCCGCGTTTTGGCCGCCGCCGTCTACGAGGCGCAGGTGACGCTGCAGGTGCCGCAGGCCTCACCTGGCGACGCCGGGGAGTACCTGTGCAGGGCGGAGAACCAGCACGGCGAGAGCAGCCTGGCCTTCAACCTCACCGTGGAGTGTGAGAACGGGGGAAAAATGGGGTGAAAAACGGGATTTTGGGAAAAAACGGGGGAAAAAATGGGATTTTGGGAAAAAACGGGGAAAAAATGGGAAAAAACGGGGAAAAAATGGGATTTTGGGGTGAAAAATGGGGATTTTGGGAAGGAAAATGGGGAATAGCTGTGCCGGGCGGAGAACCAGCACGGCGAGAGCAGCCTGGCCTTCAACCTCACCGTGGAGTGTGAGAACGGGGAAAAATGGGGTGAAAAACGGGGATTTTGGGAAAAAACGGGGAAAAAACGGGAAAAAACGGGGAAAAAATGGGAAAAAACGGGGAAAAAATGGGAAAAAACGGGGAAAAAATGGGATTTTGGGGTGAAAAATGGGGGAAATGAGAGGGTTTTGGGGGGAAAAGGGACAGGGAGAGCAGCCTGGACTTCAACCTCACCGTGGAGTGTGGGAACGGGGGAAAAAATGGGGTGAAAAACGGGGATTTTGGGAAAAAACGGGGGAAAAATGGGAAAAAATTGAGTTTTTTGGGACAAAAATGGGGATTTTAGGAAGGAAAATGGGGGAAATGAGGGGGTTTTTGGGGGGAAAAGGGACAGGGAGAGCAGCCTGGACTTTGAGCTCAACGTGGAGTGTGAGAACGGGGGAAAAAACCGGGATCTTGGGAAAAAATGGGGAAAAAATGGGAAAAAACGGGGAAAAAATGGGATTTTGGGGTGAAAAATGGGGATTTGGGGAAGGAAAATGGGGAGTACCTGTGCAGGGCGGAGAACCAGCACGGCGAGAGCAGCCTGGCCTTCAACCTCACCGTGGAGTGTGAGAACGGGGGAGAAATGGGGTGAAAAACGGGATTTTGGGAAAAAACGGGGAAAAAATGGGAAAAAACGGGGAAAAAACGGGGAAAAAATGGGAAAAAATGGGATTTTGGGGTGAAAAATGGGGGAAATGAGGTGGTTTTGGGGGGAAAAGGGACAGGGAGAGCAGCCTGGCCTTCAACCTCACCGTGGAGTGTGAGAACGGGGGAAAAAACCGGGATTTTGGGAAAAAACGGGGAAAAATGGGAAAAAACGGGGGAAAAATGGGAAAAAACGGGGAAAAAATGGGAAAAAACGGGGTGAAAAATGGGGGAAATGAGAGGGTTTTGGGGGGAAAAGGGACAGGGAGAGCAGCCTGGCCTTCAACCTCACCGTGGAGTGTGAGAACGGGGGGAAAAAACGGGGGAAAAATGGGAAAAAACGGGGAAAAAATGGGAAAAAACGGGGTGAAAAATGGGGGAAATGAGAGGGTTTTGGGGGGAAAAGGGACAGGGAGAGCAGCCTGGCCTTCAACCTCACCGTGGAGTGTGAGAACGGGGGAAAAAAACGGGATTTTGGGAAAAAACGGGGAAAAAAATGGGATTTTGGGGTGAAAAATGGGGATTTTATGAAGGAAAATGGGGAATAGCTGTGCAGGGCAGAGAACCAGCACGGCGAGAGCAGCCTGGCCTTCAACCTCACCGTGGAGTGTGAGAATGGGGGAGAAAAACGGGATTTTGGGAAAAAACGGGGGAAAAATGGGAAAAAACGGGGAAAAAATGGGATTTTGGGGTGAAAAATGGGGATTTTGGGGAGGAAAATGGGGGAAATGAGGGGGTTTTGGGGGGAAAAGGGACAGGGAGAGCAGCCTGGCCTTCAACCTCACCGTGGAGTGTGAGAATGGGGGAAAAATGGGGTGAAAAAACGGGATTTTGGGAAAAAACGGGGGAAAAATGGGAAAAAACGGGGAAAAAATGGGAAAAAATTGAGTTTTTTGGGACAAAAATGGGGATTTTGGGAAGGAAAATGGGGATTTTGGGAAGGAAAATGGGGAATAGCTGTGCCGGGCGGAGAACCAGCACGGCGAGAGCAGCCTGGCCTTCAACCTCACCGTGGAGTGTGAGAACAGGGGAAAAATGGGGTGAAAAACGGGGATTTTGGGAAAAAACGGGGAAAAAATGGGATTTTGGGGTGAAAAATGGGGATTTGGGGAAGGAAAATGGGGAATAGCTGTGCAGGGCGGAGAACCAGCACGGCGAGAGCAGCCTGGCCTTCAGCCTCACCGTGGAGTGTGAGAACGGGGGAAAAATGGGGTGAAAAACGGGGATTTTGGGAAAAAATGGGGAAAAAATGGAAAAAAATGGGATTTTGGGGTGAAAAATGGGGATTTTGGGGAGAAAAATGGGGGAAATGAGGGGGTTTTGGGGGGAAAAGGGACAGGGAGAGCAGCCTGGACTTTGAGCTCAACGTGGAGTGTGAGAATGGGGGAAAAAACCGGGATTTTGGGAAAAAACGGGGAAAAATGGGAAAAAACGGGGAAAAAATGGGAAAAGATTGAGTTTTTTGGGAGAAAAATGGGGATTTTGGGGGGTGAAAATTGGGGAATTCTCCCCCCCCCAGTGTCCTCAAGCCCCCCCATGTCCCAAAACACCTGAAATCACCCGAAATCACCCCAAAATCCTGTCCTTTCACCCCCAGACCCTCCGGTGGTGCTCCCCGAGTCCCGCTGCTCCCCGCTGCCCCAGGGCTTCGCTCGCTGTGTCTGCACCCCCGAACCCCAAACACCCCAAAACCCACCCAAAACACCCCAAAAACACCCGAAATCCCCCAAAATCACCCCAAAATCCCCTCAAATCACCCCAAAATCCTGTCCTTTCACCCCCAGACCCTCCGGTGGTGCTCCCCGAGTCCCGCTGCTCCCCGCTGCCCCAGGGCTCCGCTCGCTGCGTCTGCACCGCCCAACCCCAAACACCCCAAAACCCACCCAAAACACCCCAAAACACCCCAAAAACACCCGAAATCACCCCAAAATCCCCTCAAATCACCCCAAAATCCCCTCAAATCACCCCATTTTCACCCCCAGACCCTCCGGTGGTGCTCCCCGAGTCCCGCTGCTCCCCGCTGCCCCAGGGCTCCGCTCGCTGTGTCTGCACCCCTGAACCCCAAACACCCCAAAAACCCACCCTAAACACCCCAAAAACACCCGAAATCACCCCAAAATCCTCTCTCTGCACCCCCAGACCCGCCGGTGGTGCTCCCCGAGTCCCGCTGCTCCCCGCTGCCCCAGGGCTCCGCTCGCTGCGTCTGCGCCGCCGCCGCCGTCCCCGCGCCCTCGGTGACCTTCGAGCTGCCCTCGCTCAACGCCACCGTGGCCGAGGGCCACCGCGACTTCGCGCTGACCACCGGGGGGTCACCCGGGGGGTCACCCGGGGGGTCACCCGGGGCCGTGGTCAGCGCCGTGCTGACCCTGCGCGGGGACCTGGAGCCGCGGCTGGCCGTGCTCTGCGCCGCCACCAACCCGCACGGGGCGGCCCGCGAGCAGCTCAGGTTCCAACACCCAGGTGAGGGGCGGGGGGCGCACCTGGGGGCACCTGGGGGGCACCTGGGGGGGCTGGGGACACCTGGGGACACCTGGGGGGCACCTGGGGGGCACCTGGGGGGCACCTGGGGACACCTGGGGGGCACCTGGGGATACCTGGGGATACCTGGGGACACCTGGGGGGCACCTGGGGGGCACCTGGGGGGCAGCTGGGGGGGCTGGGGACACCTGGGCATACCTGGAGATACCTGGGGGGCAGCTGTGGGGCACCTGGGGGGCAGGTGGGGGGCACCTGGGGATACCTGGGGACACCTGGGGGGCACCTGGGGGGCACCTGGGGATAACTGGGGACAGCTGGGGGGCACCTGGAGATACCTGGGGACACCTGGGGACACCTGGGACACACCTGGGGGGCACCTGGGGATACCTGGGGGCACCTGGGGGGCACCTGGGGACACCTGGGGGGCACCTGGGGGGCACCTGGGGGGCACCTGGGGACACCTGAGGGGGCTGGGATACACCTGGAGCACACCTGGATACACCTGGGGGACACCTGGGGGGGCTGGGGGCACCTGGGGACACCTGGGGATACCTGGGGATACCTGGGGACACCTGGGGATACCTGGGGGCACCTGGGGGGCACCTGGGGGGCACCTGGGGGGCACCTGGGGACACCTGGGGACACCTGGGGGGCACCTGGGGGGGCTGGGGACACCTGGGGACACCTGGGGGGCACCTGGGGACACCTGGGGGACACCTGGGGGGCACCTGGGGACACCTGGGGATACCTGGGGACACCTGGGGGGGGCTGGGGGGCACCTGGGGATACCTGGGGGGCACCTGGGGATACCTGGGGACACCTGGAGATACCTGGGGGACACCTGGGGGGCACCTGGGGGGCACCTGGGGACACCTGGCGACACCTGGGGATACCTGGGGACACCTGGGGGATACCTGGGGGCACCTGGGGGGCACCTGGGGACACCTGGGGATACCTGGGGGGCACCTGGGGACACCTGGGGACACCTGGGGATACCTGGGGACACCTGGGGGATACCTGGGGGGCACCTGGGGATACCTGGGGGCACCTGGGGACACCTGGGGACACCTGGAGGGGCTGGGAACAGCTGGGGACACCTTGGGGGTACCTGAGACACACCTGGGGGACACCTGGGGACACCTGGGGACACCAGGACACACCTGGGGCACACCTGGGGACCTCTCCCGCACCCGTGGGGCCCCTCCCCCACCCTGGGGAGCCTCACCTGGGGCTCACCTGGGGCTCACCTGGGGCTCACCTGGGGCTCACCTGGGGCTCACCTGGGGCCCACCTGGGCGTCCCCTCCCGCAGCCGGGCTGGTGTGGGCCAAGGTGGGCCCGGTGGGCGCCGTCGTCGCCTTCGCCGTCGTCATCGCCCTCGTCTGTTACCTGAGCCAGAGCCGCCGCAAGTCAGCCCCGCCCCCCGCCGGCCACGCCCACGGGGGGCCACGCCCACCGCGGGGGGGGAGGGGGGACATGGGGGAGGGACAAGTCGGGGGGGGAGGGGGGACAGGGGGGCCACGCCCACCTGAGGGGGGACGGGAAATGCGGGGGGCCACGCCCACCTGAAGGGAGAGGGGCCACGCCCACCTGAGGGGGGAGGGGGGGACATGGGGGAGGGGCAGGTCTGAGGGAGGAGGGGTCGCCGGAGAGGCCACGCCCATCTTGGGACACACCCCAAGAGGCCACGCCCATAGTGGGACACACCCCAAGAGGCCACGCCCTTCTTGGGACACACCCCAAGAGGCCACGCCCTTATTGGGACACACCCCAAGAGGCCACGCCCATAGTGGGACACACCCAAAAGAGGCCACGTCCTTATTGGGACACACCCCTAGAGGCCACGCCCATAGTGAGACACACCCCAAGAAGCCACACCCATAGTGGGACACACCCAAAAGAGGCCACGCCCTTATTGGGACACACCCCTAGAGGCCACGCCCATAGTGAGACACACCCCAAGAAGCCACACCCATAGTGGGACACACCCAAAAGAGGCCACGCCCTTATTGAGACACACCCCAAGAGGCCACGCCCACACTGAGGCACACCCAAAAGAGACCACACCCCCTTTTATGCAAATGAATCCCGGACACGCCCAACCAGTCAAAAGGCCACGCCCCCACAATGAGCCACACCCAGCCAAGAGGCCACGCCCACCAGAGGGGAAACTGAGGCACGGTGGGGAGAGGTTTTGGGAGGGGCAGGGGCGTGGTCAAAGCTGACGAGGCCACGCCCTCCCCGCCCCGCCCCTGCAGGAAGGCGTCGGGAAGCCCCGCGGTGACCCCGGTGACCCCCCCGGGGGGGCGGGACCCGGAGCCACGCCCCCTGCAGGTGAGGGGGGAGGGGCGGGGCGGGGGGAGGGGATTTGGGGGCGGTCCCGGGTGACCCCCGCGTGACCCCGCCCCTCCCCCAGGCGCGGTGGCTGCGCGGCGCCGTCGGGCGCTGGGCGCTGGGGGTGGGGGAGGGGCCGGCGGCGCCCCCCGAGCCCGCCCCTCCCCCCAAACCCGCCCGGGGACCCCCCGAGGAGCCCCCGGAGTACGCCGAGATCCGCGTCAAGTGACCACGCCCACCCCGCCTGGACCACGCCCACATCGCCGGAGACACGCCCACCGAGCCTGGACCACGCCCACCGAGCCTGGACAGCACCCACTCCACTCAGACCACGCCCACATTGCCTGGACCACGCCCGTCCTCTCTGGGCCACGCCCAATCTGTCCAGGCCACGCCCCTCTACTCAAAACCACGCCCACTTCGCCTGGGCGACTCCCACCCAATCTGGACCACGCCCACTTTTCCCTCCCAACCACGCCCACCTGGTCACGCCCGTTTTCACTTAACCACGCCCACCCCACCAGGGCCACGCCCACCTCACCGGAACCGCGCTCATTCCTCTCAGACCACGCCCACCCCACCTGGACCACGCCCACTTCTCTCTCCTGGCCGCATGTTTTCCCCTGACCACGCCCACCCTCTGTGACCACGCCCACCTCGTGGCCCCGCCCACCGGGCACTTCCGGACACGCCCCCAGCCCCGCCCCCTCCCTCGTTGTTAATTATTTATTGCCCCTCATTAACGAGCCCCTCCCCCACCAATAAATGCGGCCACGCCCTCCCGGGGGCATGGCCGGAATTCCGGGAAATCCCGGGAATCTCTGTCGGGATTGGCTGGGAAATTCGGGGAATTTGGGGAATTTTGGGGGAATTTGGGATTTATTGGGGAATTTTGGGAATTTTTGGGATTTTTGGGGAATTTTGGGGAATTTTTGGGGATTTTTGGGGGGAATTTGGGGAATTTTTGGGATTTATTTGGGAATTTTGGGATTTATCGGGGAATTTTAGGGGAATTTTGGGAATTTTTGGGATTTATTGGGGAATTTTGGGGGATTTTGGGGAATTTTGGGATTTATTGGGGATTTTGGGGGGGATTTTGTGAATTTTGGGATTTATTGGGGAATTTTTGGGATTTATTTGGGAATTTTGGGGAATTTTTGGGATTTATTTGGGAATTTTGGGATTTATTGGGGAATTTTTGGGATTTATTTGGGAATTTTGGGGAATTTTTGGGATTTATTTGGGAATTTTGGGATTTATTGGGGAATTTTGGGGAATTTTTGGGATTTATTTGGGAATTTTAGGGGATTTTTGGGATTTATTTGGGAATTTTGGGATTTATTGAGGATTTATTTGAATTTATTGGGTCTTATCGGGGATTTTTGGGGAATTTTTGGGATTTATCAGGGAATTTTGGGGAATTTTGGGGGTTTTTTTGGGATTTTTGGGATTTATTTGGGATTTATTTGGGAATTTGGGGGATTAATTCGGGATTTTTTTGGATTTTGGGGATTTATTTGGGATTAATTGGGGATTTATTTGGGAATTTTGGGATTTATTGGGATTTATTGGGAATTATCTGGGATTTTCATGGAATTTTTTGGGATTTTTTTTGGAATTTTTGGGAACTTTTGGGGAATTTTTGGGATTTATTTGGGAATTTTGAAGATTTTTGGGATTTTTTGGGATTTATTTGAATTTATTGGGATTTATCAGGGATCTTTTGGGAATTTTGGGAGTTTTTGGGGATCAATTCCAGAGCTTTTCCCGATTTTCCCCCAATTCCTGATTTTTCCCCCCAAAATTCCCGATTTTTCCCCCAAAATTCCCGATTTTTCCTCCCCAAAATTCCTGAATTTCCCCCCAAAATTCCCGAATTTTTTCCCCAAAATTCCCGATTTTTCCCCCCAAAATTCCCGATTTTCCCCCCAAATTCCCGAGTTTTCCCCCCAAAATTTCCCCAATTTTCTCCCGATTTTCCCGAATTTTCCCCGCCCCTCCCCCCATTTCCGCCACCCCCAAATTCCCGATTTTTCCCCGATTTTTTTCCCTCCCCAAATTCCCGATTTTTCCCCCAATTTTTCCCAATTTCCCTCCGATTTTTCCCCGCCCCTCCCCCCCCCAAATTCCCGATTTTCCCCGATTTTTCCCCAATTTTTCCCCATTTTTTTCCCTCCCCAAATTCCCGATTTTCCCCCAAAATTCCAGAATTTTCCCCGATTTTTTCCCTCCCCTCCCCCACCCCCAAATTCCCGATTTTTCCCCGATTTTTCCCCATTTTTCCCTCCCCAAATTCCCCATTTTTCCCGATTTTCCCCCAATTTTTCCCCAATTTTTCCCCATTTTTCCCTCCCCAAATTCCCGATTTTCCCCGATTTTTCCCCAATTTTTCCCGATTTTTTCCCTCCCCAAATTCCCCATTTTTCCCGATTTTCCCCCAATTTTTCCCCGATTTTTCCCCTCCCCTCCCCCACCCCCAAATTCCCGATTTTTCCCCAATTTTTCCCGATTTTTTTCCCTCCCCAAATTCCCCATTTTTCCCCTTTTTTCCCCGCCCCTCCCCCACCCCCAAATTCCCGATTTTCCCCGATTTTCCCCCAATTTTCCCCGTTTTTTTTCCCTCCCCAAATTCCCGATTTTCCCCCAAAATTCCCGAATTTTTCCCGATTTTTTCCCTCCCCAAATTCCCGATTTCCCCCCGATTTTCCCGCCCCTCCCCCACCCCCAAATTCCCAATTTTCCCCGGTTTTTTCCCTCCCCAAATTCCCGATTTTCCCGCGCTTTTCCCGCCCCTCCCCCACCCCCAAATTCCCGATTTTTCCCCCCAAAAATTCCCCCGTTTTTTAATTTCCCCTCCCCCCTCTCCCGTCTCCTTCCGGCCCCTCCCCCTCCCCCTCCCCCTCCCCCTCTCCCGGAACCTCCGCCCCTCCCCCCCCTCATTTCCCCCCCTCCCATTTCCGCTTCCTCCCCTCGCCCCTCCCCCCCCCTCCCCCCCACGCCCGGCCCCTCCCCCCTCCCTCCCCCCCCCTCCGCCCCTCCCCCCCCTCCGCCGCCGCCATCGCCGTCGCCGCTCCGCGCGCGCGGGACCCCTCCCCCACCCCCCGGCGCCAGTCGCGATAGTCGCGAGAGGAGGAGGAGGAGGAGGAGGAGGAGGGAGGGAGGAGGGGGGGAGGGGGAGGGGGGGGAGGGGCGGGGGTGGGGGGAGGGGGGGGAAAAGCGGCGAGCCCCCCCCCCCCAAAAAAAAAAAAAACCCCCCAAAAAAAAAACCCCAGCGGGGAGGGGGGAGGGGAGGAGGAGGAGGAGGAGGAGGGGGGAGGGGAGGGGGGAGGGGGGAGGGGAGACCCCCCCCTCCCCGCGAGGAGGAGGAAGGAAGGAGGGGGGTGGGGGAGGGGCGCACGTGACGCTGTTTGGCCCCGTGACCGGACCCGCCAAAAAAAAAAAAAAAAACCAAAAAAAAACCTAAAAAAAAGCCCCTCCCCCACCCTCCCCTCCCCCACCCTCCCCTCCCCCACCCCAAATTTTAATTCCCCCCTCGCCCTTCCCCCCTCCCCCCCCCCTCCCCCCAACCCCGGGGTTTTTGGGGTTTTTTTTTTTTTTTTTTTAAGCGCCGCTCCCGCCCCTCCCCCACCCCCGCTATCGCGACATCCCCTCCCCCTCCCCTATCGCGACATCCCCCTCCCCCTATCGCGACATCCCCCCCCCCCCCATGGACATGCTGGACCCCGGGCTGGACTCGGCCGCAGGCTCCGCCCCCAGGTGAGGGGAGGGGGGAGGGGCAGCCGGAAAGGGGGGGGGAGGGGACCCCAAAGGGGGGGAGGGGGGGAGGGGCAGCCGGAATGGGGGGGGGAGGGGACCCCAAATTGGGGGGGGAGGGGGAGAGGGGCAGCCGGAATGGGGGGGGGAGGGGACCCCAAATTGGGGGGGGGAGGGGGGAGGGGCAGCCGGAATGGGGGGGGAGGGGACCCCAAATTGGGGGGGGAGGGGCAGCCGGAATGGGGGGGGAGGGGACCCCAAATTGGGGGGGGGAGGGGGGAGGGGCAGCCGGAATGGGGGGGGGAGGGGACCCCAAATTGGGGGCGGAGGGGGGAGGGGCAGCCGGAATGGGGGGGGAGGGGACCCCAAATTGGGGGGGGGAGGGGAGGGGTGGGACCTCAAAATGCGGGGGGAAGGGCCCTAAAATTGGGGGGAGGGCCCTAAAACTTGGGTGGGGGAGGGGGAAATAGGGACCCCAAATTGGTGGGGGAGGGGACCATAAAATTGGGGGTGGAGGGGAAAAGAGACCCCAATGGGGGGGGGAGGGGCACCCAAAATTTGGGGGGGGAGGGGACCCTAAAATTGGGGGGGGGGAGGGGCACCCAGATTTTGGGGGCATTTGGGGGGGGGGAGGGGACCCTAAAATTGGGGGAGGGGAAAAAGGGACCCCAAATTGGGGGGGGGGGGAGGGGCACCCAAAATAGGGGGAGGGGGAGGGGCAGATCCCAAATTTGGGGGGTTTGGGGGGAGGGAGGTGGACCCCAAAATTGGGGGAGGGGATCCCAAAAAGGCCAAAAATTTGGGGGTGGGGGAGGGGAATAAAACCCCCAAAATTTGGGTGGGGGAGGGGAATAAAAACCCCAAAATTTGGGGGTGGGGGAGGGGAATAAAAACCCCAAAATTTGGGTGGGGGAGGGGAATAAAAACCCCAAAATTTGGGTGGGGGAGGGGAATAAAAACCCCAAAATTTGGGTGGGGGAGGGGAATAAAAACCCCAAAATTTGGGTGGGGGAGGGGAATAAAAACCCCCAAAATTTGGGTGGGGGAGGGGAATAAAAACCCCCAGAATTTGGGGTGGGGGGAGGGGAATAAAAACCCCAAAATTTGTGGGAAAAAGCCCAAAATTTGGGAATTTTTGGGGTTTTTTTTTTGGGAATTCCCAAGTCAGGAGAAGAACCAGGAGAGCGAGGAGAGCGCGGAGCTGCAGGAGGGTGAGCGGGAAACCCCGGAATTCCGGGAATTCCCCGGGAATTTTGGGAATTCCGGGAATTCCGGGGGAATTTTGGGAATTCTGGGGGGAAAATCCGGGAATTCTGGGGGAATTTTGGGAATTCTGGGGGAATTTGGGGGAGATTTTGGGAATTTGGGGGGAATTTGGGGGAGATTTTGGGAATTTAGGGGGGGAAAATCCGGGAATTCCGGGGGGATTTTGGGAATTCTGGGAATTCCGGGGGGAAATCTGGGAATTCTGGGGAATTTTGGGGGAGATTTTGGGAATTTGGGGGGAATTTTGGGAATTCCGGGGGAAAATCCGGGAATTCCGGGAATTCCGGGGGGGATTTTGGGAATTCCGGGAATTCCGGGGGGAAAATCTGGGAATTCTGGGGGAATTTGGGGGGAATTTTGGGAATTTAGGGGGGAATTTGGGAGATTTTGGGAATTTGGGGGGAAAATCCGGGAATTCCAGGAATTCCGGGGGGAATTTTGGGAATTCTGGGAATTCCGGGGGGGAAATCTGGGAATTCTGGGGGAATTTTGGGAATTCCGGGGGAAAATCCGGGAATTCTGGGGGAATTTTGGGAATTCCGGGGGGAATTTGGGAATTCTGGGGGGAATTTTGGGAATTCTGGGGGGAATTTTGGGAATTTTGGGGGGAATTTTGGGAATTTAGGGGGGGATTTGGGGAGATTTTGGGAATTTTGGGAGGGAAATCGGGGAGTTCTGGGAATTCTGGGGGGAATTTTGGGAATTTTGGGGGGAATTCGGGAATTTGGGGGAATTCGGGAATTTTGGGGGAGTTTTGGGAATTTTGGGGGAATTTTGGGAATTTGGGGAATTTTGGGGGGAATTTTGGGAATTTTGGGGGAATTTTAGGGGAGTTTTGGGGATTTTGGGGGAAATTTTGGGAATTTGGGGAGGATTTGGGAATTTTGGGGGGAAGTTTGGGAATTTCGGGAGGATTTGGGGGGAATTTGGGGAAGAATTCTGGGAATTTGGGGGGAATTTGGGAGGGATTTTTTGGGATAATTTTGGGGTGTTTTTAGGAATATTTTGGGATGTTTTTGGGGTAATTTCGGGATAATTTTGGGATGTTTTTGGGGTAATTTTGGGGTGTTTTTGGGGTGTTTCACCTGCCAGGTGAGGCCCCTCCAGGTGAGGGAATTCCAGATTATTCTGGGATAATTTTGGGATATTTTGGGGTAATTTTGGGATAATTTTGGGATAATTTTGGGGTGTTTTTGGGGTAATTTTAGGATATTTTTGGGATGTTTTTGGGGTAATTTTGGGGTGTTTTTGGGGTAATTTTGGGATGTTTTTGGGGTAATTTTGGGGTGTTTTTTGGGACATTTTTGGGATAATTTTGGGATAATTTTGGGGTGTTTTTGGGGTAATTTTGGGATATTTTTAGGGACATTTTTTGGATGTTTCTGGGGTAATTTTGGGGTGTTTTTGGGATAATTTTGGGATGTTTCTGGG
This sequence comes from Cyanistes caeruleus, assembly GCF_971803275.1. NCBI lineage: Eukaryota > Metazoa > Chordata > Aves > Passeriformes > Paridae > Cyanistes > Cyanistes caeruleus. The sequence goes on from NC_141728.1 coordinate 335,739, forward strand.
GTAATTCTGGGGTGTTTTTGGGGTGTTTCACCTGCCAGGTGAGGCCCCTCCAGGTGAGGGCTCCGTCGCCATCGCCGCCGTGCCGGGACCCCCCGGAGCCTTCGCCGAGGGGGGGCTGCAGGGGGGGCTGCAGGGGGGGCTGCAGTACCAGTTCAGGAGCGACACCAACGGGGCACAGGTAAATACACCTGGACAGGTAAATACACACCTGGGTACACCTGGACACACCTGGGACAGGTAACACACACCTGGGACAGGTACAGACACACCTGGGGCAGGTACAGACACACCTGGGGGCTGCAGGGGGGGCTGCAGTACCAGTTCAGGAGCGACACCAACGGGGCACAGGTAAATACACCTGGACACACCTGGATACACCTGGATACACCTGGGTACACCTGGCCCAGGTGTACCCCAGGTGTGTCCCCAGGTGTTTCCAGGTGTTCCCCTCCCCCCAGGTGTGTCCCCAGGTGTGTCCCCAGGTGTGTCCCCAGGTGTGTCCCCAGGTGTCCCCAGCTGTCCCCAGGTGTGTCCCCAGGTGTTTCCAGGTGTTCCCCTCCCCCCAGGTGTGTCCCCAGGTGTGTCCCCAGGTGTGTCCCCAGGTGTGTCCCCAGGTGTCCCCAGCTGTCCCCAGGTGTGTCCCCAGGTGTATCCAGGTGTTCCCCTCCCCCCAGGTGTGTCCCCAGCTGTCCCCAGGTGTGTCACACCTGTCCCCAGGTGTTTCCAGGTGTTCCCCTCCCCCCAGGTGTGTCCCCAGGTGTATCCAGGTGTGTCACACCTGTCCCCAGCTGTGTCCCCAGGTGTATCCAGGTGTGTCACACCTGTCCCCAGGTGTGTCCCCAGGTGTATCCAGGTGTGTCACACCTGTCCCCAGGTGTGTCCCCAGGTGTATCCAGGTGTGTCACACCTGTCCCCAGGTGTGTCCCCAGGTGTATCCAGGTGTGTCACACCTGTCCCCAGGTGTGTCCCCAGGTGTATCCAGGTGTGTCACACCTGTCCCCAGGTGTGTCCCCAGGTGTTTCCAGGTGTTCCCCTCCCCCCAGGTGACGTACCGCGTGGTTCAGGTGTCGGAGGCTCCCCTCGATGGCCCCGAGGGCGGCGCCGTCAGCGTCGTGTCCACCTTCGCCGGGACCCCCCAGGTGAGGCCGGGACCCCCCAGGTGAGGCTGGGACACACCTGGGCAGGGTGGGGGAGGGGCTGGGACACACCTGGGCAGGGTGGGGGAGGGGCTGGGACCCCCCAGGTGAGGCTGGGACACACCTGAGCAGGGTGGGGGAGGGGCTGGGACACACCCGAGGGGAGGGTGGGGGAGGGGCTGGGACACACCTGAGGGTGGGCAGGTGTTTGGGGGGAGGTGCTGGGGGGTTCCAGGTGAGGTTTGGGGGTCTCAGGTGAGGTTTGGGGGTCTCAGGTGAGGTTTGGGGGGGGCTCAGGTGAGGTTTGGGGGCTCAGGTGTGATTTGGGGGGGCTCAGGTGAGGTTCAGGTGAGGTTCAGGTGAGGTTTGGGGGGCTCAGGTGAGGTTCAGGTGAGGTTTGGGGGCTCAGGTGTGATTTGGGGGTTCCCAGGTGAGGTTCAGGGGGGTTCCCAGGTGAGGTTCGGGGTCTCAGGTGTGTTCCTGCCCCTCCCCCAGGCCGTGATCCAGAACCCCTTCTCCAACGGGGGGGGTTCAGGTGAGGTTTGGGGGTTCAGGTGAGGTTCAGGTGAGGTTCAGGTGAGGTTTGGGGGGGGTTCAGGTGAGGTTTGGGGGTTCAGGTGTGATTTTGGGGGCTCAGGTGAGGTTTGGGGGCTCAGGTGAGGTTTGGGGGTTCAGGTGAGGTTCAGGTGAGGTTCAGGGGGGTTCCCAGGTGAGGTTTGGGGGTTCCCAGGTGAGGTTTGGGGGTTCCCAGGTGAGGTTTGGGGGTCTCAGGTGTGTTCCTGCCCCTCCCCCAGGCCGTGATCCAGAACCCCTTCTCCAACGGGGGGGCTCAGGTGAGGTTCAGGTGAGGTTCAGGTGAGGTTTGGGGGTTCAGAGGGGTTCAGGTGAGGTTCAGGTGAGGTTCAGGTGAGGTTCAGGTGAGGTTCGGGGTCTCAGGTGTGTTCCTGCCCCTCCCCCAGGCCGTGATCCAGAACCCCTTCTCCAACGGGGGGGCTCAGGTGAGGTTTGGGGGGGTTCAGGTGAGGTTCAGGTGATGTTCAGGTGAGGTTTGGGGGTTCAGGGGGGTTCCCAGGTGAGGTTTGGGGGTTCCCAGGTGAGGTTCAGGGGTCTCAGGTGTGTTCCTGCCCCTCCCCCAGGCCGTGATCCAGAACCCCTTCTCCAACGGGGGCAGCCCCGGCAGCGAGGGCGGGGCCGAGGCCAGGTTCACCTGGGGGGGGGAGGGGAGCGTGGCCGTGCAGGCCGACCCCGCCCTGGGCCAGGCTGGAGGTGAGTGACACACCTGGGGACACCTGGGGACACCTGGGGACATTAAAAACACACCTGGACACACCTGGGGACACCTGGGGACACCTGGGGACACCTGGGGGACACCAAAAACACACCTGGGAACACCTGGGGACACCTAGGGGACACCAAAAACACACCTGGGGACACCTGGGGACACCTGGGGGACACCAAAAACACACCTGGACACACCTGGGGACACCTGAGACACACCTGGGGACACCTGGGGACATTAAAAACACACCTGGGGGACACCTGGGGACACCTGGGGACATTAAAACACACCTGGGGACACCAAAAACACACCTGGGGACACACCTGGACACACCTGGGGACACCTGGGGACACCTGGGGACACCTGGGGGACACCAAAAACACACCTGGGGACACACCTGGACACACCTGGACACACCTGGGGACATTAAAACACACCTCAGACACCTGAGACACACCTGGGGACACACCTGGACACATCTGGGGACATTAAAACACACCTGGGGACACACCTGGGGACACCTGGGGGACACCAAAAACACACCTGGACACACCTGGGGACACCTGAGACACACCTGGGGACATTAAAACACACCTGGGACACCTGGGGACACCTGGGGACACCTGGGGACACCAAAAACACACCTGGGGACACCTGGAACCCAGTCTAGAACCGAGTCTAGAACCGATCTAGAACCGAGTCTAGAACCGATCTAGAACCGCTCTAGAACGTTCTAGAACCCGATCTAGAACCGAGTCTAGAACCGTTCTAGAGCGATCTAGAACCGAGTCTAGAACCGGATCTAGAACCGAGTCTAGAATGCACCTGGAACACACCTGGGCACACCTGGGAGACACTTGGGGATACCTGGGGACACCTGGACACATCTGGACACATCTGGGGGGGAGGAAAACACACCTGGGGACACCTGGGACAGGTGGGGACACCTGGGACACACCTGGGGATACCTGGGACAGGTGGGGACATACCTGGGACACACCTGGGGACACCTGGGACAGGTGGGGACACACCTGGGACACACCTGGGGACACCTGGGACAGGTGGGGACACCTGGGACACACCTGGGACACACCTGGGACACACCTGGGGATACCTGGGGTGGGATTTCCACACCTGGGGGGGCACCTGAGGGGGGTAAAACCACACCTGGGCGGGAAAATATCACACCTGGATACACCTGGGGATACCTGGGCACACCTGGGGGGGAAAATACCACACCTGGATGCACCTGGGGACACCTGGGGGGATAAAACCACACCTGGGGACACCTGGGGGGGAAATACCACACCCAAGACACACCTGGGCACACCTGGGGGGGATAAAACCACACCTGGGGACACCTGGATACACCTGGGGGGGGGATAAAACCACACCTGAGCACACCTGGGGACACCTGGGGGGATAAAACCACACCTGGGGACACCTGGGGACACCTGGATACACCTGGGGGGGATAAAACCACACCTGAGCACACCTGGATGCACCTGGGGGGGATAAAACCACACCTGAGCACACCTGGATGCACCTGGGGACACCTGGGGGGGATAAAACCACACCCGAGCACACCTGGATGCACCTGGGGACACCTGGGGGGTGTTTGGGGACACCTGGGGGGGATGAAGCCACACCTGGGGGTGTTCCTGTGGGGCCCCAGGTGTGCCCAGGTGTGCCCAGGTGTGCCCCAGGTGTGCCCAGGTGTGCCCAGGTGTGCCCAGGTGTGCCCCAGGTGTGCCCAGGTGTGCTCAGGTGTGCCCAGGTGTGCTCAGGTGTGTCCCCTCCCCCCCAGGACAGTTCTATGTGATGATGACCCCTCAGGACGTGCTGCAGGCGGGGGGAGGGGCCACGCGAGGCCTCGCCCCCCACGGCCACCCCTACTCACCGTGAGTCACCTGGGGGGGGGAACACACCTGGGGACACCTGGGGGGTACCTGGGGACACCTGGGGGGTACCTGGGGACACCTGGGGGGTACCTGGGGACACCTGGGGGGCGGGGAAACCTACTTGGGGGGGGTAAAAACACACCTGGGGACACCTGGAGGGTACCTGGGGGCACCTGGGGGGTACCTGGGGACACCTGGGGGGGGGGGGAACACACCTGGGGACACCTGGGGGGCGGGGAAACCTACCTGGGGGGGGTAAAAACACACCTGGAGACACCTGGGGGGTACCTGGGGACACCGTGAGTGCACCTGGGCACATCTGGGTGGGGGGCAACACACCTGGAGGGGAGAAAGTCACACCTGAGCTCACCTGAGGGTTGTTTGGGGACACCTGGGGAGTGTCTGGGCTCACCTGAGCTCACCTGGGCTCACCTGGGAGGTGTTTGGGCTCACCTGGGGAGTGTCTGGGCTCACCTGAGCTCACCTGGGCTCACCTGGGAGGTGTTTGGGCTCACCTGGGGAGTGTCTGGGCTCACCTGAGCTCACCTGGGGGGTATTTGGGCTCACCTGGGCTCACCTGAGCTCACCTGGGCTCACCTGGGAGGTGTTTGGGCTCACCTGGGGGGTACCTGGGCTCACCTGAGCTCACCTGGGCTCACCTGTCCCACAGGAAGTTGGAGGGGCCGCGGGTGCCGCGGGACGAGCGACGGCGAGCGCAGCACAACGAGGGTGAGGGGACACCTGGGGACACCTGGGACACACCTGGGGACACCTGGGGACACACCTGGGGACACCTGGGGACACCTGGGGGGGATAAAAACACACCTGGACACACCTGGGGACACCTGGGGACACCTGGACACACGTGGGGACACCTGGGGCACACCTGGGGGGGGGTAAAAACACACCTGGGGGACACCTGGGGCACACCTGGGGACACCTGGGGCGGAGAAAAACACACCTGGGGACACACCTGGACACACCTGGGGACACACCTGGGGACACCTGGGTGAGCTCGGTGCCACCTGCGCTTCCCAAAAATTATCAAAAAGCTCCCCCCAAAATCCAAAAAATCCCCAAAAAACCTAAAAAAATCCCCCAAAATTCCCCGAAATTCCCCAAAAAATCCCAAAAAATCCCCAAAAAACCTAAAAAATCCCTAAAAAATCCCAAAAAATCCCCCAAAAATCCCCCAAAATTCCCCGAAATTCCTAAAAAATCCCCCAAAATTCCCCGAAAATTCCAAAAAATTCTCCCAAAAATCCCTTATAATTCCCCAAAAAATTAAAAATAATCTTCTAAAATTCAAAAAAAATCTCCAAAAATCCCCCAAAAAATTCCCCCAAAAAATCCCAAACCCCCCCCAAAAATTCCCAAAACATCCCCAAAAAAATCCCCCAAAATTCCCAAAAAATCTCCTTAAAAACCACAAAAAAAATCATTTAAAATTCAAAAAAAATCCCTGAATAATTCCAAAAAAATTCTAAAAAAATCCCAAAAAATCCCCAAAAAATTCCTCCAAAAAATCCCAAACCCCCCCCAAAAATTCCCAAAACATCCCCAAAAAAATCCCCAAAAATTCCCAAAAAATCCCCTTAAAAACCACAAAAAAATCATTTAAAATTCAAAAAAAATCCCCGAAAAATTCAAAAAAAAATTCCAAAAATCCCCAAAAATCCCCAAAAAATTCCCCCAAATTCTCCAAAAATCCTCCCAAAAACCACAAAAAAATCATTTAAAATTCAAAAAAAAATCCCCCAAAAATTCCAAAAAAATCCCAAAAAAATTCCAAAAAAATCCCAAAAAATCCCCAAAATTCCCAAAAAATCCCCAAAAATTCCCCAAATTCCCCCAACCTCCCTGCCCCCTCTGGTGTCCCGGCAGTGGAGCGGCGGCGCCGGGACAAGATCAACAACTGGATCGTGCAGCTCTCCAAAATCATCCCCGACTGCGGCGCCGACAGCGGCAAATCCGGCGCGGTGAGAGCGGCCCCGGGACGCCGGGAACGCGGGGGGGAAAGGGGAATTTGGGGGAATTTGGGGGAATTTGGGGGAATTTTTTTGGGGATTTTTTGGGGATTTTTTGGGGATTCTTTTTGGATTTTTTAGGATTTTTTGGGGATTTTTTGGGGAATTTTTGGGATATTTTGGGGATTTTTTGAGGGTTTTTTGGGGATTTTTTTTGGATATTTTTGGGATTTTTTTGGAGTTTTTTGGGGGATTTTTTGGGGATTTTTTGAGGATTTTTGGGGTTTTGGGGGGATTTTTAGGGATTTTTTTTGGGATTTTTTGGGGATTTTTTGAGGATTTTTTTGGGATTTTTTTGGAGTTTTTTGGGGTTTTTTGGGGATTTTGGGGGATTTTTTGGGATTTTTTGGTGATTTTTTTGGGATTTTTTGGGGGATTTTTTGAGGGTTTTTTGGGGGGTTTTTGGGGATAATTTGGGGATTTTGGGGGGATTTTTTTGGAATTTTTGGGGGTTTTTTGGGGATTTTTTGGGGTTTTTTTTGGAGTTTTTTGGGGTTTTTTGGGGATTTTTTGGCATTTTTTTGGGATTTTTTTGGGATTTTTTGGGAGATTTTTTGAGGGTTTTTTGGGGGGTTTTTGGGGATAATTTGGAGGTTTTTTGGGATTTTTTTGGGATATTTTGGGGTTTTTTTGGGATTTTTTTGGGGATTTTTTGGGATTTTTTTTAAGATTTTTTTGGGATTTTTTTGGGAATTTTTTGGATTTTTTTGGGATTTTTTTTGATATTTCGGGGATTTTTTGAGGGTTTTTTGGGGATTTTTTTTGGATATTTTTGGGATTTTTTTTGAGTTTTTTGGGGTTTTCTGGGGTATTTTTTGGGATATTTTGGGGATTTTTTTGGGATATTTTGGGGATTTTGGGGGGGATTTTTTGGGGATTTTCTTGGGATTTTTTTTTTAATTTTTTGGGGACCTTTTTGGGGTTTTTTGGGAATTTTGGGGGGATTTTGGGGTCTCCCGGGTGGATTTTTGGGGGGTCCTGGGTTAATTTTGGGGAGGGGTCACACCGGGGGTGTTTGAGGGCGGTTTTTGGGGTCTCCCGGGTGGGTTTTGGGGGGGTCCCGGGTTAATTTTGGGGTCTCAGGTGCAGGTGGGGGCGGTTTTTGGGGTCTCCCGGGTGGGTTTTGGGGGGTCCCGGGTTAATTTTGGGGTCTCAGGTGCAGCCGGGGGCGGTTTTTGGGGTCTCCCGTGTGGATTTTGGGGGGTCCCCGGTTAATTTTGGGGAGGGGTCGCACCGAGGGTGTTTGAGGGCGGTTTTTGGGGTCTCCCGGGTGGATTTTGGGGGGTCCCGGGTTAATTTTGGGGTCTCAGGTGCAGCCGGGGGCGGTTTTTGGGGTCTCCCGTGAGGATTTTGGGGGGTCCCCGGTTAATTTTGGGGAGGGGTCGCACCGAGGGTGTATGAGGGCGGTTTTTGGGGTCTCCCGGGTGGATTTTTGGGGGGTCCCGGGTTAATTTTGGGGAGGGGTCTCACCGGGGGTGTTTGAGGGCGGTTTTTGGGGTCTCCCGGGTGGATTTTGGGGGGTCCCGGGTTAATTTTGGGGAGGGGTCGCGCAGAGCAAAGGCGGGATCCTGTCCAAGGCCTGCGATTACGTGCGGGAGCTGCGCCAGAGCAACCAGCGCCTGCAGGAGACCTTCAAAGAGGCCGAGCGGCTGCAGATGGACAACGACCTGTTGCGACAGCAGGTGCTCCCGGCCTGTCGCGACAGGCCCCGCCCCCAAAAAACCCCGAAATCGCCGCAAAAATCGCGGCAAAAATCGCCCCAAAATCGGCTCCGATTCGGCCGCGGGGAGGGGAATGAATGGGGAGGCCACGCCCCCTCGGCTGGGGCCACGCCTATTGTGGGCGGGGCGTTGTCCTTATATGGGTGGAGGACACGCCCACAGCGTAGGGCGGGGTTCCCACGGGGGTTCATTGAGAAAAAAAGGGGGGGGGGGGTTTGGGGGTCCCGGGGGGGATTTTGGGGGGGATTTTGGGGGTCCCGGGGGGGATTTGGGGAGGGATTTCGGGGGGGAATTTGGGGGGGATTTTGGGGGTCCTGGGGGGGATTTTGGGGGTCCCGGGGTGGATTTTGGGGGAGATTTTGGGAGGGAATTTGGGGGGGATTTTGGGGGTCCCAGGGGGGTTCCCCGCTCTCACCCCGGGGGTTTTTGGGGTGTTTTTGGGGGGTCCTGGGGGTGTTTTTGGGGAGGGATTTTGGGGGGGATTTCGGGGTGATTTTGGGGGGTCCCAGGGGGGTTCCCAGGTCTCACCCCGGGGTTTTTGGGGTGTTTTTGGGGGGTCCCGGGGGGGATTTTGGGAGGGATTTTGAGGGGAGTTTTTGGGGTGATTTTGGGGGGTCCCGGGGGGGATCTGGGGAGGGATTTTGGGGGGGATTTCGGGGGTGATTTTGGGGGTCCGAGGGGGGTTCCCCGCTCTCACCCCGGGGGTTTTTGGGGTGTTTTTGGGGGGTCCCGGGGGGGATTTTGGGGGTTCCGGGGGGGATTTTGGGGAGGGATTTTGGGGGGGATTTCAGGGGTGATTTTGGGGTGTTTTTGGGGTTCCCTGTTCTCACCCCGGGTGTTTTTGGGGTGTTTTTGGGGGGGATTTCGGGGGTGTTTTTGGGGGGTCCCGGGGGGGTTCCCCGCTCTCACCCCAGGGTTTTTGGGGTGTTTTTGGGAGGGATTTTGGGGGTGTTTTTGGGGGAGTTTTTGGGGTGTTTTTGGGGGTCCCGGGGGGGTTCTCCGCTCTCACCCCAGGGTTTTTGGGGTGTTTTTGGGGGGTCCTGGGCAGGTGGAGGAGCTGAAGAGCGAGAACGCCGTGCTCAGGGCGCAGCTGCAGCAGCGGGGGCTGGACGGGACCCCCGAGGGGACCCCGCAGTGAGCGCAGCCCCTCCCCCACCGCCAGCCCCTCCCCCACCCCTCCCCTCCCCCCTCCCCCCCCCCAGTTTGTAATTACCGTGATTGTAATTAACTCTTTGTGCTCCCATCCTTCTGTGATGCGCCGGGGGGGGGGGAGGGGAGGGGCGGCCCCTCCCCCACCCTATTTGGGGGGGTTTTTTTGGGGGGGTGGGGGAGGGGAGAGGGGGGAGGGGTCGCCACGGGAGCTGGGAAAAAAAATAACGATCAAAAAACAACCAAAAACACCCAAAAATCACCCAAAAAAACAACCAAAGACACCCAAAAAAACAACCAAAAAAACAACCAAAAAACCACCCAAAAAACCCAAAAAAAACAACCCAAAAGACAACCAAAAACACCCAAAAAACACCCAAAAAACACCCAAAAAAAGAACCAAAAAACAACCAAAAAAACACCCCAAAAAACAACCAAAAACACCCAAAAAACACCCAAAAAAACACCCAAAAAAGAACCAAAAAACCCCAAAAAAACCACCCCAGAAAACAACCAAAAACACCCTAAAAAAGCCCAAAAAATACCCAAAAAACACCCCAAAAAACCTCAAAAAACCAAAAAAGAACACCCAAAAAACACCAAAGAAACACCCAAAAAAACAACCAAAAAACACGAAAAAATACACCCAAAAAAACCCCCCCAAAAAACCAAAAAAAAAATCCAAAAAATACCCAAAACCCCCCCAAAAACCCCCCAGAAAACCCAAAAAAAACACCCCAAAAAACCTCCCTAACGACACCCAAAACCACCCAAAAAAACCCCCAAAAAAACCCCAAAAAACACCCAAAAACGCCCAAAAAAACCCCCAAAAAACACCCAAAAAACCACCCCAAAAAATCCCGAAAACATGAAAAAACACCCCAAAAAACACCCCAAAACCCCCCAAAAACACAAAAAAAGCCCAAATAACACAAAAAAACACCCAAAAAACCCTAAAAAAAAACCCCAAAAAAACACCCCAAAAAACCCCGAAAACACCAAAAAAAACACCCAAAAAGACAACCCCAAAACCCTTAAAAAAACACCCGAAACCCCCCAAAAAACACCCAAAAACCCCCCAAAAAACACAAAAAACACCCAAAAAAAGCCAAAAAAAAACCCCAATAACCCCAAAAACACAAAAAAAACCACCCAAAAAGACACCCCAAAAACCCTTAAAAAAACACCCGAAAAACACCAAGAACACCACAAAAAACACCCCAAAAAACACCCCAAAAAACACCCAAAATACACCCAAAAAAACCCCGAAAACACCAAAAAAAACCACCCAAAAAGACACCCCAAAAACCCTTAAAAAAACACCCAAAAAACACCAAAAACACCCCAAAAAAACAGCAAAAAACACCAAAAAACGTCAAAAAAAGAGGAAAATCCCCCAAAATTTCGCGGGAATTTTTGTTGGGGGGGAGGGGGAGGGGGAGGGGGGGGAGGGGCGCGGCCCTGAGGGGACACGGGCGGGGCCACCCCCCCCCCCCCCCCCCAGAGTGTCGCAATTGTCACCGTCAGAGGCGACAGAGCGGCGCCACTGTCACCCCCCCCATCCCCCACCCATCCCCCACCCCCCCCGCGGGGACAGGGACGGGGACAGGGACACCCCTCCCCCACCCTGGGGACAGCGACACCCCCCCGGTGTCATTGTCACCCCCCCTGGACATTGTCACCCCCCCCTTGGGGACACTGCCACCCTCCCGGTGTCATTGTCACCCCCCCTGGGGACAGTGCCACCCCCCCTGGACATTGTCACCCCCCCTGGATGGGGACAGGGACACCCCTCCCCCACCCTGGGGACAGTGCCACCCCCTATGGGGACACTGCCACCCCCCCCGTGTCATTGTCACCCCCCCCTTGGGGACGCTGTCACCCCCCTGGACATTGTCACCCCCCCCACTGTCATTGTCACCCCCCCCAGTGTCATTGTCACCCCCCCTGGGGACAGTGCCACCCCCCCCTGGACATTGTCACCCCCCCCCAGTGTCATTGTCACCCCCCCTGGGGACAGTGCCACCCCCCCCGGACATTGTCACCCCCCCCCAGTGTCATTGTCACCCCCACCTTGGGGACAGGGACGCTGTCACCCCCCCTGGACACAGTGCCACCCCCCTTGGGGACGCTGTCACCCCCCCGGACAGTGTCACCCCCCCTGGACACAGTGTCACCCCCCTTGGGGACAGTGCCACTGTCACCCCCCCCCCGTCCCCGGTGTCACCGCGGTGCCATCGATGGCTCCTGTCCCCCTGTCCCTGTCACCATCGGTGCCACCATCGGTGCCACCATCCCTGTCACTGCCGTGTCACTCTGATGTCCCCACGGGTGCCACCATCGGTGTCACATCCCCGTCACATCGGTGCCACCATCAGTGTCACCATCCCCGTCCCTGCCATGTCCCCCCAGGTGTCACATGGGTGTCCCAGTGATGTCCCCCCCCAGTGCCACCATCGGTGTCACATCCCTGTCACCATCCCTGTCACCATCCCTGTCACCATCCCTGTCCCCGCCATGTCCCCCCAGTGTCACCATCGATGTCACCATCAGTGTCACATCAGTGTCACATCGCTGTCCCCGCGATGTCCCCCCAGGTGCCACCATCGGTGTCACATCAGTGTCACCATCAGTGTCCCTGCCATGTCCCCCCAGTGTCACCATCAGTGTCACATCGGTGTCACCGTCCCTGTCACATCGGTGCCACCATCGCTGTCCCCATCCCTGTCCCTGCCATGTCACCATCGGTGTCACCATCAGTGTCACCATCGGTGTCCCCATCCCTGTCCCCATCCCTGTCCCTGCCATATCCCCTCGGTGTCACCATCCCCGTCACATCGGTGTCACCATCAGTGTCACATCGGTGTCACCATCGGTGTCACCATCCCTGTCACCATCAGTGTCACATCGGTGTCACCATCGGTGTCACCATCTCTGTCACATCGGTGTCACCATCCCTGTCACATCGCTGTCCCCATCGCTGTCCCTGCCATGTCCCCCCGGTGTCACCATCGCTGTCCCCGCGATGTCCCCCCCGGTGTCACCATCGGTGTCACCGTCCCTGTCCCCATCCCTGTCCCCGCGCTGTCCCCGCCGGTGCCACGCCCCGCTCACACCGGCGCCACCTCAAGGCCGCCACCGCGGCGCCAGCGCTGTCCCCGTGTCCCCTGTCTGTCCCCATGTCCGTCTGTCCCCGTGTCCCCTGACTGTCCCCGTGTCCCCATGTCCCCATGTCCATCTGTCCCTCTATCCCCGGTGTCCCCATCCCTGTCCCTGCAGCCCTAAAGGGGCTCAAGTGTCCCCCAGGTGTCCCCCAGGTGTCCCCAGGTGTCCCCAGGTGTCCCCCAGGTGTCCCCAGGTGTCCCCAGGTGTCCCCCAGGTGTCCCCAGGTGTCCCCAGGGGTCTCTCAGGTGTCCCCCAGGTGTCCCCAGGTGTCCCCCAGGTGTCCCCAGGTGTCCCCAGGGGGTCTCTCAGGTGTCCCCCAGGTGTCCCCAGGTGTCCCCAGGTGTCCCCCAGATGTCCCCAGGGGTCTCTCAGGTGTCCCCCAGGTGTCCCCAGGTGTCCCCAGGTGTCCCCCAGGTGTCCCCCAGGTGTCCCCAGGTGTGTCTGGGGGTCTCTCAGGTGTCCCCAGGTGTCCCCAGGTGTCCCCAGGTGTCCAGGCCGTGTTTGCTGACCCCTCCCGAGGTCAGGCCGGGCCAGACCCGGCGGCGCCAGCGCGGGGACAACGGGGGAGGGGACAGGGGACAGCGGGGACACCCCTGGGGACACCTGGGGGACACCTGAGACACCTGGGGGACACCTGGGGGACACCTGGGGACACCTGACAGACCCCCAGGGACACCTGAATGATCCCAAACACACCTGAGCCCCTTCTGGGGGGTCCTGAACACACCTGAGCCCCCCTGGACACACCTGGAGACACCTGGGGACACCACAGAGACCCCCAGGGACACCTGAGAGACCCCTGGGGACACCTGAGAGACCCCTGGGGGACACCTGGGGACACCTGGGGACACCGGAGAGACCCCCTGGACACCTGGGGACACCTGGGGGACCCTCAGATACACCTGAGTGACCCCCTGGATACACCTGAGCCACCCTGGACACACCTGAGGACACCTGAGAGACCCCCGGGCACACCTGGGGGACACCTGGAGACACCTGGGGACACCTGGGGGACACCCAGACACACCTGAGCCCCCCCAGATGCATCTGGACACACCTGGGGACACCTGAGAGACCCCTGGGGACACCTGGACACACCTGGGGACATCAGAGAGACCCCCAGATACACCTGAGAGACCCCTGGGGGACACCTGGGGACACCTGAGCCCCTCTTGGGGGGTCCTGACCACACCTGAGCCCCCCTGGACACACCTGGGGACACCTGGGGGACCCCCAGACACACCTGGGGACACCTGGGGGACCCCCAGACACACCTGGGGGACACCTGAGAGACCCCCAGACACACCTGAGCCCCCCTGGACACACCTGGATACACCTGGGGACCCCCAGACACACCTGGGGACACCTGGGGGACCCCCAGACACACCTGGGGGACACCTGAGAGACCCCCAGACACACCTGAGCCCCCCTGGACACACCTGGATACACCTGGGGACCCCCAGACACACCTGGGGGACACCTGGGGGACACCTGGGGGACACCTGGGGACCCCCAGGGACACCTGGGGACCCCCCGGACACACCTGAGCCCCCCCAAACCGCGTCCCCGCCCCTCCCCCCCCGCAGAATTCCCGGGAATCCCAATCCTGGCGTTTTTCCACCCAAAAGCGGGAAAAGGGGAAAGGGGGCGGGGCCTGGGGCGGGGGGGAGGGGCCGAGGGGGCGGGGCCATGTGCGGGGGGCGGGGCCTGGGGGGGGATAAAAGGCGCGAAGGGGCCGCGACCCCCCCGGGACGCGATGAGAGCGCTGCGGGTGCTGCCCCTCCCCCACCTCATCCTCCTCCTCCTCCTCCTGCTGAGCCCGGCACACCTGGCACAGGTGAGGGGGGGAGGGGCACACCTGGCACAGGTGAGGGGGGGAGGGGCACACCTGGCACAGGTGAGGGGGGGAGGGGCACACCTGGCACAGGTGAGGGGGGGAGGGGCACACCTGGCACAGGTGAGGGGGGGAGGGGCGGGATGGGCACACCTGGCACAGGTGAGGGGGGGAGGGGCGGGATGGGCACACCTGGCACAGGTGAGGGGGGGAGGGGCACACCTGGCACAGGTGAGTTTGGGTGCCCCAGGTGTATTTGGGGTGTCCCCAGGTGCATTCGGGTGTCCCCAGGTGTATTTGGGGTGTCCCAGGTGCGTTTCAGGTGTCCCCAGGTGCATTTCGGGTGTCCCCAGGTGTGTTTCAGGTGTCCCCAGGTGTGTTTCAGGTGTCCCAGGTGTGTTTCAGGTGTCCCCAGGTGTGTTTCAGGTGTCCCCAGGTGTATTTGGGTTGTCCCCAGGTGTATTTCGGGTGTCCCCAGGTGTATTTCGGGTGTCCCCAGGTGTGTTTCAGGTGTCCCAGGTGTGTTTCGGGTGTCCCCAGGTGTATTTGGGTTGTCCCCAGGTGCATTTCAGGTGCCCCAGGTGCGTTTCAGGTGTCCCCAGGTGTATTTCGGGTGTCCCCAGGTGTGTTTCAGGTGCCCCAGGTGCATTTCAGGTGTCCCCAGGTGCATTTCAGGTGCCCCAGGTGTGTTTCGGGTGTCCCCAGGTGTGTTTCGGGTGTCCCCAGGTGTATTTTGGGTGTCCCCAGGTGTGTTTCGGGTGTCCCCAGGTGTGTTTCGGGTGTCCCCAGGTGTGTTTCGGGTGTCCCCAGGTGTATTTGGGGTGTCCCCAGGTGTATTTGGGGTGTCCCCAGGTGTGTTTTGGGTGTCCCCAGGTGTGTTTCAGGTGTCCCCAGGTGCGTTTCGGGTGTCCCCAGGTGTATTTCGGGTGTCCCCAGGTGTATTTCGGGTGTCCCCAGGTGCGTTTCGGGTGTCCCCAGGTGTATTTCAGGTGTCCCCAGGTGTACTTGGGGTGTCCCCAGGTGCGTTTCGGGTGTCCCCAGGTGCGTTTCGGGTGTCCCCAGGTGCGTTTCAGGTGTCCCCAGGTGCGTTTCAGGTGTCCCAGGTGTATTTTGGTGTCCCCAGGTGTGTTTCAGGTGTCCCCAGGTGTATTTGGGGTGTCCCCAGGTGTGTTTCGGGTGTCCCCAGGTGTGTTTCGGGTGTCCCCAGGTGCGTTTCGGGTGTCCCCAGGTGTATTTCGGGTGTCCCCAGCTGTATTTCAGGTGTCCCCAGGTGCGTTTCAGGTGTCCCAGGTGTATTTGGGGTGTCCCAGGTGTATTTCAGGTGTCCCCAGGTGTATTTCGGGTGTCCCAGGTGTATTTCAGGTGTCTCCAGGTGTATTTCGGGTGTCCCCAGGTGCGTTTCGGGTGTCCCCAGGTGTATTTGGGGTGTCCCCAGGTGTATTTTAGGCTGTTCCCGGTGTATTTCAGGTGTCCCCAGGTGTATTTTAGGCTGTTCCAGGTGCGTTTCGGGTGTCCCCAGGTGTATTTGGGGTGTCCCCAGGTGTGTTTCGGGTGTCCCCAGGTGTATTTCGGGTGTCCCCAGGTGCATTTCAGGTGTCCCCAGGTGCATTTCGGGTGTCCCAGGTGTGCTCACCCCCCACCTCTCCCCTCCCCCAGCCCCAGGTAACCCCGGAGTCGCCGCTGGAGCCGAAACCCCCGGCCCAGGTGGGGGATGGGCAGGTGAGTGACACCCCCAGGTGTGCGGGGGGAGCCTCACCTGGGCCTGGGGGGTCCCAGGTGTCCCCACACCTGGATTTGGGTCCCCAGGTAATCTCACACCTGGATTTGGGGGGTCCCCAGGTGTCCCCACACCTGGAATTTGGGGTTCCCCAGGTGTCCCCACACCTGGATTTGGGGTTCCCCAGGTGCCCCCACACCTGGATTTGGGGTCCCCAGGTGTCCCCACACCTGGATTTGGGTCCCCAGGTAATCTCACACCTGGATTTGGGGTCCCCAGGTGTCCCCACACCTGGATTTGGGGTTCCCCAGGTGTCCCCACACCTGAATTTGGGTCCCCAGGTAATCTCACACCTGGAACTGGGGTGATCCAGGTACCCACACCTGGATTTGGGGGGTCCCCAGGTGTCCCCACACCTGGATTTGGGGGGGTCCCCAGGTGTCCCCACACCTGGATTTGGGGTCCCCAGGTGTCCCCACACCTGGATTTGGGTCCCCAGGTGTCTCACACCTGGATTTGGGGTCCCCAGGTACCCTCACACCTGGATTTGGGGTCCCCAGGTGTCCCCACACCTGGATTTGGGGTCCCCAGGTAATCTCACACCTGGATTTGGGGTCCCAGGTGTCCCCACACCTGGATTTGGGGTCCCCAGGTGTCCCCACACCTGGATTTGGGGGTCCCCAGGTAATCTCACACCTGGATCTGGGGTGATCCAGGTACCCACACCTGAATTTGGGGTCCCCAGGTGTCCCCACACCTGGATTTGGGGTCTCCCAGGTAATCTCACACCTGGAATTGGGGGGATCCAGGTACCCACACCTGGATTTGGGGTCCCCAGGTACCCCCACACCTGGATTTGGGGTCCCCAGGTGTCCCCACACCTGGATTTGGGGTCCCCAGGTGTCCCCACACCTGGATTTGGGTCCCCAGGTACCCTCACACCTGGATTTGGGGGTCCCAGATGTCTCACACCTGGATTTGGGGGGTCCCAGGTACCCCCACACCTGAATTTGGGGGTCCCCAGGTAATCTCACACCTGGATTTGGGGTCCCCAGGTGTCCCCACACCTGGATTTGGGGTTCCCCAGGTGTCCCCACACCTGGATTTGGGGTTCCCCAGGTGTCCCCACACCTGGATTTGGGGGTCCCCAGGTAATCTCACACCTGGATTTGGGGTTCCCCAGGTGTCCCCACACCTGGATTTGGGGGTCCCCAGGTGTCCCCACACCTGGATTTGGGGGTCCCCAGGTGTCCCCACACCTGGATTTGGGGGGTCCCAGATGTCTCACACCTGGATTTGGGGTCCCCAGGTGTCCCCACACCTGGATTTGGGGGGTCCCAGATGTCTCACACCTGGATTTGGGGTCCCCAGGTGTCCCCACACCTGGATTTGGGTCCCCAGGTGTCTCACACCTGGATTTGGGGGGGTCCCAGGTGTCCCCACACCTGGATTTGGGGTCCCCAGGTAATCTCACACCTGGATTTGGGGTCCCCAGGTGTCCCCACACCTGGATTTGGGGTCCCCAGGTAATCTCACACCTGGATTTGGGGTCCCAGGTGTCCCCACACCTGGATTTGGGTCCCCAGGTAATCTCACACCTGGATTTGGGGTCCCCCAGGTAATCTCACACCTGGATTTGGGTCCCCAGGTGTCCCACACCTGGATTTGGGGTCCCCAGGTGTCCCCACACCTGGATTTGGGTCCCCAGGTGTCCCCACACCTGGATTTGGGTCCCCAGGTGTCCCCACACCTGGATTTGGGGGTCCCCAGGTAATCTCACACCTGGATCTGGGGTGATCCAGGTACCCACACCTGGATTTGGGGTCCCCCAGGTGTCCCCCCTTCACCTGAGCCGCGTTTCCCCCTCACCTGCAGCTCACCTGGAGGCGGAGCCGCCGGCACAGCCCCCACTTCCCGCTCTGCTCCTTCTGCTGCAACTGCTGCCGCAACCGCGGCTGCGGCTTCTGCTGCCGCACCTGAGAGCACCTGCAGAGCACCTGGGCACACCTGGAGAACACCTGGGGGCACCTGGAGAACACCTGGAGAGCACCTGGGGAACACCTGGGGGCACCTGGAGAACACCTGGGGGCACCTGAGAACACCTGGGCACACCTGGAGAGCACCTGGGAGCACCTGCAGAGCACCTGGGGGCACCTGGGCACACCTGGGGGCACCTGGAGAACACCTGGGGGCACCTGGAGAGCACCTGGGGGCACCTGGAGAGCACCTGGAGAACACCTGAGAACACCTGAGAACACCTGGAGAACACCTGGGGGCACCTGGGGAACACCTGAGATACACCTGGGATACACCTGAGGGCACCTGGGAACACCTGAACCTCACCTGGGCACACCTGAGTGCACCTGGGAACACCTGAGTGCACCTGGGAACACCTGGAGAACACCTGAACCTCACCTGGGAACACCTGAGTGCACCTGGGAACACCTGAGTGCACCTGGGAACACCTGGAGAACACCTGGGGGCACCTGGGAACACCTGAACCTCACCTGGGAACACCTGAGCGCACCTGGGATACACCTGAGATACACCTGAACCTCATCTGAGCACAGCTGGGGGCACCTGAGCACACCTGGGAACACCTGAACCACACCTGAACCTCACCTGGGCACACCTGAACCTCACCTGGGCACACCTGAACCACACCTGAGCATCACCTCGGCACACCTGGGCACACCTGAACCTCACCTGGGCACACCTGAACCTCACCTGGGCACACCTGAACCACACCTGAGCATCACCTCGGCACACCTGGGCACACCTGAACATCACCTGGACACAGCTGGGGAATACCTGAACCTCACCTGGGGAACACCTGGACACACCTGGGCCTCACCTGAGCCCCCCCCCCCCCCCCCCCTATTTATTACCTGGCCGCCCCCCCCACCATTAAATGTTATTTTTTAAAGGCCTCGTGTGGTTTTGGGGAGAAATCCAGAGAATTTGGGAGGGCTCAGGGGGGCGGGGAGGGGCTGGGGGGGGGTCCCAGGTGAGGTTTGGGGGGGTCCCAGGTGAGGTTTGGGGGGTCTAAGATGAATTTGGGGGGTCTAAGATGAATTTGGGGGGTCCCAGGTGAGGTTTGGGGGGGTCTCAGGTGAATTTGGGGGGGGTCTCAGGTGAGGTTTGGGGGGGTCCAGGTGGGTTTGGGGGGGTCCAGGTGGGTTTGGGGGGGGTCCCAGGTGAATTTGGAGGGTCCCAAGTGAGGTTTGGGGGTCCCAGGTGAATTTGGGGGGGTCTCAGGTGGATTTGGGGGGCCCCAGGTGAGGTTTGGGGGGGTCCAGGTGAGGTTTGGGGGGTCCCAGGTGAGGTTTGGGGGGGTGTCAGGTGAATTTGGGGGGTCTAAGATGAATTTGGGGGGTCTCAGGTGAATTTGGGGGGTCCCAGGTGAGGTTTGGGGGGTCCCAGGTGAGGTTTGGGGGGTCTAAGATGAATTTGGGGGGTCCCAGGTGAGGTTTGGGGGGTCTCAGGTGAATTTGGGGGGGGTCCCAGGTGAGGTTTGGGAGGGTCCAGGTGGGTTTGGGGGGGGTCACAGGTGAATTTGGGGGGGTCTCAGGTGAGGTTTGGGGGGTCCCAGGTGAGGTTTGAGGGGTCCCAGGTGAGGTTTGGGGGGTGTCAGGTGAATTTGGAGGGTCCCAGGTGAGGTTTGGGGGGTCCCAGGTGAATTTGGAGGGTCCCAGGTGAGGTTTGGGGGGTCCCAGGTGAGGTTTGGGGGTCCCAGGTGAGGTTTGGGGGTCCCAGGTGAATTTGGGGGGTCCCAGGTGAAATTTGAAGAATTTCCACCAATTTTTCCCCTTTTCAATCCCAAATCCCTCCAGGGCTGCCCCAAAATCCGGGGGAAATTGGGAAAAATTCCAGTCTGCCCCAAACTTTTGGTTTTTTTCGCCCAAAACGGGCTTTTTCCCCTCAAAACGAGAATAAAAATATTAGTAGTAATAATTATAATAATCATGAGGAGTACCGGACACAAAATTTACATTTTTCCCCTCACAAACTCCTGGCCTCCCCCTCAAATATAAAAGGGATAAAACCCCAAAAAATATCTTAAAAATTGCTTAAAATATTTAAATTTTAAAAAATTGTGAAGCTTTTCTTCCCAAAATCCCCGGAATTTGTGACAATTTGGGTTTTTTTGGGGGGGAGGGTTTTGTTTTTCGTGAGGGGATTTGGGGTAGGCCGTGAGGGGGGGGGTCGGGATTTTTGGGGGCATTTCTGGAGTTTTTGGGGCCGCTTTTGCGGGGAGGGGCTCGGGGATTGGGGGCGGTGTTTTGGGGGAGGGTTTGGGGCGGTTTCCGGGGGGTTTTGGGGCAATTTCGGGAGATTTTGGGGTCTTTCCCTCCCGCCCTTTCCCATCTTCCTCAGCCGCCATTTGCAACCGCCAGCCCGCGCTCGGCGCTGATTGGCTGCCGCTGGCCCGCGCTCGGCGCTGATTGGCTGCCGCCGGCCCGCGCTCGGCGCTGATTGGCTACCGCCGGTCACGTGCCCGCGCGCTGATTGGCCGCGCCTCACCCCTCCCATTGTGTTCTTCCCGCCCTTTTTCCTCCCCTCACGCTTCCCGCCCTTTTTTATCGGCATTTTCTGCCCTCTTTTGCCCACATTTTGTGCATTTTTCCTCTCATTTTCTGCCTTTTTTCCCCCCACATTTTCTGCCCTTTTAAATTCGCACTTTCTTCCCTTTTTAAATCCCATTTTCCGCCCTTTTTTACCCAATTTTTGGCCTATTTTTGCTCATTTTTTGCTGTTTCTCAGCCCAATTTTCGGGCTATTTTTGGGGCGTTTTGGGCCCAAATTTCTTTCCTTTCCCAGCCTCATTTTTGGTCACCTTTTGCACATTTTTAATGCGTTTTTCAGCCCCATTTTTGGGCTACTTTTCCTCATTTTTTCTGACTTTTCTCATCCCCATTTTTGGGCTACTTTCCATCATTTTTCCCTTTTTCCCACCCCCATTTTCCATATTTTTCCCCATTTTTTTATCCCCTTTTTTTGCCCCGTTTTTCCCCATTTTTTGCCCATTTTCCAACCCCATTTTCCATATTTTTCCCCATTTTTTCCACCCCCATTTTCCATCTTTTTCCCCCCATTTTTTTGCCCCATTTCCCCCCTTTTCCCATCCCCATTTTTTTGCCTTTTTCCCCCATTTTTTTGCCTTTTTTTGCCCAGTTTTCCCCATTTTTTGCCCCATTTTTCCCCCTTTTTCCCATGGAGACCCCAAATTCCCATTCCTCCCTGGCAGAGCCTTTATTGGGGTTTTTGGGGTCCCTCACCCCGATTTTGGGGTCCCTCACCCCGATTTTGGGGTCACTCAGGCCAATTTTGGGGTCCTTTACCCCGATTTTGGGGCCCTCACCCCAATTTTGGGGTCACCGCTCGCCTTTATTGGGGATTTTGGGGTCCCTCATCCCAATTTTGAGGTCCTTTACCCCAATTTTGGGGTTCTTCTCCCCAATTTTGGGGTCCCTCACCCCAATTTTGGGGTCACTGCTCGTCTTTATTGGGGTTTTTAGGGTCACTCACCCCGATTTTGGGGTCACTCAGGCCGGTTTTGGGGTCCTTCAGGCCGGTTTTGGGGTCCTTCACCCCAATTTTGGGGTCACTGCTCGTCTTTATTGGGGTTTTTGGGGTCCCTCATCCCAATTTTGAGGTCCTTTACCCCAATTTTGGGGTCCCTCACCCCAATTTTGGGGTCCTTTACCCCAATTTTGGGGTCCTTTACCCCGGTTTTGGGGTCACCGCTCGCCTTTATTGGGGTTTTTGGGGTCCCTCACCCCAATTTTGGGGTCCCTCACCCCAATTTTGGGGTCACTCACCCCGATTTTGGGGTCATTGCTCGCCTTTATTGGGGTTTTTGGGGTCACTCAGGCCGGTTTTGGGGTCACTCAGGCCGATTTTGGGGTCACCGCTCGCCTTTATTGGGGTTTTTGGGGTCCCTCACCCCAATTTTGGGGTCCTTCACCCCAATTTTGTGGTCCCTCAGCCCGGTTTTGGGGTCCCTCAGCCCGGTTTGGGGTCCCTCAGCCCGGTTTGGGGTCACTGCTCGCCCTGCCACCAGTGGTAGAGCTGATCCGTCAGGATCCCGGTGTAGGTGACCACGGCCGTGGCTCCCTGCTCGTACGCCGTGCTGGGGGGAAAAACACAGAATTTGGGAAAAAATACAAAATTCGGGGAAAAAAAACAAAATTTGGGGGTGAAAACCACAAAATTCTGGGAGAAAACCCAAAATTTGGGGGGAAAAACCCAAAAATTGGGGGGAAAAACCCAAAAATTGGGGGGGAAAACTCAAAAATTGAGGGAGAAAACCCACAAAATTTGGGGAAAAAAACCAAAAATTGGGGAAAACAACGAAATTTGGGGGGAAAACCTCAAAATTTGGGGGTAAAACCCAAAATTTGGAGGGAAAACTCAAAATTTGGGGGGAAAAACTCAAAAATTTGGGGAGGAAACTCAAAATTTGGGGGGAAAAACCCAAAAATTGGGGGGAAAAACCCAAAATTTGGGGGGAAAAACCCAAAAATTGGGGGGGAAAACTCAAAAATTGGGAGAGAAAACCAAAATTTTGGAGGAAAACCCACAAAATTTGGGGAAAAAACCAAAAATTGGGGAAAACAACGAAATTTGGGGGGAAAACCTCAGAATTTGGGGGTAAAACCCAAAATTTGGAGGGAAAAACCCAAAAATTGGGGGTGAAAACCCAAAAATTGGGGGTGAAAACCAAAATTCTGGGAGAAAACCCAAAATTTGGGGGGAAAACCCCAAAATTTGGGAATAAAACCCCAAAATTTGGGGGGCAAACCCAAAATTTGGGGAAAAACCCCAAAAATTTGGGTTAAAAACCTCAAAATTTGGGTAAAAATCCCAAAAATTTGGGGTAAAAACCTCAAAATTGGGGTCCCAAAGCAATTTTTGGGTAGAAAAACCCAATTTTGGGGGGGGTCCTGGGGGATTTTTTGGGGTTCCCGGGGGATTTTGGGGGGGGGTCCCAGGGGATTTTTGGGTTCCCAGATTTTTTTGGGGTTCCCGGGAGATTTTTGGGGGTCCCGAATTTTTTGGGGGGTCCCGGGGGATTTTGGGGTCCCGGATTTTGGGGAGGGGTCCCGGGGGATTTTGGGGTCCCGGATTTTTTGGGTTCCCCGATTTGGGGGGGGGTCTCACCGTATCCTGTGCTGGGTCTGGGGGAGGTTGAGCCCCTCCAGGAGGGTCCCGGGGGATTTTGGGGTTCCCGATTTTTTGGGGTTCCCGGATTTTTTGGGGGGTTCCCGGGGGATTTTGGGGTCCCGGATTTTTTGGGGAGGGGTCTCACCGTATCCTGTGCTGGGTCTGGGGGAGGTTGAGCCCCTCCAGGAGGGTCCCAGGGGATTTTTGGGGGGGGTCCCAGGTGATTTTTGGGCTCCCGGATTTTGGGGGGGGTCCCGGATTTTGGGGTCCCGGTTTTTTTGGGGGTTCCCGGATTTTTTGGGTTCCCCGATTTTGGGGAGGGGTCTCACCGTATCCTGTGCTGGGTCTGGGGGAGGTTGAGCCCCTCCAGGAGGGTCCCAGGGGATTTTGGGGGGGGTCCCGGGGGATTTTTGGGGTCCCGGGGGATTTTTGGGGTTCCCGGGGGATTTTGGGGTCCCGGATTTTTTGGGTGGGGTCCCGGGGGATTTTGGGGTCCCGGGGGATTTTGGGGTTCCCGGATTTTTGGGGTTCCCCGATTTTGGGGGGGGGTCTCACCGTATCCTGTGCTGGGTCTGGGGGAGGTTGAGCCCCTCCAGGAGGGTCCCCGCGGCCGAGCCCACCTGGCCCAGGTAACCCCGGAGCTGCCCCAGCGCCCCCGCGGGGGGAGGGGCGGGCGCGGCCGCGCCTGGGGGGAGGGGCAGGCGTTGGGGGAGGGGATTTAAAGGGGGGGTTTGGGGGGGATTTTGGGGGGGATTTGGGGATTTTTGGGGGGATTTTTGGGGGGTTTAGGGGGGATTTGGGGATTTTTGGGGGGGATTTGGGGGTTTTTGGGGGGTTTAGGGGATTTTTGGGGGGTTTAGGGGGGATTTTTGGGGGTTTTTGGGGATTTTTGAGGGGAATTTGGGGTTTTAAGGGGGAATTTGGGGGTTTTTTGGGGGGAATTGGGGATTTTTGGGGGGGATTTGGGGATTTTTGGGGGGGATTTGGGGATTTTTAGGGGGGATTTGGGGGGATTTTGGGGGGGATTTTGGGATTTTTGGGGATTTAGGGAGGATTTGGGGGGGATTTGGGGAGGATTTGGGGATTTTTGGGGGGATTTGGGGATTTTTGGGGGAATTTGGGGGGGAATTTGGGGTTTTAAGGGGGAATTTGGGGGTTTTTTGGGGGGACTTTGGGATTTTGGGGGGGATTTGGGGATTTTGGGGGATTTTGGGGGGGTTTTGGTGGGGAATTTGGGGGTTTTTGGGGGGATTTTTGGGAGGAATTTGGCGATTTTTGGGGGGATTTGGGGATTTTTGGGGGGGATTTGGGGATTTTTTGGGGATTTTTGGGGGGGATTGGGGATTTTTGGGGGGATTTTTGGGGGTTTTTGGGGGGTTTAGGGGATTTTTGGGGGGTTTAGGGGGGATTTTTGGGGGGGATTGGGGATTTTTGAGGGGAATTTGGGGTTTTAAGGGGGAATTTGGGGGTTTTTTGGGGGGAATTGGGGATTTTTGGGGGGGATTTGGGGATTTTTGGGGGGGATTTGGGGATTTTTAGGGGGGATTTGGGGGGATTTTGGGGGGGATTTTGGGATTTTTGGGGATTTAGGGAGGATTTGGGGGGGATTTGGGGAGGATTTGGGGATTTTTGGGGGGATTTGGGGATTTTTGGGGGAATTTGGGGGGGAATTTGGGGTTTTAAGGGGGAATTTGGGGGTTTTTTGGGGGGACTTTGGGATTTTGGGGGGGATTTGGGGATTTTGGGGGATTTTGGGGGGGTTTTGGTGGGGAATTTGGGGGTTTTTGGGGGGATTTTTGGGAGGAATTTGGGGATTTTGGGGGGGATTTGGGGATTTTTGGGGGGAATTGGGGACTTTCAGGGGGAATTTGGGGGTTTTTTGGGGGGTTTAGGGGGGATTTTTGGGGGGTTTGGGGGGGGTTTTGGGGGGGATTTGGGGATTTTGGGGGATTTAGGGAGGATTTGGGGGGGATTTGGGGGGGATTTGGGGATTTTTGGGGGGTTTAGGGAGGATTTGGGGATTTTTGGGGGGATTTTGGGATTTTGGGGGATTTAGGAAGGATTTGAGGGGAATTTGGGGGTTTTGGGGGGGATTTTGGGATTTTTGGGGGGATTTGGGGTTTTTTTGGGAGGAATTTGGGGATTTTTGGGGGAATTTGGGGATTTTTGGGGAGTTTAGGAAGGATTTGGGGGGGATTTGGGGTTTTAAGGGGGGATTTTTGGGGGGATTTGGGGGTTTTTAGGGAGAATTTGGGGATTTTTGGGGGGATTTTGGGGGAATTTGGGGATTTTGGGGGGGTTTAGGGAGGATTTGGGGATTTTTGGGGGGATTTGGGAGGAATTTGGGGATTTTTTTTGGGGGGATTTGGCGAGTTTAGGGGGAAATTTGGGTTTTTTGGGGCAGATTGGGGGGATTTGGGGATTTTGGGGGGGTTTTGGGGGCGCCGGGAGGGGATCAGGGTGCCCCAAAATGGGGAAAAATCCCCCAAAATTGGGGAAAAATCCCCCAAAATTGGGAGAAATCCCCCAAAACTGGGAGAAATTTCCCAAAATCGGAGGAAATTTCCCCAAATCGGAGGGAATTTCCCCAAAATCGAGGGAATTCTCCCCAAAATGAGGGGGGGTCTCACCCGAGCCCAGCAGCAGCAGCAGCAGCAGCGCCCCCATCACCCCGGGGGGGGCCCGGGCCATGCTCCGTCCTGGGGACCCCCAAAAAAACACCCCAAAATTCAGCATTTCCCCCAAAATTCCAGCATTTTCCCCAAAATTCCAGGATTTCCCCCCAAAACCGGGATTTTCTCCCACAAAGCCCCCCCTGGACACCCAAAATTTGGATTTTTCCCCCCAAAATTCGGATTTTTCCCCCCAAAATTTGGATTTTTTCCCCCGAAAATTCGGGTTTTTCCCCCAAAATCCGGATTTTTCCCCCAAGATTTGGATTTTTTCCCCCAAAATTGGATTTTCTCCCCAAAATTCCAGGATTTCCCCCAAAATTCCAGGATTTCCCCCCAAAATCGGAATTTTTCTCCCCCAAAATCGGGATTTTCTCACCCAAAGCCCCCCCTGGACACCCAAAATTTTGATTTTTCCCCCCAAAATTTGGATTTTCCCCCCCAAAATTTCGATTTTTCCCCCAAAATTTCGATTTTTCCCCCCAAAACCGGGGTTTTCCCCCCAAAATTTGGATTTTCCCCCAAAAATTCGATTTTTCCCCCCAAAACCGGGATTTTTCCCCCCAAAATTTGGATTTTCCCTCCCAAAATTCGGATTTTTCCCCCCAAAATTTGGATTTCTCCCCCAAAACTTGGATTTTTTCCCCCAAAATTCGGATTTTCGCCCCCAAAATTTCGATTTTTCCCCCCAAAACCGGGATTTCTCCCCCAAAATTTGGACTTTCGCCCCAAAATCCGAATTTTCTCCCCCAAAATCAGCATTTTTCTCCCCCAAAACCCCTCCAGGACCCCCAAAATTCGGATTTTTCCCCCCAAAATTCGGATTTTTCCCCCCAAAATTTGGATTTTCCCTCCCAAAATTCGGATTTTCCCCCCCAAAATTCGGGTCCCCCCCCCCCCCCCGCACCCACCTTTGGTTGCGGCCGCTCCTCTCCCCTCCCCCCCCCGGACCGTCCCATTTATGGGGGCGGGGGGGGCGGGGCCGGGGGGGGAGGGGCGGGGGATTTGGGGAGGGGGCAAAGTCCAGGTAAACACGGGGGGGGGGAGGGGAAATGAGGGGGGGGAGGGGAGCCCCAAAATCCCCTCGGATTTGGGGGGAAATTCCCAAAAATCCCCAAAATTCCCCAAAATCCCCCCAAAATTCCCGATTTTTCCTCCCAAAATTCCCATTTTTCCCCCCAAAATTCCCCAAATTTCCCCAAATCCCCCCCAAATTCCCATTTTTCCTCCCAAAATTCCCATTTTTCCTCCCAAAATTCCCATTTTTCCCCCCAAAATTCCCCAAATCCCCCCAAAATTCCCCAAATCCCCCCAAAATTCCCATTTTTTCCCCCCAAAATTCCCATTTTTCCCCCAAAATTCCCATTTTCCCCCCAAAATTCCCGTTTTCCCCCCAAAATTCCCCAAATCCCCCCCAAAATTCCCATTTTTCCACCTAAATCCCCCCAAATTCCCGATTTTTCTCCTTTTCCTCCCAAAATTCCCCTTTTTCCCCCAAATCCTCCCAAAATTCCCATTTTTCCACCTAAATCTCCCCAAAATTCCCATTTTTCCCCCCAAAATTCCCATTTTTCCTCCCAAAATTCCCCAAATTTCCCCAAATCCCCCCAAAATTCCCATTTCCCCCCCCAAAATTCCCATTTCCCCCCCCAAAATTCCCATTTTTCCCCCCAAATCCCCCCAAAATTCCCATTTTTTTCCACTTTTCCTTCCCAAATTCCCCCCAAAATTCCCAAATTCCCCCCAAAATTCCCAAATTCCCCCCAAAATTCCCATTTTTCCCCCCAAACCCTCCCAAAATTCCCTCAAGTTTGGGGGAAAATTCCCAAATTCCCCCCAAAATTCCCATTTTCCCCCCAAAATTCCCATTTTTCCTCCCAAAATTCCCATTTTTCCCCCCAAATCCTCCCGAAATTCCCATTTTCCCACCTAAATCTCCCCAAAATTCCCCAAATTCCCCCAAATTCCCCCAAATTCCCCTCCCCCAATCCCAAATTCCCAAAATTTGGGGGAATTTGGGGCCATTTCCAGGGATTTTGGGCCAATTCCGTCCATTTTGGGCCAATTCCAGCCATTTTTGGGTGTTTTGATCCCATTTTTGGGTCAATTCCAGCCATTTTTGGGGGTTTTGATCCCATTTTTGGGGGTTTTGATCCCATTTTTGTGTCTTCTGATCCCATTTTGGGTCAATTCCAGCCATTTTTGGGTGTTTTGATCCCATTTTGGCCAATTCCAGCCATTTTTGGGTGTTCTGATCCCATTTTGGGTCAATTCCAGCCATTTTTGGGTGTTTTGATCCCATTTTGGGTCAATTCCAGCCATTTTTGGGGGTTTTGATCCCATTTTGGGGCAATTCCAGCCATTTTTGGGGGTTTTGATCCCATTTTGGGTCAATTCCAGCCATTTTTGGGGGTTTTGATCCCATTTTGGGCCAATTCCAGCCATTTTTGGGTGTTTTGATCCCATTTTGGGCCAATTCCAGCCATTTTTGGGGGTTTCTGATCCCATTTTGGGACAATTCCATCCATTTTTGGGACTTTCCCATCCCTTTTTGGGGCGATTCCATCCATTTTTGCGTCTTCTGATCCCATTCTGGGCTAATTTCACCCATTTTTGGGTGAATTCTATCCATTTTTGGGTGTTTTGATCCCATTTTGGGCCAATTCCATCCATTTTTGGGCCAATTTCATCCCTTTTTGGAACAATTTCATCCATTTTTGGGGTGTTTTGATCCCATTTTTGGGTGTTTTGATCAAATTTTGAGTGTTTTGATCCCATTTTGGGTCAATTCCAGCCATTTTTGGGTCAATTCTATCCATTTTTGGGTGTTTCGATCCCATTTTGGGGCAATTCCATCCATTTTTGGGCCAATTTCACCCATTTTTGGGTCAATTCTATCAATTTTGGGGTGTTTCGATCCCATTTTGGGTCAATTCCAGCCATTTTTGGGTGTTTTGATCCCATTTTGGGTCAATTCCAGCCATTTTTGGCCAATTCCATCCATTTTTGGGACTTTCCCATCCGTTTTTGGGGCGATTCCATCCATTTTTGGGTGTTCTGATCCCATTTTGGGGCATTTCCACCACTTTTTGGGTCAATTTCACCCATTTTTGGGGTCTTTAGATCCCATTTTGGGCCAATTTCACCCATTTTTGGGTCAATTCTATCAATTTTGGGGTGTTTTGATCCCATTTTGGGCCAATTCCATCCATTTTTGGGACTTTCCCATCCCTTTTTGGGGTGATTCCTTGCATTTTTGTGTCTTCTGATCCCATTTTTGGGCAATTCCAGCCATTTTTGGGGGTTTTGATCCCATTTTGGGTCAATTCCAGCCATTTTTGGGGGTTTTGATCCCATTTTGGGTCAATTCCAGCCATTTTTGGGTGTTTCGATCCCATTTTGGGCCAATTCCAGCCATTTTTGGGTCAATTCCATCCATTTTTGGGTGTTTTGATCCCATTTTGGGGCATTTCCACCACTTTTTGGGTCAATTTCACCCATTTTTGGGGTCTTTAGATCCCATTTTGGGTCAATTCCAGCCTTTTTTGGGTGTTTTGATCCCATTTTGGGTCAATTCCAGCCATTTTTGGGCAATTCCAGCCATTTTTGGGTGTTTTGATCCCATTTTGGGCCAATTCCAGCCATTTCTGGGACTTTCCCATCCCTTTTTGGGGTGTTCTGGTTCATTTTTGGGTCAATTCCATCTATTTTTGGTTGTTTTGATCCCATTTTTGGGTGTTTTGATCACTTTTTGGGCAAATTCCATCCATTTTTGGGACTTTCCAGTCGCTTTTTGGGTGTTTTGATCCCATTTTGGGCCAATTCCATCCATTTTTGGGCCAATTCCAGCCATTTTTGGGCGTTTCGATCCCATTTTTGGGCAATTCCATCCATTTTTGGGCCAATTCCACCCATTTCGAGCCATTTTAATCCCGTTTTTTGCCATTTCCAACACAAAAGACACACCAAAATCCCATTTTTTTTCACCAAAATCCCATTTTTTCCCCTCAAATTCCCATTTTTTCCCCCTCCTCAATGCCGGGGTGTCTCCGGGGGTCCCCAGAGCTGCCTGAGCGCCGCCTTTCCCCCTTCCCAGCGTTTCTGCAGCTCCTCCTGCCCCCGCCCCTTTGGGGCCAATTCCGCCCCTTTTGGGCCAATTCCAGCCATTTTTGGGTGTTCTGATCCCATTTTGGGTCAATTCCAGCCATTTTTGGGTGTTTTGATCCATTTTTGGGTCAATTCCATCCATTTTTGGGTCAATTCCAGCCATTTTTGTGTCAATTCCAGCCATTTTTGGGTCAATTCCAGCCATTTTTGGGGGTTTTGATCCCATTTTGGGTCAATTCCAGCCAATTTTGGGGGTTTTGATCCCATTTTGGGTCAATTCCATCCATTTTTGGGTCAATTCCAGCCATTTTTGGGTCAATTCCAGCCATTTTTGGGTGTTTCGATCCCATTTTGGGTCAATTCCATCCATTTTTGGGTGTTCTGATCCCATTTTGGGGCATTTCCACCCCTTTTTGGGTCAATTCCAGCCATTTTTGGGTGTTTTGATCCCATTTTGGGACAATTCCAGCCATTTTTGGGCAATTCCAGCCATTTTTGGGTGTTCTGATCCCATTTTGGGGCATTTCCACCACTTTTTGGGTCAATTTCACCCATTTTTGGGGTCTTTAGATCCCATTTTGGGCCAATTCCAGCCATTTTTGGGTGTTTTGATCCCATTTTGGGTCAATTCCAGCCATTTTTGGGACTCTCTGACCAATTTTGGGGGTTTCTGATCCCATTTTGGGTCAATTCCATCCATTTTTGGGTGTTCTGATCCCATTTTGGGGCATTTCCACCACTTTTTGGGTCAATTTCACCCATTTTTGGGTGTTTTGATCCCATTTTTGGGCCAATTTCACCCATTTTTGGGACTTTCCCATCCATTTTTGGGTGTTTTGATCCCATTTTGGGCCAATTCCATCCGTTTTTGGGCCAATTTCACCGATTTCGAGCCATTTTAATCCCGTTTTTTGCCATTTCCAACACAAAAACCACACTTTTATCCACCAAAATCCCATTTTTTTTCCCCAAAATCCCATTTTTTCCCCTCAAATTCCCATTTTTTGCCCCTCCTCAATGCCGGGGTGTCTCCGGGGGTCCCCAGAGCTGCCTGAGCGCCGCCTTTCCCCCTTCCCAGCGTTTCTGCAGCTCCTCCTGCCCCCGCCCCTTTGGGGCCAATTCCGCCCCTTTTGGGGCAATTCCAGCCATTTTTGGGCAATTCCAGCCATTTTTGGGTGTTTTGATCCCATTTTGGCCAATTCCAGCCATTTTTGGGCAATTCCAGCCATTTTTGGGTGTTTTGATCCCATTTTGGGACAATTCCAGCCATTTTTGGGTGTTTCGATCCCATTTTTGGGTGTTTTGATCCCATTTTGGGCCAATTCCAGCCATTTTTGGGACTCTCTGACCAATTTTGGGGGTTTCTGATCCCATTTTGGGTCAATTCCAGCCATTTTTGGGTGTTTTGATCCCATTTTGGGGCATTTCCACCACTTTTTGGGTCAATTTCACCCATTTTTGGGTGTTTTGATCCCATTTTTGGGCCAATTTCACCCATTTTTGGGACTTTCCCATCCATTTTTGGGTGTTTCGATCCCATTTTGGGTCAATTCCATCCGTTTTTGGGCCAATTCCACCCATTTCGAGCCATTTTAATCCCGTTTTTTGCCATTTCCAACACAAAAACCACACTTTTATCCACCAAAACCCCATTTTTTTTCACCAAAATCCCATTTTTTTTCACCAAAATCCCATTTTTTCCCCTCAAATCCCCCTCCTCATTGCCGGGGTGTCTCCGGGGGTCCCCAGAGCTGCCTGAGCGCCGCCTTTCCCCCTTCCCAGCGTTTCTGCAGCTCCTCCTGCCCCCGCCCCTTTGGGGCCAATTCCGCCCCTTTTGGGGCAATTCCAGCCATTTTTGGGGGTTTTGATCCCATTTTGGGGCATTTCCACCACTTTTTGGGCCAATTTCACCCATTTTTGGGTGTTTTGATCCCATTTTGGGACAATTCCAGGCATTTTGGGTCAATTCCAGCCATTTTTGGGGGTTTTGATCCCATTTTGGGCCAATTCCATCCATTTTTGGGACTTTCCCATCCCTTTTTGGGGCGATTCCATCCATTTTTGTGTCTTCTGATCCCATTTTTGGGCAATTCCAGCCATTTTTGGGTGTTTTGATCCCATTTTGGGCCAATTCCAGCCATTTCTGGGACTTTCCCATCCCTTTTTGGGGTGTTCTGGTTCATTTTTGGGTCAATTCCATCTATTTTTGGTTGTTTTGATCCCATTTTTGGGGGTTTTGATCACTTTTTGGGCAAATTCCATCCATTTTTGGGACTTTCCCATCCCTTTTTGGGTGTTTCGATCCCATTTTGGGCCAATTCCATCCATTTTTGGGCCAATTCCACCCATTTCGAGCCATTTTAATCCCGTTTTTTGCCATTTCCAACACAAAAACCACACTTTTATCCACCAAAATCCCATTTTTTTTCACCAAAATCCCATTTTTTCCCCTCAAATCCCCCTCCTCAATGCCGGGGTGTCTCCGGGGGTCCCCAGAGCTGCCTGAGCGCCGCCTTTCCCCCCTCCCAGCGTTTCTGCAGCTCCTCCTGCCCCCGCCCCTTTGGGGCCAATTCCGCCCCTTTTGGGCCAATTCCAGCCATTTTTGGGTGTTTTGATCCATTTTGGGCCAATTCCAGCCATTTTTGGGACAATTCCAGCCATTTTTGGGTCAATTCCAGCCATTTTTGGGTGTTTTGATCCCATTTTGGGTCAATTCCAGCCATTTTTGGGACTTTCCAGTCCCTTTTTGGGGCGATTCCTTGCATTTTTGTGTCTTCTGATCCCATTTTGGGGCATTTCCAGCCATTTTTGGGCCAATTTCATCCCTTTTTGGAACAATTCCATCCATTTTTGGGGTGTTTTGATCCATTTTTGGGCCAATTTCACCCATTTCGAGCCATTTTAATCCCGTTTTTTGCCATTTCCAACACAAAAACCACACTTTTATCCGCCAAAATCCCATTTTTTTTCACCAAAATCCCATTTTTTCCCCTCAAATTCCCATTTTTCCCCCTCCTCAATGCCGGGGTGTCTCCGGGGGGCTCCAGAGCTGCCTGAGCGCCGCCTTTCCCCCTTCCCAGCGTTTCTGCAGCTCCTCCTGCCCCCGCCCCTTTGGGGCCAATTCCGCCCCTTTTGGGGCAATTCCAGCCATTTTTGGGTGTTTTGATCCCATTTTGGGCCAATTCCAGCCATTTTTGGGTGTTCTGATCCCATTTTGGGCCAATTCCAGCCATTTTTGGGTGTTCTGATCCCATTTTGGGGCATTTCCACCACTTTTTGGGTCAATTTCACCCATTTTTGGGGTCTTTAGATCCCATTTTGGGCCAATTCCAGCCATTTTTGGGTGTTTTGATCCCATTTTGGGTCAATTCCAGCCATTTTTGGGACTCTCTGACCAATTTTGGGGGTTTCTGATCCCATTTTGGGTCAATTCCATCCATTTTTGGGTGTTCTGATCCCATTTTGGGGCATTTCCACCACTTTTTGGGTCAATTTCACCCATTTTTGGGGTCTTTAGATCCCATTTTGGGCCAATTCCATCCATTTTTGGGTCAATTCTATCCATTTTTGGGTCAATTCCATCCATTTTTGGGTGTTTCGATCCCATTTTTAGGTGTTTTGATCCCATTTTGGGCCAATTCCAGCCATTTTTGGGCCAATTCCAGCCATTTTTAGGTGTTCTAATCCCGTTTTTTGCCATTTCCAACACAAAAACCACACTTTTATCCACCAAAATTCCATTTTTTCGCACCAAAATTCCGCTTTTATCCCATTTTTTCCCCTCAAATTCCCATTTTTTGCCCCTCCTCAATGCCGGGGTGTCTCCGGGGGTCCCCAGAGCTGCCTGAGCGCCGCCTTTCCCCCTTCCCAGCGTTTCTGCAGCTCCTCCTGCCCCCGCCCCTTTGGGGCCAATTCCGCCCCTTTTGGGGCAATTCCAGCCATTTTTGGGTGTTTTGATCCCATTTTGGGCCAATTCCAGCCATTTTTGGGACAATTCCAGCCATTTTTGGGACAATTCCAGCCATTTTTGGGTCAATTCCAGCCATTTTTGGGTGTTTTGATCCCATTTTGGGTCAATTCCAGCCATTTTTGGGACTTTCCAGTCCCTTTTTGGGGCGATTCCTTGCATTTTTGTGTCTTCTGATCCCATTTTGGGGCATTTCCAGCCATTTTTGGGCCAATTTCATCCCTTTTTGGAACAATTCCATCCATTTTTGGGGTGTTTTGATCCATTTTTGGGCCAATTTCACCCATTTCGAGCCATTTTAATCCCGTTTTTTGCCATTTCCAACACAAAAGACACACCAAAATTCCATTTTTTTTCACCAAAATCCCATTTTTTTTCACCATAATTCCATTTTTTTTCCCCAAATTCCCATTTTTTCCCCTCAAACCCCCCTCCTCAATGCCGGGGTGTCTCCGGGGGTCCCCAGAGCTGCCTGAGCGCCGCCTTTCCCCCTTCCCAGCGTTTCTGCAGCTCCTCCTGGTCGCGGCCCAGGCGTTTCCGAAGTTTGCGGGCGAAGTTGGAGCCGCGGCTGCGGAGGTCGGCGGCGCTCAGCTCCAGCAGCGCCCGCGCCTCGGCTCCGTACTCGGCCAGCCGGGACCGGGCCTCGGAACCCAAATCCCGCAGCTCCTGCACGGTGGCTCTGGGGGGAGAAAAACGGGGAAAAAATGGGGATTTTGGGGGAAAATTGGGAATTTGGGGGGAAAAACGGGATTTTTTGGGGAAAAAATGGGATTTTTGGTGTTTTTTTTGGAAAAAAATTGGGATTTTTGGTGGTTTTTTTGGAAAAAACGGGAATTTTTTGGGGAAAAATTGGGATTTGGGGGAAAAAATGGAGATTTTGGGAAAAAAATGGGAATTTTGGGGGAAAAATTGGGGGTTTTGGGGAAAAAATGGGATTTTTGGGGGAAAAATTGGATTTTTTTGGGAAAAATTGGGATTTTTTGGTGGTTTTTTAGAAAAAATGGGGATTTTGGGGAAAAAAATGAGGATTTTGGGTGGTTTTTTAGGGGAAAATTGGGATTTTGGGTGGTTTTTTAGGGGAAAATTGGGATTTTTGGGGGAAAAATGGGATTTGGGGGGAAAAATGGGATTTTTGGGGGGAAAACTGGGGTTTTTGGGGAAAAAATGAGATTTTTGGGGGAAAAATTGGGGATTTGGGGGGAAAAATGGGGAAAAAATGGGGTTTTGGGGGGAAAAATTGGAGTTTTGGGGGAAAAAATGGGGTTTTGGGGGGAAAAAATTGGGAATTTGGGGGGGAAAAATGGGGAAAAATGGGATTTTGGGGGGCAATTGGGGATTTGGGGGAAAAATGGGGAAAAAATGGGGTTTTGGGGGAAAAATTGGGATTTTTGGGGGAAAATTGGGATTTTTTTGGGGAAAAATTGGGATTTTTTTTGGAAAAAAATTGGGATTTTTGGTGGTTTTTTAGGGGAAAAATGGGAATTTTGGGGGAAAAAATTGGGATTTTGGGGGGGAAAAAATGGGAATTTGGGGGAAAAAATGGGATTTTTATGGGGAATATTGGGGCTTTGGGGAGAAAAAATGGGATTTTGGGGGAAAAATGGGGATTTTGGGGAAAAAATGGGGATTTTTGGGGGAAAAATGGGATTTTTGGGGAGAAAAATTGGGATTTTTGGGGGAAAAAATGGGATTTTGGGGGTAAAAATGGGGATTTTGGGGAAAGAAATGGGGATTTGGGGTGCTTTTTTGGGGAAAAAAATGTGATTTTGGGGTAAAAAAATGTGAATTTTATGGGGAAAAATTGTTTTTTTTGGGTCATTTTCCCTTCAATTCCGGGCATTTCCCCCCCTCAATTTTCACCATTTTCCCCCCCAATTTTGGTCTTTTTCCCCCCGGGATTTTTGGGGCGTTTTCCCCCGATTTTGGGGCGATTTCCCCCGATTTTGGGGCGATTTCCCCCGATTTTGGGGCCCCTCTCCCACCTCAGTTTCTGGCTCAGGGTGGTCTCCCGCAGCCTCTGGGTCGCGTTCTCGGCCGCCTCCCCCAGGACCCCCAGGAGCCCCCAGAGCCTGGAGGGCAGCGCTGGGGGGCTCGGGGGGCTCGGGGGGCTCAGCTCGGCCCCGCAGCCTGAAAGAGCAAAAAAAACCGGATTTAACCCAAAAAACGGCTCGGAAATCCGAGCAGAAATGAGCGAGATACGGGGGGAAAAAGGGTGGAATTAATTAAAAAATCGGACTCGGATTTGGGGAGAAATTGGGGGAATTTGGGGAAAAAATGGTGGAATTCATTAAAAAATCGAACTCGGATTTGGGGGAAAATTGGGGAAAAAATTGTTGAATTAATTAAAAAATTGGCGTCGAATTTTGTCCAAATTTGGGGGAAAAATGGTTGAATTAATCAAAAAAATCGGCCTCGAATTTGGGGAAAAAATGGGGAAAAAATTGTTGAATTAATTAAAAAATCGGCATCGAATTTTGTCCAAATTTGGGGGAAAATTGGGGAAAAAATGGTGGAATTAATCAAAAAAATCGGCCTCGAATTTGGAGAAAAAATGGTGGAATTAATTAAAAAAATGGCCTTGGATTTGGGGAAAAATTGGGGGAATTTGGGGAAAAAATGGTGGAATTAATCAAAAAAATCGGCCTCCTATTTGGGGAAAAATTGGGGGAATTTGGGGAAAAAATTGCTGAGTTTATTACAAAAATTGGTCTCGAATTTAGGGAAAAATTGGGGAAAAAATGGTGGAGTTTAATAAAAAAATCGGGCTCGGATTTGGGGGAAAATTGGGGAAATTTGGGGAAAAATTGCTGAGTTTATTACAAAAATTGGTCTCGAATTTGGGGGAAAATTAGGGAAAAAATGGTGGAATTCATTAAAAAAATTGGCCTCGGATTTGGGGAAAAATTGGGGAAAATAATCCCAAAAAAATTCCTCCAAATCCCTCAAAAAATCCCTAAAAAATTCCTTTAAAATCCTCAAAAAATCCTAAAAAAAGCCCCCAAAAATTCATTTAAAATTCCCCAAAAAATCCCCCAAAATCCTCAAAAAATCCCAAAAAATTCATTTAAAATTCCCCAAAAAATCCCCCAAAATCCACAAAACATCCTCAAAAAATCCTTAAAAAAATTCATTTAAAATTCCCAAAAAATTCCCAAATATCCCTCAAAAAATCCTCAAAAAATCCCCCAAAAATTCATTTAAAATTCCCCCAAAATTCCTCAAAATCCCCCCAAAAATCCTCAAAAAGTACTTTAAAAATCCCAAAAAATCCATTTAAAATCCCCCCCAAAATTCCCCCAAAAATCCTCAAAAAATCCTCAAAATATCCTTAAAAAATTCATTTAAAATTCCCAAAAAAATTCCCAAATATCCCTCAAAAAATCCTTAAAAAAATCCCAAAAAAATTCATTTAAAATTCCCAAAAAAATCCCCCAAAATTCCCCAAAAATCCTCAAAAAATCCTCAAAAAATCCTCAAAAAATTCCTAAAAAATCCCCAAAAATTTAATTTAAAATTCCAAAAAAAATTCCCCAAAAATTCCCTAAAAATTCCCTAAAAATTCCCCAAAAATTCCCCAAAAATCCTCAAAAAATCCTCAAAAAATTCCTAAAAAATCCCCAAAAATTTAATTTAAAATTCCAAAAAAATTCCCAAAAAATTCCCTAAAAATTCCCTAAAAATTCCCGAAATCCCGGTTTTTGGGGGTGATGACGTCACTCACCTGCCAGCAGCGTCAGCGCCACCAGCGCGACCCAAAACTTCATGGTGGCACCTGAGGGGGTGAAAAGGTCCCAAAATGACCCAAAATGACCCAAAAATGACCCAAAAATGACCCAAAATGGCTCAAAATGGTCCCAAAATGACCCAAAATGACCCAAAATGGCTCAAGATGGTCCCAAAATGACCCAAAATTGCCCCAAAATGGCTCAAAATTGCCCCAAAATGACCCAAAAATGACCCAAAATGGCTCAAAATGGTCCCAGAATGACCCAAAATGACCCAAAATGACCCAAAATGTCCCAAAATTGTCCCAAAACTCCCAAATTTTGCCCAAAATGTCCCAAAATCGTCAAGAATTGTCCCCAAAACCTTCAATTTTTGCCCAAAATGCCCCAAAATGCCCCAAAATGTTCCCAAAACTCTGAAATTTTGCCCAAAATTGCCCCCAAAATGCCCCAAAATGACCCAAAATTGTCCCAAAATTGTCTCAAAACTCTCAAATTTTGCCCAAAATGACCCAAATTGTCCCCAAAATTGTCCCCAAGTGCCCCAAAATGTTCCCAAAACTCCCAAATTTTGCCCAAAATGCCCCAAAATGTCCCAAAATGACCCAAAATCGTCAAGAATTGTCCCCAAAACCTTCAATTTTTGCCCAAAATTGTCCCAAAATGTCCCCAAAATGTCCCCAAACCCCTCCAAATGTCCCCAAAATGCCCCAAAATGTCCCAAAATTGTCCCAAAACTCTCAAATTTTGCCCAAAATGGTCCCAAAATGTCCCAAAATGACCCAAAATGTCCCCAAAATGTCCCAAAATCGTCAAGA
Source organism: Cyanistes caeruleus (assembly GCF_971803275.1). Classification (NCBI taxonomy): domain Eukaryota; kingdom Metazoa; phylum Chordata; class Aves; order Passeriformes; family Paridae; genus Cyanistes; species Cyanistes caeruleus. The sequence continues at coordinate 374,124 of NC_141728.1, forward strand.
ATTGTCCCCAAAACCTTCAATTTTTGCCCAAAATTGTCCCAAAATGCCCCAAAATTGTCCCAAAACTCTCAAATTTTGCCCAAAATGCCCCAAAATGTCCCCAAATTGTCCCCAAGAGCCCCAAAATGTTCCCAAAACTCCCAAATTTTGCCCAAAATGTCCCAAAATGTCCCAAAATTGTCAAGAATTGTCCCCAAAACCTTCAATTTTTGCCCAAAATTGTCCCAAAATGCCCCAAAATTGTCCCAAAACTCCCAAATTTTGCCCAAAATTGCCCCCAAAATGCCCCAAAATGCCCCAAAATGACCCAAAATGGCTCAAAATGGTCCCAAAATTGTCCAAAATGGTCCCAAAATGACCCAAAATGTCCCCAAAATGCCCCAAAATCGTCAAGAATTGTCCCCAAAACCTTCAATTTTTGCCCAAAATGCCCCAAAATGCCCCAAAATTGTCCCAAAACCTTCAATTTTTGCCCAAAATGTCCCAAATTGTCCCCAAATCCCCTCCCCCGCCCCTCCCCCACCCTCACCTTTGGGGTCTCTCCGGCTCCGACCCCCCCCCGGAATTTGGGGGTCCCTTAAATCCCCCCCGGGGTGGGGGAGGGGCGGGGGGGGAGGGGCGGGGCAAAGTCCAGGAGGGCCCCGCCCCCCTCCCGCCCCTCCCCCACCCCCGGTTTCCCGCCAAATCCCCTCCCCCACCCCCCAAATCCCCCCAAAGTCCCCCCAAAATCCCCTCCCCCACCCCCCAAATCTCCCCAAAATCCCCCCAAATCCCCTCCCCCACCCCCCAAATCCCCTCCCCCACCCCCCAAATCCCCCAAAATCCCCCCAAAGTCCCCCCAAATCCCCTCCCCCACCCCCCAAATCCCCCCAAATCCCCTCCCCCACCCCCAAAATCCCCTCCCCCACCCCAAAATCCCCCCAAATCCCCCCAAATCTCCCCAAAATCCCCCCCAAATCCCCTCCCCCACCCCAAAATCCCCCAAAATCTCCCCCAAATCTCCTCAAATCCCCTCCCCCACCCCTCAAATCCCCCAAAATCCCCTCCCCCACCCCCCAAATCCCCCCGAAATCCCCCAAATCCCCTCCCCCACCCCTCAAATCCCCCAAATCCCCTCCCCCACCCCCAAATCCCCCCAAAATCCCCCCAAAATCTCCTCAAATCCCCTCCCCCACCCCCAAAATCCTCCCAAATCCCCTCCCCCACCCCTCAAATCCCCTCCCCCACCCCAAAATCTCCTCAAATCCCCTCCCCCACCCCAAAATCCCCCAAAATCTCCCCCAAATCTCCTCAAATCCCCTCCCCCACCCCCAAAATCCCCTCCCCCACCCCAAAATCTCCTCAAATCCCCTCCCCCACCCCAAAATCCCCCAAAATCTCCCCCAAATCTCCTCAAATCCCCTCCCCCACCCCCAAAATCCCCCAAAATCCCCCCAAATCTCCCCCAAATCCCCCCCAAATCCCCTCCCCCACCCCCCAAATCCCCTCCCCCACCCCAAAATCCCCCAAAATCTCCCCCAAATCTCCTCAAATCCCCTCCCCCACCCCTCAAATCCCCTCCCCCACCCCTCAAATCCCCCAAAATCCCCCCAAATCCCCTCCCCCACCCTCCAAATCCCCTCCCCCACCCCCCAAATCCCCCCCAAACCCGGGTGGGGGGAGGGGCCGACACCTCCCCCCGCCCCTCCCCCACCCCTCCCGCCCCTCCCCCACCCTCCCCGCCCCTCCCCCCACCCTGGACTTGGGACCCGCCCGGGGTGGGGGAGGGGCAGGGTCCAAAGTTGGGGGTGGGGGAGGGGAAAGTCCCAAAAATTTGGGAAAAAAATCCCCAAAAATTTGGGAAAAAATCCCCAAAATTTGGGTAAATTCCCCAAAATTTCCCCGAAATTCTCCAAAATTTCCCCAAAATTTCCCCAAAATTCCCTCAAAATTCTCCAAAATCTCCCAAAATTCCCCAAAATTCCCCGAAAATTTCCCAAAATCCCCCAAAATTCCCCCCAAATCCCCCAAAATTCCCTAAAATTCCCTGAAATTTCCCCAAAATTCTCCAAAATCTCCCAAAAATCCCCAAAAATCCCCAAAAATCCCCAAAAATCCCCAAAAATCCCCAAAAATCCCCCCAAAATCCCCAAAAAATCCCCAAAATCCCCAAAATCCCCCAAAATTCCCCAAAAAAATCCCCCCAAACCCCCCCCCAAACTTTGGCCCCGCCCCTTCTGGGCGTGGCTTGTGGCGCAGCGGGCGCGGTCTCCCCCTCAATGGGCGTGGCTTATCGCGCAGTGGGCGTGGCTTTTGGCGCAGCGGGCGCGGTCTCCCCCTCAATGGGCGTGGCTTATTGCGCAGTGGGCGTGGCCTGTGGCGCAGTGGGCGTGGCCTCGGCGCGCTGGCCGCTGGTTTTTAAGGGGGGGGGAGGGGGGGGCGATGCGGCTGCGGCCGGGGGGGGTCCCGGGGGTCCCGGGGGGGGGCCCGGGGGTGGCGGGGGGGATTTGGGGGGGGTCCCGGGGGGCTCCCCCGGCTCTGCTGCCGCTGCTGCTGCTGCTGCTGCCCGCGGGGGCCGCCCCCAAATACGTGAGGGGCCGCATCAGCACCAAGGAGGTTCGGAATTGGGGCGGGGGGCTTCGGAATTGGGGCGGGGGGCTTCGGGGTTGGGATTTGGGGGGGTTTTGGGGGGGTTTGGGGGGCGTTGTTTGGGGCTGGGGGCTCCGGGGTGGGTCTGGGGTCTCCATTCTGGGTCTGGGGGCTTCGGAATTGGGTCTGGGGGCTTCGGAATTGGGTCTGGGGGCTTCGGAATTGGGGCGGGGGGCTTCGGGGTGGGGCAGGGGGGGTTTTGGGGGGGTTTTGGGGGGGGTTGGGGGGCGTTGTTTGGGGCTGGGGGCTCCGGGGTGGGGCTGGGGGATTCGGATTTGGGTCTGGGGGCTTCGGAATTGGGGCGGGGGGCTTCGGGGTGGGGCTGGGGGGGATTTGGGGGGGTTTCGGGGGGTTTTGGGGGGCGTTGTTTGGGGCTGGGGGCTTCGGGTTTGGGGCTGGAAGCCTCAGGGTGGGTCTGGGGTCTCCATTTTGGGTCTGGGGGCTTCGGAATTGGGGCTGGGGGCTTCGGAATTGGGGCGGGGGGCTTCGGGGTGGGGCTGGGGGGGGGTTTGGGGGGCGTTGTTTGGGGCTGGGGGCTCCGGGGTGGGGCTGGGGGCTTCGGATTTGGGGCGGGGGGCTTTGATTTTGGCTCTGGGGTCCCCAATTTTGGGTCTGGGGTCTCGATTTTGGCTCTGGGGTCTCCAATTTGGGTCTGGGGTCTCCATTTTGGTCTGGGGTCTCCGGGGGGATTTTGGGGGGGATTTGGGCGGTTCCTTGTGGAGATTTTTGGCTCTGGGATCTCCAATTTGGGTCTGGGGTCCCCAATTTTGGGTCTGGGGTCTCCAAATTTTGGGTCTGGGGGGGTCTCGATTTTGGGTCTGGGGTCTCCGATTTGGGTCTGGGGTCTCCAGTGTTGGGTCTGGGGTCTCCAATTTGGGTCTGGGGTCTCCGGGGGGATTTGGGCGGTTCCTTGTGGAGATTTTTGGCTCTGGGGTCCCCAATTTGGGTCTGGGGTCTCCAGTTTGGGTCTGGGTTCTCCAGTTTGGGTCTGGGGTCTCCAATTTGGGTCTGGGGTCTCCGGTTTGGGTCTGGGGTCTCCAATTTGGGTCTGGGGTCTCCAATGTTGGGTCTGGGGTCTCCAAATTTTGGGTCTGGGGTCTCCAGTTTGGGTCTGGGGTCTCCGATTTGGGTCTGGGGTCTCCGGTTTGGGTCTGGGGTCTCGATTTTGGGTCTGGGGGGGTCTCGATTTTGGGTCTGGGGTCTCCAGTTTGGGTCTGGGGTCTCCAAATTTTGGGTCTGGGGTCTCCAGTTTGGGTCTGGGGTCTCCAAATTTTGGGTCTGGGGTCTCCGATTTGGGTCTGGGGTCCCCAATTTTGGGTCTGGGGTCTCGATTTTGTGTCTGGGGTCTCGATTTTGGGTCTGGGGTCTCCGATTTTGGGTCTGGGGTCTCCAGTTTGGGTCTGGGGTCTCCAAATTTTGGGTCTGGGGTCTCCAGTTTGGGTCTGGGGTCTCCGATTTTGGGTCTGGGGTCTCCAAATTTTGGGTCTGGGGTCTCCAGTTTGAGTCTGGGGTCTCCGATTTGGGTCTGGGGTCTCCGATTTGGGTCTGGGGGGGTCTCGATTTTGGGTCTGGGGTCTCCAATTTGGGTCTGGGGTCTCCGGTTTGGGTCTGGGGTCTCCAGTTTGGGTCTGGGGTCTCCAAATTTTGGGTCTGGGGTCTCCGGTTTGGGTCTGGGGTCTCCAATTTGGGTCTGGGTTCTCCAGTTTGGGTCTGGGGTCTCGATTTTGGGTCTGGGGTCTCCAGTTTGGGTCTGGGGTCTCCAATTTGGGTCTGGGGTCTCCAGGACTGGGTGTTCCTCACCCGTTTCTGTTTCCTGTCCGATTTCGGCCGCCTCGATTTCCACTTCCGCTACCCCGAGGTGAGGAGGGGTCGCGGGGGGGATTTGGGGAGGGGTCTCTGGGCTGGGGGAGGGGTCTCGGGGGAAGCCCCCAGCCCCAAATTCCCCCTCCCGCGACCCCTCCCCCAATTCAGGCCAAGTGTTGCCAGAACATTCTGCTCTACTTCGACGACCCCTCCCAATGGCCCGCGGTCTACAGGAGGGGGGGCAAGGTGCGAATTGGGTCTGGGGGCTTCGGGGGGGGGTTTGAATTGGGGCTGGGGGCTTCGGGGGGGGCTCCAATTGGGGCTGGGGGCTTCGGGGAGTTTGAATTGGGGCTGGGGGCTCAGGGGATGGGGGATTTGAGGGGTTTGAATTGGGTCTGGGGGCTTCGAGGGGGCTCCAATTGGGGCTGGGGGCTTCGGGGGGGGCTCCAATTGGGGCTGGGGGCTCCAATTGGGTCTTGGGGCTTCTGGGGGGGCTCCAATTGGGACTGGGGGCTTGGGAGGGGTTGAATTGGGTCTGGGGGCTTCGCGGCTGGGGGATTCGGGGGGCTCGAATTGGGTCTGGGGGCTTCGGGGGGGGCTCCAATTGGGGCTGGGGGCTTTAGGGGAAATTGGGGCTGGGGTCTCTGAATTTGGGGAGGGGTCTCTGAATTTGGGGAGGGGTCTCAGCTCTAAATTTGGGCCTTTTTTGGGGCTTTTTGGGGCATAAAAAATCCGGGTTTTTTTGGGGGAGGGGTCTCAGGGAATTTGGGGAGGGGGTCTCTGAATTTGGGGAGGGGTCTCTGAATTTGGGGAGGGGTCTCCAGGACTGCCTGGCCAAGGAGGCCGTGATCAGACCCGAGAACAACCAGGTGATCAACCTGACCACGCAGTACCCCTGGTCCGGCTGCCAGGTGCGGAATTGGGTCTGGGGGCTTCCCCGCAATTTGGGGAGGGGTCGCAAACCCCAAAAATTTGGGGCTTTTTTTTCGGGCTATTTCCGGGTTTTTTGGGGCATTTTTCGGGCTTTTTGGGGTCTAAAAAATTCGATTTTTTTGGGGGGAGGGGTCTCAGGGAATTTGGGGAGGGGTCTCGGGGGTCCTGGGGATTTGGGGAGGGGTCGCAAACCCCAAAAATTTGGGGCTTTTTTGGGGCTTTTTCGGGGTTTTTTGGGGCTTTTCTCGGTCTTTTTTGGGGCTATTTTCGGGTTTTTGGGGGGCTTTTTCCGGGTTTTTTTGGTTCTAAAAACTCCGGGGTTTTTTGGGGGAGGGGTCTCAAGGAATTTGGGGAGGGGTCTCGGGGGTCTCTGAGGTCTCAGGATATTTTGGGGAGGGGTCTCAGGCCTCCAAATTTGGGGGTTTTGAGGTTTTTTGGGGGCTCTTCTGGGGCTTTTTTCGGGCTATTTTCGGGTTTTTGGGGGCTTTTTTGGGGTTTTTTGAGGTCTGAAAACTCCGGGGTTTTTTGGGGGAGGGGTCTCAAGGAATTTGGGGAGGGGTCTCGGGGGTCTCCGAGGTCTCAGGATATTTTGGGGAGGGGTCTCAGCCCTCCAAATTTGGGGGGGTTGGGGCTTTTTCGGGGTTTTTATTGGGCTATTTTCGGGTATTTTTGGGGCTTTTTTCGGGCTTTTTGGGGTCTAAAAAATTCGGGTTTTTTTGGGGGAGGGGTCTCGGGGAACTTGGGGAGGGGTCTCGGGGTCCTGTGGATTTGGGGAGGGGTCGCAAACCCCAAAATTTGTGGCTTTTTTTGGCTCTTTTGGGGCTTTTTCGGGGGCTTTTTATTGGCTATTTTCGGGTATTTTTGGGCTCTTTTCGGGCTTTTTGGGGTCTAAAAACTCCGGGTTTTTTTGTGGGGGAGGGTCCCGGGGGTCTCAGGGTTGGGATTTTTGGGTCTGGGGTCTCCCCAGGTGCTGCCGGGGGTCTCGGGGAGGATCCTGAGCTGCTCCAGCGGCCGCAGTTTCCGCTCGGTTCGGGAGCGCTGGTGGTACGTGGCCCTCAGCAAGTGCGGGGTGAGTGACCCCAAAACCGCCCCAAATCACCCCAAAATCACCCTGAAACATCCAAAAATCGCCCAAAACCACCCCGAAATACCAAAAAAACACCCCAAAATACCCCAAAAACACCCCGAAATACCCCAAAAAAACCCTAAAAAATCTCCAAAAAAGCCATAAAAAACCTCCAAAAATCCCCCAAAAACGTCCCCAAAAATCCTCAAAAAATCCCGAAAAATCAAAAAAATCCCCAAAAATCCCCAAAATTCCTCAAAACCCAAAAAAACCCCAAAACTCCCAAAAAACAACCAAAAAAAATCACAAAAACCGCCCCGAACCCCTCCCAAAACACCCAAAAAAAACCCAGAAAAAATAAAAAAAAAATCCCCCAAAAATCCCAAAAAATCCCAAAAATCCCAAAAGTTCCCGAAAATTCCCCAAAATCCCAAAAAGCCCCAAATTTTCCCCAATTTCCTCAGGGTGGGGGGCTGGAGCTGGAGTACGAGCTCGTTCTGACCAACGGCGACTCCTTCTGGAGCCGCCACTTCTCGGCCGATGAGTTCGGTACGGGGAGATTTTGGGGGGGATTTGGGGGGGATTTTGGGGATTTTTGGGATTTTTTTGGATTTTGGGGATTTTGGGGATTTTTTGGGATTTTTTTGGGATTTTTGGGGGGGTTTGGGGATTTTTGGAGGGTTTTTTTGGGTGTTTATTTGCATTTTATTTGGGTTTATTTGAGGTTTATTTAGGGATTTTGGGGGGGTTTTGGGGTTTTTGGGGGGTTTTGGGTTTTTTTGGGATTTTGGGGTTTTTTTGGGATTTTTTTTTATGTTTTTTGAGGGGAGTTTTGGGGAGATTTGAGGCTTTTTTTTAGATTTTATTTGAATTTTTTTAGGTTTTATTTGGGAGAATTTTGGGTTTTTTTGGGGTTTTTTGGGTTTTAAAAAATCCGGAATTTTTTTTTTTGCCGCTTCCTTGGATTCTCCCCATTTTGGGGAGGGGTCTCGGGGTCATTTCCCGAAGCCCCCAGACCCAATTCCCCCCCCTCCCCCTGCAGGAATCCTGGAGACCGACATCACCTTCCTCCTCATCTTCACCCTCATCTTCCTCCTCTCCTGCTACTGCGGCTGTGAGCGCCCGCGGAATTTGGGGAGGGGGCTCGGGGAATTTGGGGAGGGGTCGCAGCTCCCAAAATTCGGGATTTTGGGGCTTTTTTGGGGCTTTTTTTGGGCTTTTTTTGGCTTTTGGGGGGCTTTTTTGGGGCTTTTTGGGTATGAAAACTCCGGATTTTTTGGGGAGGGGTCTCAGAGAATTTGGGGAGGGGTCTCGGGGGTCTCGAAGAATTTGGGGAGGGGTCGCAGCTCCCAAAATTCGGGGATTTTGGGGCTTTTTTTGGCTTTTTTGGGGCTTTTTGGGTCTGAAAACTCCGGGTTTTTTTGGGGAGGGGTCTCGGGGAATTTGGGGAGGGGTCTCAGGGAATTTGGGGAGGGGTCTCTGAGCCCCCCGCCCCCTCCCCAGACCGGCTCAAGGGGCGGCAGCTCCTCCACACCACCTACAAGATGTTCATGGCAGCGGCCGGGCTGGAGGGTGAGGAATTGGGTCTGGGGGCTTTGGGGGGGGCTCGAATTGGGTCTGGGGGCTTCGGGGAGGTTTTTTGGGGGGAAATTTGGGTTTTTGGGGATTTTTTGGGGGGTTTTTGGGGGGTTTTTGGGGGGATTTCAGGAGGTTTGGGGTTATTTGGGTCTGGGGGCTTCAGGGGGGAATTTGGGGAGGGGTCTCACCCCCTTTTCCCCCCCTTTTTGCGCCCCCTCCCCAATTTCGGGAGGGTCTCGGGGGGGAATTCGGGGTTTTTTGTGGCGATTTTGGGGGAAATTTGGGGGTTTTTGGGGGGGATTTTGGAGGGGTTTTGGGGTTATTTGGGTCTGGGGGCTTCGGGGGGGAATTTGGGGAGGGGTCTCACCCCCGTTTTTGCGCCCCCTCCCCAGTTTTGAGCCTCCTCCTGAGCTGCGTCTATTGGGGCCAGTACGGCTGGGACGGGGTGGGGCACGGACCCATCAAACTCCTGGGTAGGGCGGGGATTTTGGGGGGAATTTGGGGGGATTCGGGAAAATTTGGGAAAATTTGGGAACGGTCGGGAAAATCCGGAGGAAATCGGGAAAATCTGGGAAAAATTTGGGAATTTCTGGGCAAAATTTGGGGTGGATTTGGGGCGTTAAAAAAGGAGTTTGGGAGGGGTTTCAGAGCGATTTGGGAGGGATTTTTCAAGGCTGGAGAGGGATTTTGGGGAAGTTTTCAGGGGGTTTGGGAAACTCCTGGGAAAATTTGGGAATTTTTGGGAATATCTGGAGGAACTCTGGGAAAAATCTGGGGAAAAATTGGGGGGTTTTGGGCAAAATTTGGGGGGATTTGGGGCGTTAAAAAAGGAGTTTGGGAGGGGTTTCAGAGCGATTTGGGAGGGATTTTTCAAGGCTGGAGAGGGATTTTGGGGAAGTTTTAAGGGGGTTTGGGAAAATCCTGGAAAAATTTGGGAATTTTTGGGAATATCTGGAGGAACTCGGGGAAAAATCTGGGGAAAAATTGGGGGGTTTTGGGCAAAATTTGGGGGGATTTGGGGCGTTAAAAAGGGAGTTTGGGAGGGGTTTCGGAGGGATTTGGGGGGGATTTTTCAAGGCTGGAGAGGGATTTTGGGGAAGTTTTAAGGGGATTTGGGAAACTCCTGGAAAAATTTGGGAATTTTTGGGAATATCTGGAGGAACTCTGGGAAAAATCTGGGAAAAATTTGGGGGTCTTCAGGGCGATTTTGGGGGGGATTTTGGGGGGGTTTTGGAGGGTTTTGAGGAATTTTTTGGGGGTTTTGGGGTGGTTCCGATGGGGATTTGGGGGGATTTTGGGGAGGTTTTACGGGATTTTGGGATTCCGGAGGATTTTGGGAATTTTTTGGGAATATTTTGGGGATGTCTGGGAGGGATTTTGGGGGAGATTTGAGATTCCACGACCCCCCCAGGGAAGCTCCTGTTCTCCATCAGCTTCCTCATCTTCCTCCTGATGCTGATCCTGCTGGGCAAGGGCTTCTCGGTCACCAGGTCAGAGGTCACTCAGGGGTCACTCAGGGGTCACTCAGGGGTCACTCAGGGTCACTCAGGGGTCACTCAGGGGTCACTCAGGGGGCACTCAGGGGTCACTCGGGTCACTCAGGGGTCACTCAGGGGACACTCAGGGGTCACTCAGGGGGCACTCAGGGGTCATTGGGGTCACTCAGGGGTCACTCAGGGTCACTCAGGGGTCACTCGGGTCACTCAGGGGTCACTCGGGTCACTCGGGTCACTCAGGGTCACTCAGGGGTCACTCAGGGGTCACTCAGGGTCACTCAGGGGTCACTCAGGGTCACTCAGGGGTCACTCAGGGGGCACTCAGGGGGCACTCGGGTCACTCAGGGGTCACTCAGGGTCACTCGGGTCACTCGGGGTTACTCAGAGGTTACTCAGGGGTTACTCAAGGGTTACTCAGAGGCCAGGGGTTACTCAGAGGTCAGAGGTTACTCAGCGGTCACTCGGGTTACTCAAGGGTTACTCAGAGGTCAGGGGTTACTCAGGGGTTACTCAGAGGTCAGGGGTTACTCAGGGGTTACTCAGGGGTTACTCAGGGGTTACTCGGGGGTTACTCAGGGGTTACTCAGAGGTTACTCAGAGGTCAGGGGTTACTCAGGGGTTACTCAGGGGTTACTCAGAGGTTACTCAGGGGTTACTCAGGGGTTACTCAGGGGTTACTCAAGGGTTACTCAAGGGTTACTCAGAGGTCAGGGGTTACTCAGGGGTTGCTCAGAGGTTACTCAGAGGTTACTCAGAGGTCAGAGGTTACTCAGAGGTTACTCAGGGGTTACTCAGAGGTTACTCAGGGGTTACTCAGAGGTTACTCCGCGCTCCCCCAGGGGCCGCATCAGCCCGGGGGGCTCGGTCCGTCTGTCCGTCTACATGACGCTCTACAGCATCGCCCACATCGCCCTGCTCACCTACGAGGCTCAGGTGGGGCCAAAATTCCCCAAATTCCCAAAATTCCCAAAATTCCCCAAATTCCCCAAATTCCCCGAATTCCCCAAAATCCCCAAAATCCCCAAAATCCAAAAATTCCCCCCAAAAAATCCAAAAATTCCGTTAAAAATCGACATTTTTTACCTTCAAAATCTCATTTTTTCCATTAAAAAATGCCCCAAAATTCCCCAGAATTCCCCAAAATTCCCAAAATTCCCGAAATTCCCCAAATCCCAAAATTCCCGAATTCCCCGATCCCCAAAATCCCCAAAATCCAAAAATTCCCCCAAAAAATCCAAAAATTCCGTTAAAAATCGACATTTTTTACCTTCAAAATCTCATTTTTTCCATTAAAAAAGGTCCCAAAATTCCCCAAAATTCCCAAATTTCCCCCCAAAATTCCCCAAATTCCCCAAATCCCAAATTCCCAAAATTCCCCGATCCCCAAAATCCCCAAAATCCAAAAATTCCCCCCAAAAAATCCAAAAATTCCGTCAAAAAATCCAAAAATTCCGTCAAAAATCGACGTTTTTTTCCTTCAAAATCTCATTATTTCCATTAAAAAAGGTCCCAAAATTCCCCAAAATTCCCCAAATCCCAAAATTTCCCAATCCCCAAAATCCCCAAAAATCCAAAAATTCCCCCAAAAAATCCAAAAATTCCGTCAAAAATCGACGTTTTTTACCTTCAAAATCTCATTTTTTCCATTAAAAAATGCCCCAAAATTCCCCAAAATTCCCAAATTTTCCCCCCAAAATTCCCAAATTTATCCCAAAATTCACCTGGATCCCCGGAGGGAATCTTGGGAATATTTTGGGAATTTTTTGGGAATTTTTGGGGAATTTTTTTGGAATTTTTGGAGGGATTTTTTTGGGGATATTTTGGGGATATTTTGGGATAATTTTGGGAATTTTTTGGGAATATTTTGGGAATTTTTTGGGATAATTTTGGGGATTTTTTGGGAATTTTCGGGAATATTTTTGGGTTATTTTGTGGGAATTTTGGGAATTTTTTGGGAATTTTTTGGGAATTTTAGGGAATTTTTTGGGAATTTTTTGGGATAATTTTGGGAATATTTTGGGAATATTTTGAGGGAATTTTGGGAATATTTTGGGAATTTTTGGGGGCAATTTTGGGGTTATTTTGGGGCCATTTCTCACCATATTTCAGGAATATTTTGGGTCTATTTTGTCCATTTTTGGCACCGTTTCCCCGCTGATTTTGGGGTGATTTTGCCCATTTTTGGCACCGTTTCCCCTCTGATTTTGGGCTGATTTTGCCCATTTTTGGCACCGTTTCCCCGCTGATTTTGGGCTGATTTTGCCCATTTTTGGCACCGTTTCCCCGCTGATTTTGGGCTGATTTTGCCCATTTTTGGCACCGTTTCCCCGCTGATTTTGGGCTTTTTTGGGTTATTTTGGGCTGATTTTGGGGTTATTTTGGGGCCATTTCTCACCATATTTCAGGAATATTTTGGGTCTATTTTGTCCATTTTTGGCACCGTTTCCCCTCTGATTTTGGGTCTATTTTGCCCATTTTTGGCACCGTTTCCCCTCTGATTTTGGGGATATTTTGTCCATTTTTGGCACCGTTTCCCCTCTGATTTTGGGGATATTTTGTCCATTTTTGGCACCGTTTCCCCTCTGATTTTGGGGATATTTTGGGTTATTTTTCAGGAATATTTTGACCCATTTTTGTCCATTTTTGGCACCGTTTCCCCACTGATTTTGGGTTATTTTTGGGTTATTTTGGGCTGATTTTGGGGTTATTTTGGCACCATTTCTCTCCATATTTCAGGAATATTTTGCCCATTTTTGGCACCGTTTCCCCGCTGATTTTGGGGATATTTTGCCCATTTTTGGCACCGTTTCCCCTCTGATTTTGGGTCATTTTTGTCCATTTTTGGCACCGTTTCCCCTCTGATTTTGGGCTTTTTTGGTTTATTTTGGGCTGATTTTGGGGTTATTTTGGGGCCATTTCTCACCATATTTCAGGAATATTTTGGGTCTATTTTGCCCATTTTTGGCACCGTTTCCCCTCTGATTTTGGGTTTATTTTGCCCATTTTTGGCACCGTTTCCCCTCTGATTTTGGGGATATTTTGGCCATTTTTGGCACCGTTTCCCCGCTGATTTTGGGGTGATTTTGCCCATTTTTGGCACCGTTTCCCCGCTGATTTTGGGCTTTTTTGGGTTATTTTGGGCTGATTTTGGGGTTATTTTGGGGCCATTTCTCACCATATTTCAGGAATATTTTGGGTCTATTTTGTCCATTTTTGGCACCGTTTCCCCTCTGATTTTGGGCTGATTTTGCCCATTTTTGGCACCGTTTCTCCTCTGATTTTGGGGATATTTTGCTCATTTTTGGCACCGTTTCCCCTCTGATTTTGGGGATATTTTGCCCATTTTTGGCACCGTTTCCCCTCTGATTTTGGGCTGATTTTGTCCATTTTTGGCACCGTTTCCCCTCTGATTTTGGGGTGATTTTGCCCATTTTTGGCACCGTTTCCCCGCTGATTTTGGGGTGATTTTGGGCAGTTTTGGCACCTTTTCCCCGCTGATTTTGGGGATATTTTGGGTTATTTTTCAGGAATATTTTGACCCATTTTTGTCCATTTTTGGCAACGTTTCCCCTCTGATTTTGGGGACATTTTGGGCAGTTTTGGCACCGTTTCCCCTCTGGTTTTGGGTCATTTTTGTCCATTTTTGGCACCGTTTCCCCTCTGATTTTGGGGTGATTTTGCCCATTTTTGGCACCGTTTCCCCGCTGATTTTGGGGATATTTTGTCCATTTTTGGCACCGTTTCCCCTCTGATTTTGGGTCTATTTTGTCCATTTTTGGCACCGTTTCCCCTCTGATTTTGGGGACATTTTGGCCATTTTTGGCACCGTTTCCCCTCTGATTTTGGGGATATTTTGGGCAGTTTTGGCACCGTTTCCCCGCTGATTTTGGGGTGATTTTGCCCATTTTTGGCACCGTTTCCCCTCTGATTTTGGGGATATTTTGGGTTATTTTTCAGGAATATTTTGACCCATGTTTGTCCATTTTTGGCACCGTTTCCCCTCTGATTTTGGGGTGATTTTGCCCATTTTTGGCACCGTTTCCCCTCTGATTTTGGGGATATTTTGCCCATTTTTGGCACCGTTTCCCTGCTGATTTTGGGGTGATTTTGCCCATTTTTGGCACTGTTTCCCCGCTGATTTTGGGCTGATTTTGGGGCCATTTCTCACCATATTTCAGGAATATTTTGGGTCTATTTTGGGCATTTTTGGCACCGTTTCCCCTCTGATTTTGGGTTTATTTTGCCCATTTTTGGCACCGTTTCCCCTCTGATTTTGGGTTTATTTTGCCCATTTTTGGCACCGTTTCCCCTCTGATTTTGGGCTGATTTTGCCCATTTTTGGCACCGTTTCCCCGCTGATTTTGGGGATATTTTGGGCAGTTTTGGCACCGTTTCCCCGCTGATTTTGGGGACATTTTGCCCATTTTTGGCACCGTTTCCCCGCTGATTTTGGGGTGATTTTGGGTTATTTTTCAGGAATAGTTTGACCCATTTTTGCCCATTTTTGGCACCGTTTCCCCGCTGATTTTGGGGTGATTTTGCCCATTTTTGGCACTGTTTCCCCACTGATGTTGGGCTGATTTTGGGGCCATTTCTCACCATATTTCAGGAATATTTTGGGTCTATTTTGCCCATTTTTGGCACCGTTTCCCCGCTGATTTTGGGCTGATTTTGCCCATTTTTGGCACCGTTTCCCCGCTGATTTTGGCTCGTTTCTGGGCAGTTTTTCGACCCCGGGCAGGTGCTGTACACCTACGAGTCGCCGGCGGGGTACGGGCTGATCGCGCTGCAGTTCGGAGCCTTCGTTTGGTTCTGCGCCGCCGTGGGCGCCACCCTGAGCGCGGTGCCGGAGCGACGCCAGTTCTACCTGCCCTTCCTGGGGGCTTATGCGTTCTGGTGAGCCAAAAAACACACCTGGGGACACCTGGGGACACCTGGGGACACCTGGGGACACCTGGGGACACCTGGGATACACCTGAGATACACCTGGGGACACCTGGGGACACCTGGGGACACCTGGGGACACCTGGGATACACCTGGGGACACCTGGGGACACCTGGGGACACCTGGGATACACCTGGGGGGTCACAGACACACCTGGGGCGCCACCCTGAGCGCGGTGCCGGAGCGACGCCAGTTCTACCTGCCCTTCCTGGGGGCTTATGCGTTCTGGTGAGTGCCAAAATCACACCTGGGGACACCTGGGGACACCTGGGGGGTCACAGCCACACCTGGGCACACCTGGGACACACCTGGGGACACCTGGGGGGGTCACAGACACACCTGGGGCGCCACCCTGAGCGCGGTGCCAGAGCGACGCCAGTTCTACCTGCCCTTCCTGGGGGCTTATGCGTTCTGGTGAGCCAAAAAACACACCTGAGATACACCTGGGGACACCTGGGGACACCTGGGGACACCTGGGGACACCTGGGACACACCTGGGGACACCTGGACACACCTGGGGACACCTGGGGGGGTCACAGCCACACCTGGGGTGCCACCCTGAGCGCGGTGCCGGAGAGACGCCAGTTCTACCTGCCCTTCCTGGGGGCTTATGCCTTCTGGTGAGCCAAAAAACACACCTGGACACACCTGGGCGCACCTGGGGTACACCTGGGGACACCTGGGGACACCTGGAGGGGATAAAACCACACCTGGGGACACCTGGACACACCTGGGGACACCTGGGGACACCTGGGGGTGTTTTGGGGTCTCACCTGAGGGATTTTGGGGGGGTCTCACCTGGGGTTTTTTTGGGGTCTCTCCCCGCAGGTTTTTGGGGGGATTTTGGGGATTTTTTGGGGGGGGTCTCACCTTTAATTTTGGGATTTTTTGGGGGGGATTTTGGGGGGATTTTGGGGGGATTTTGGGGGGATTTTGAGGGGATTTTGGGGGGTCTCACCTGTGAATTTTGGGATTTTTTTGGGGTCTCCCCTCAGGTTTTTGGCCGTCCCGGTTTCGGCTCTCGTGGCCAATTTTGGGATCCCGAAATGGGCTCGGGAGAAAATCATCAACGGGATCCAGCTGGGAACTCACCTGTACGCCCACGGCGTCTTCCTGGTGCGTGCAGACCCCTCCCCAAATTCACCCCAACCCCCCCAAAAAACACCCCAAAAAAATCCACCCCAAAATCCCCAAAATCCGCCCCAAAATCGCCTCCCAATCCGCCAAAAAACCCCAAAATCAGCCTGAAAATGATGATTTTTTCCATGAAAAAATCCCATTTTCTCCCCCAAAACCTCATTTTTTTCCCTAAAAATCCCATTTTTGCCTTAAAAATCCCGTTTTTCCAAAAAAAATCCCATTTTTTTCCATAAAAATCCCAATTTCCCCACAAAAATCCCATTTTTTCCCCCAAAAATCCCATTTTTTTCCCTTAAAATCCCATTTTTATCCCTAAAAATCCCATTTTTTCCCCAAAAATCCCAATTTCACCCCCAAAAATCCCAATTTTTTTCCCTAAAATTCCCAAATTTTCCCCAAAAATCCCAATTTTTCTCCATGAACCTCAAATTTTCTCCTAAAAATCCCAAATTTCCTCTTAAAAATCCCATTTTTTCCCCTAAAAATCCCAAATTTTCCCCAAAATTCCCAAATTTTCCCCCAAAATTCCCAAATTTTCCCCAAAAATCCCAATTTTTCTCCATAAACCTCAAATTTTCTCCTAAAAATCCCATTTTTCCCCCAAAATTCCCAAATTTTCTCCTAAAATTCCCAAATTTTCCCCTAAAAATCCCAAATTTCCTCCTAAAATCCCATTTTTCCCCTAAAATTCCCAAATTTTCTCCAAAAATCCCAAATTTTCCCCCAAAATTCCCAAATTTTCTCCTAAAATTCCCAAATTCTCCCTTAAATATCCCAAATTTTCCCCTAAAAATCCCAAATTTTCCCTTAAAAATCCCATTTTTTCCCCCAAAAATCCCAAATTTTCCCCTAAAAATCCCAAATTTTCCCCAAAATTCCCATTTTTTCCCCCAAAATCCCATTTTTTTCCCCTAAAATTCCCAAATTTTCTCCTAAAATTCCCAAATTTTCCCCTAAAATTCCCAAATTTTCCCCCAAAAATCCCAAATTTTCTCCAAAAATCCCATTTTTTCCCCCAAAATTCCCAAATTTTCCCCAAAAAACCCAAATTTTCCCCTAAAAATCCCGTTTTTTCTCCTAAAATTCCCAAATTTTCCCCAAAATTCCCAAATTTCCCCTAAAATTCCCAAATTTTCCCCCAAAAATCCCAAATTTTCCCTTAAAATTCTCAAATTTTCCCCTAAAAATCCCAAATTTTCCCTTAAAAATCCCATTTTTTCCCCCTAAAAATCCCAAATTTTCCCCCAAAATTCCCATTTTTTCCCCTAAAATTCCCATTTTTTCCCCCAAAATTCCCAAATTTTCCCCCAAAATTCCCAAATTTCCCCAAAATTCCCAAATTTCCCCCCAAAATTCCCATTTTCCCCCAGGTCCTGACCCGCCCCTCGGCCGCCAACAAGAATTTCCCTTTCCACGTCCGCACCTCCCAAATCGCTTCCCTGCCCCCGGGGGGTGGGGGAGGGGCGGGGGGCGGGGCCTCGCCTGCCCCGCCCCGGAAGTTCCCCGGCCCCTCCCCCAGCGCTGGGCGGGGCTACGGGAACGTCACCTTCATCAGCGACAGCGTCCCCAACTTCACCGAGCTCTTCTCCATCCCCGGCCCGGGGGGCTCGGCGGTGAGACCCCCGCCCCAAATCGGGGGGAAACCGGGGGGGGAAAATTGGGGAAAAAATGGGAGAAAATTTGGGAATTTCTGGGGGAAAAAATGGGGGAAAAACGGGGAAAAATTGGGGGAAAAATGGGGAAAAAATGGGGATGAAAGGGTTAAAAATGGGGAAAAAATGGGGAGAAAATGGGGAAAAAATGGGGAAAAAATAGGGGAAAAATGGGGAAAAAATTGGGGAAAATGGCGAAAAAATGGGGATGAAAGGGTTAAAAATGGGGAAAAAATGGGGGAAAAATGGGGAAAAAATGGGGGAAAAATGGGAAAAAATTAGAGGGAACATGGGGAAGAAAGGGTTAAAAATGGGGGAAAAATGGGAAAAAATTAGAGGGAAAATGGGAAAAAAATGGGGAAAAAATGGGAATTTCTGGGAAAAAAAATGGGGGAAAAATGGGAAGAAAATGGGGAAGAAAGGGTTAAAAATGGGGAAAAAATGGGGAAAAAATGGGGGAAAATTGGAGAAAAAATTGGGGGGAAATTGGGGAAAAATGGGGAAAATTGGGGAAAATTGGGGAAAAAATTGGGGGAAAATTGGGGAAAAATGGGGGAAAATAGGGAAGAAAGGGTTAAAAATGGGGGGAATTTATTGGGGGTTTGGGGCTCTTCTCCATCCCCGCCCCGGGGGGCTCGGCGGTGAGACCCCCGCCCCAAATCGGGGGGAAACGGAGGGGGAAATGGGGAAAAAATGGGGGAAAAAATGGGAATTTCTGGGAAAAAAATTGGGGGAAAAATGGGGGGAAAATGGGGAAGAAAGGGTTAAAAATGGGGAAAAAATGGGGGAAAAATGGGGAAAAAATGGGGAAAAAGTGGAGAAAAAATGGGGAAAAAATGGGGATGAAAGGGTTAAAAGTGGGGAAAAAATGGGGAAAAAATGGGGAAGAAAGGGTTAAAAATGGGGGAAAATGGGGAAGAAAGGGTTAAAAATGGGGGGAATTTATTGGGGTTTGGGGCTCTTCTCCATCCCCGGCCCGGGGGGCTCGGCGGTGAGACCCCCGCCCCAAATCGGGGGGAAACGGAGGGGGAAAATTGGGGAAAAAATTGAGAATTTATGGGGAAAAAATTGGGGGAAAAATGGGGGGAAAATGGGGAAGAAAGGGTTAAAAATGGGAAAAAATTGGGAATTTCTGGGGAAAAAATTGGGGGAAAAAATGGGAATTTCTGGGGAAAAAAATGGGGAAAAATTGGGGGCAAAATGGGGAAAAAATTGGGAATTTATGGGGAAAAAATTGGGGGAAAATTGGGGGGAAAATGGGGAAGAAAGGGTTAAAAATGGGGAAAAATTGGGGAAAAAATTGGGGAAAAAATGGGGAAGAAAGGGTTAAAAATGGGGAAAAAATGGGGGAAAAATGGGGGGAAAATGGGAAAGAAAGGGTTAAAAATGGGGGAAAAATTGGGGGTTAAAAATGGAGGAAAAAATGGGGATGAAAGGGTTAAAAATGGGGGAAAAATGGGGAAAAAATGGGGGAAAATGGGGAAGAAAGGGTTAAAAATGGGGGGAATTTATTGGGGGTTTGGGGCTCTTCTCCATCCCCGGCCCGGGGGGCTCGGCGGTGAGACCCCCGCCCCAAATCGGGGGGAAACCGGGGGAAAATGGGGAAAAAATTGGGGGAAAAAATGGGAATTTCTGGGGAAAAAAATGGGAATTTCTGGGGAAAAATTGGGGAAAAAATGGGGAAGGAAGGGTTAAAAATGGGGAAAAAAAGGGGGGGAAAGTGGGGATGAAAGGGTTAAAAATGGGGAAAATCGGGGGGAAAATTGGGGGAAAAATGGGAAAAATTGGGAATTTCTGGGGAAAAAAATGGGGGAAAATGGGGAAAAATTAGAGGGAAAATGGGGAAAAAATGGGAATTTCTGGGAAAAAAATTGGGGGAAAATTGGGGAAAAAATGGGGGAAAAAATGGGGAAGGAAGGGTTAAAAATGGGGAAAAAATGGGGAAAATCGGGGGGAAAATTGGGGGGAAAAATGGGAAAAATTGGGAATTTCTGGGGAAAAAAATGGGGGAAAAATGGGGGGAAAATGGGGAAGAAAGGGTTAAAAATGGGGGGAAAATGGGGAAAAAATGGGAAAGAAAGGGTTAAAAATGGGGGGAAAATTGGGGAAAAAAATGGGAATTTCTGGGAAAAAAATTGGGGAAAAAATGGGAATTTCTGGGGAAAAAAATGGGGGAAAATTGGGGGGAAAAGGGGAAAGAAAGGGTTAAAAATGGGGAAAAAATGGGAAAGAAAGGGTTAAAAATGGAGAAAAAAAGAGGGGGAAAATGGGGAAGAAAGGGTTAAAAATGGGGGGAATTTATTGGGGGTTTGGGGCTCTTCTCCATCCCCGGCCCGGGGGGCTCGGCGGTGAGACCCCCGCCCCAAATCGGGGGGAAACCGGGGGGGGAAATGGGGAAAAATGGGGGAAAAAATGGGGGAAAAATGGGAATTTATGGGAAAAAAATTGGGGGAAAAAATGGGAATTTCTGGGGAAAAAATTAGAGGGAAAATGGGGAAAAAATGGGGGAAAAATGGGGATGAAAGGGTTAAAAATGGGGAAAAAATGGGGGAAAAATGGGGAAAAATGTGATGAAAGGGGGGAAAAATGGGGAAAAAATGGAGAAAAAATGGGGAAAAAAATGGGGATAAAAGGGTTAAAAATGGGAAAAAAATGGGGAAAAAATGGGAATTTCTGGGGAAAAAATTGGGGGAAAAACGGGGAAAAAATGGGGAAAAAATGGGGAAGAAAGGGTTAAAAATGGGGAAAAAATGGGGAAAAAATGGGGGAAAAAATGGGAATTTCTGGGAAAAAAATTGGGGGAAAAATGGGGGGAAAATGGGGAAGAAAGGGTTAAAAATGGGAAAAAAATGGGAATTTCTGGGGAAAAAATTGGGGGAAAAAATGGGAATTTCTGGGGAAAAAAATGGGGAAAAATTGGGGGCAAAATGGGGAAAAAATTGGGAATTTATGGGGAAAAAATTGGGGGAAAAACAGGGAAAAAATGGGGGAAAAAATGGGGATGAAAGGGTTAAAAATGGGGAAAAATTGGGGAAAAAATGGGGACAAAATGGGGAAGAAAGGGTTAAAAATGGGGGGAATTTATTGGGGTTTGGGGCTCTTCTCCATCCCCGGCCCGGGGGGCTCGGCGGTGAGACCCCCGCCCCAAATCGGGGGGAAACGGAGGGGGAAAATGGGGAAAAAATGGGAATTTCTGGGGAAAAAATTGGGGGAAAATGGGGGGAAAATGGGGAAAAAATGGGGGAAAAACGGGGAAAAAATGGGGAAAAAACGGGGAAAAAATGGGGGAAAAAATGGGAATGAAAGGGTTAAAAATGGGGAAAAAATGGGGGAAAAATGGGGAAAAAATGGGGAAAAAAATGGGGATGAAAGGGTTAAAAGTGGGGAATAAATGGGGAAAAAATGGGGAAGAAAGGGTTAAAAATGGGGAAAAAAGGGGGGAGGAAATGGGGATGAAAGGGTTAAAAATGGGGAAAAAATGGGGAAGAAATGGGGAAAAAATGGGAATTTCTGGGGAAAAAATTGGGGGAAAAACGGGGAAAAAATGGGGAAAAAATGGGGAAAATTGGGGGAAAATGGGGAAAAAATGGGAAAAAATGGGAAAAAAATGGGGAAAAAATGGGGAAAAATGGGAAAAATGGGGAAAAAATGGGGAAAAATGGGAAAAAATGGGAAAAAAATGGGGAAAAAATGGGGGAAATTGGGGGAAAATGGGAAAAATGGGGAAAAAATGGGGAAAAATGGGAAAAAATGGGAAAAATGGGGAAAAATGGGAAAAAATGGGGAAAAATGGGAAATATTCCCAAATTGGGGGAGGGGGATCCCCCCAATCCCCCCCCCCCCCAAAATCCGCCCCTCCCCCCCCTCCAGGTGAGGCCGCAGGTGGAGGAGACCCCGGTGGGGGGAGGGGGAGGGGTCTGGGGTCCCCCCGCCCCTCCCCCACCCAAAGGGGGGGTGCAGCTGCAGCCGCCCCTCCCCCACGGGGGGGGCCCCGAATATTTCAGCGTCCACTCGGGGGGGGGGCGGCTGCTGTGACCCCGAAAGGGACCCCGAGACCCCCGAAATTGACCCCAAAAGGGACCCCGAGACCCCCGAAATCTGCCTCAAAAAATGACCCCGAGACCCCCGAAATTGACCCCAAAATCCGACCTCGAGACCCCCAAAATTGACCCCAAAATTGACCCAAAATTGACCCCAAAATCCGACCCCGAGACCCCCAAAATCGACCCAAAATTGACCCAAAATTGGCGCCAAAATGGACCCTGAGACCCCCAAAAATTGACCCCAAAATTGGGTCTGGAGACCCCCAAAATTGATCCCAAATTGACCTCAAAATCTGACTTTAAGACCCCCAAAATTGACCCCAAATTCCAACCTCGAGACCCCCAAAATTGACCCCAAATTCCAAGCCAGAGACCCCCAAAATCGACCCCAAAATTGGGTCTGGAGACCCCCAAAATTCACCCCAAAATTGACCCAGAATTGACGCCAAAAATTGACCCAGAGACCCCCAAAATTGACCCCAAAATTGGCCCCAAAATCCGACTTCAAGACCCCCAAAATCGACCCCAAATTCAGCCCCAAATGGGACCCAGAGACCCCCAAAATTGACCCCGAGACCCCCAAAATTGACCCCAAAATTGGGTCTGGAGACCCCCAAAATCGACCCCAAATTGACCTCAAGACCCCCAAAATTGACCCCAAAATCCGACCCCGAGACCCCCAAAATTGACCCCAAAATCCGACCCCAATACACCCAAAATCAACCCAAAATTGACCCAAAATTGGCGCCAAAATGGACCCAGAGACCCCCAAAATTGACCCCAAAATTGGGTCTGGAGACCCCCAAAATTGACCCCAAAATTGACCCAGAATTGACCCCAAAAATTGACCCCGAGACCCCCAAAATTGACCCCAAAATCCAACCTCGAGACCCCCAAAATTCACCCCAAATTCCGACCCCGAGACCCCCAAAATTGACCCCAAAATTGGGTCTTGAGACCCCCAAAATTGACCCCAAATTGACCCCAAAAATTGACCCCGAGACCCCCAAAATTGACCCCAAAATTGACCCCAAAATCCAACCTTGAGACCCCCAAAATTGACCCCAAATTCAGCCCCAAATGGGACCTGGAGACCCCCAAAATTGACCCCAAAATTGGGTCTGGAGACCCCCAAAATTGACCCCAAAATCCGACCCCGAGACCCCCAAAATCGACCCAAAATTGACCCAAAATTGGCCCCAAAATGGACCCAGAGACCCCCAAAATCGACCCAAAATTGACCCCAAAATCCAACCTTGAGACCCCCAAAATTGACCCCAAATTCAGCCCCAAATGGGAACTGGAGACCCCCAAAATTGACCCCAAAATTGGGTCTGGAGACCCCCAAAATTGACCCCAAATTGACCCCAAAATCCGACTTTAAGACCCCCAAAATTGACCCCAAAAGGGACCCCGAGACCCCCAAAATCGACCCAAAATTGACCCAAAATTGGCGCCAAAATGGACCCTGAGACCCCCAAAAATTGACCCCAAAATTGGGTCTGGAGACCCCCAAAATTGACCCCAAATTCCGACCCAGAGACCCCCAAAATTGACCCCTAATGGGACCCCAAGGTCCCCAAAATTGACCCCAAAATTGACCCCAAAATTGACCCCAAAATCCGACTTTAAGACCCCCAAAACCGACCTCAAAATCCGACCCCGAGACCCCCAAAATTGACCCCAAAATTGGACCCGAGACCCCCAAAATTGACCCCAAAATTGGGTTTGGAGACCCCCAAAATTGACCCCAAATTGACCTCAAGACCCCCAAAATTGACCCCAAAATCCGACCCCAAGACCCCCAAAATCTGCCCCAAATTTGGTCTGGAGACCCCCAAAATTGACCCCAAAATTGGGTCTGGAGACCCCCAAAATTGACCCCAAAATTGGGTCTGGAGACCCCAAAATCGACCCCAAAATTGGACCCGAGGACCCCCCGGGGTTTGAGGAATTTTACCAAAATAAAGGAAATTTTTGTGGAATTTTTGTGGAATTTTATTGGGATTTTATTGGGATTTTATTGGGGTTTTATTGGGGTTTTATTAAGATTTTATTGGGATTTTATTGGGGTTTTATTGGGGTTTTATCGGGATTTTATCGGGATTTTATTGGGATTTTATTGGGGTTTTATTGGGGTTTTATTGGGGTTTTATTGGGATTTTATTGGGATTTAATCGGGGTTTTATTGGGATTTTATTGGGATTTAATCGGGGTTTTATTGGGGTTTTATTGGGATTTTATTGGGATTTTATTGGGATTTTATTGGGATTTTATTGGGATTTTATTGGGGTTTTATTGGGATTTTATTGGGATTTTATTGGGATTTTATTGGGATTTTATTGGGATTTTATTGGGATTTTGGCGGGATTTTTTGGCGGGATTTTGATGGAATTTTGGCGGGATTTCCATGGAATTTTGGCGGGAATTCTGGTGGGGATTTTGGCGGGGATTTCCATTGAATTTTGGCGGGATTTCCATGGAATTTCGGCGGGAATTTTGGCGGGGATTTCCGTGGAATTTTGGCGGGAATTCCGGTGGGGATTTTGGCGGGGATTTCCATGGAATTTTGGCGGGAATTTTCCAGCGGATTTTTTTGGGTTGGGGGAGGGTGGGGGAGGGGCCGGGAGCCTCTTCCCTTTCCCCTCCCCCCACCCGCGTCCGGCTCCGCTGGGGATTCCGGGGTGGGGGAGGGGCGACCTCAAACCCGAGCTTCCCGCGCCCCTCCCCCACCCCAAAACGGGAAATTTTTGGGGGGGGTGGAATTTTGGGAGGGGGTGGGGGAGGGGCGTGGGAACCTCGAATTTGACTTCGCCCCTCCCCCCACCCCCTCCCCAAAATCCCATTGGGGGTGGGGGGAGGGGCGTGGGAACCTCGACATCGCCCCTCCCCCCACCCCAATTAAATTATTAGGAAGGGGTGGGGGAGGGGCGAAGTCAAATCCGAGGTTCCCACGCCCCTCCCCCACCCCAAACGGGGATTTTGGGTGGGGTGGGGGAGGGGCAAAATCGAGGTTGAGGTTCCCACGCCCCTCCCCCACCCCAAAACGGGATTTTTGGGAGGGGTGGGGGAGGGGCGAAGTCAAATTTGAGGTTCCCACGCCCCTCCCCCACCCCAATGGGATTTTTTTGGGAGGGGTGGGGGAGGGGCAAAGTCAAAGTTGAGGTTCCCACGCCCCTCCCCCACCCCAAAACGGAAATTTTGGGAGGGGTGGGGGAGGGGCGAGCCAAAGTTGAGGTTCCCACGCCCCTCCCCCCACCCCCAAATGGATTTTTTTGGGGCGTGGGGGGAGGGGCGAAGTCACATCCGAGGTTCCCACGCCCCTCCCCCACCCCCAAGGGGATTTTTTTGGGAGGGGTGGGGGAGGGGCGAAGCCAAAGTTGAGGTTCCCGCGCCCCTCCCCCACCCCAAAACGGGATTTTTTGGGGGATTTTTGGGGGGTGGGGGAGGGGCGGGGTGGGGGGAGGGGCCTGAGGCTCCCGGGGGAGGGGTGGGGGGAGGGGTGGGGGGAGGGGCGCGCCTCAGGAAACCCCAAAACTTCCTCCCCTCCGGCCCCGCCCCTCCCCCCGCTCTCCGCTCAGGGATTTTATTTTGGGGGGTGGGTTTGGTTTTTTTTTTTTTTTTTTTTTTGAGGGGTGGGGTCCCCTCCGCCCCTCCCCCACCCCGGGACCCCTCCCCCACCCCCGAGAAAAAATCCCGGGAATTTTTTTTTTAAAATATTTTTTTTTATTAATTTTTATTTTATTTTTAATTTTTTTTTTGGGGGGGGTGGAAAAAAAAAACCCCAAAAAAACCCCAAAAAAATCCCAAAAAAATCTCGCGGGAATTTCGGGAAGCGGCAGGTAAGGGTGGGGGAGGGGCGGGGGGGAGGGGTGGGGACAATTTGGGGTCATTTGGGGACAATTTGGGGACATTTTGGGGACATTTTGGGGCATTTTGGGGTCATTTGGGGACAATTTGGGACCTTCTGGGGACAATTTTAGGGCATTTGGGGACATTTGGGGACAATTTTGGGACATTTGGGACATTTGGGGACATTTTGGGGACATTTTGGGACGTTTTGGGGACATTTGGGGACAATTTGGGGTCATTTGGGGACATTTTGGGACATTTTGGGTCATTTGGGGCATTTTGGGGTCATTTGGGGACAATTTGGGACCTTCTGGGGACAATTTTAGGGCATTTGGGGACATTTGGGGGAGATTTTGAGGACATTTTGGGACATTTTGGGGACATTTTTGGGGACATTTGGGGAGATTTTGGGGACATTTGGGGACATTTTGGGACATTTGGGGACATTTGGGGCCATTTGGGGACATTTGGGGACATTTGGGGACAATTTTGAGACCTTCTGGGGACATTTGGGGACATTGTTGGGGAATTTGGGGACATTTGGGGACATTTTGGGACCTTCTGGAACTTTTTGGGGCCATTTGGGGACATTTGGGGCCATTTTAGGGACATTTGGGGACAATTTTGGGACATTTGGGACATTTGGGGACATTTTGGGGACATTTTGGGGACATTTTGGGACATTTGGGGACATTTTTGGGGACATTTGGGGCCATTTGGGGACAATTTGGGGACATTTGGGGACATTTGGGGACATTTGGGGACAATTTGGGGCATTTGGGGACAGTTTTGGGACCTTCTGGGGACATTGTTGGGGAATTTTGGGGTCATTTGGGGACATTTTTGGGACATTTGGGGACATTTGGGGACATTTGGGGACATTTGGGGACAATTTGGGTCATTTTGGGGTCATTTGGGGACATTTTGGGGACATTTGGGGACATTTTGGGGACATTTGGGGTCATTTGGGGACATTTTGGGGACATTTTGGGACATTTGGGGCCATTTGGGGCCATTTGGGGACATTTGGGGACATTTGGGGCCATTTGGGGACATTTGGGGACATTTGGGGACATTTGGGGACAATTTTGAGACCTTCTGGGGACATTTGGGGACAATTTGGGACATTTGGGACAATTTTGGGACCTTCTGGGGACATTTTGAGGGAATTTGGGGACATTTGGGGACATTTCTGGGGCTTTTGGGGACAATTTTGGGACCTTCTGGGACCTTTTGGGGACAATTTGGGACCTTCTGGGACCTTCTGGGGACCTTTTGGGGACATTTGGGACAATTTGAGGTTAATTTGGGACCCTCTGGGACCTTTTTGGGACAATTTTGGGGCCTTTGGGGACATTTGGGGACATTTTGGGACCTTCTGGGGCACCTCAGAACCTCCTGGGATATTTGGGGACCTCTTGGGCCACCTCATAGGACACCTGGGGACCTCATAGGACACCTGGGGACCTCCTGGGCCACCTGAGAACCACCTGGGGACCTCCTGGGCCACCTGGGGACCTCCTGGACCACCTGAAGACCTCCTGGGGATCTTCTGGGCCACCTGGGGACCTCCTGGGGATCTCCTGAACCACCTGAGGATCTCCTGGAGATCTTCTGGACCACCTGAGAACCTCCTGGACCTCCTGAGGACCTCCTGGACCTCCTGAGGACCACCTGAGAACGTCCTGAGGACCTCCAGAACCACCTGAGAACCACCTGAGGACCTCCAGAACCACCTGAGAACCTTCTGGACCTCCTGAGAACCTCCCAGACCACCTGAGAACCACCTGAGAACATCCTGGACCTCCTGAGGACCTCCTAAACCACCTGAGGACCACCTGGTGACCACCTGAGAACCACCTGAGAACCTTCTGGACCACCTGAGGACCTCCAGAACCACCCAAGGACCTCCCGAACCACCTGAGAACCTCCCAGACCACCTGAGAACCTCCAGAACCACCTGGTGACCACCTGAGGACCACCTGAGAACCCCCTGGACCACCTGAGGACCTCCTGAACCACCTGAGGACCACCTGTGGACCTCCTGGACCACCCGAGAACCTTCTGGACCACCTGGTGACCACCTGAGAACCTTCTGGACCACCCGAGAACCTTCTGGACCACCTGGTGACCACCTGAGGGCCACCTGAGAACCACCCCCACCATGTCCTCCACCCTGGTCCTCACCGTCTACATCCTCACCTTCACCATCGGCTTCCCGGCCAACATCTTCACCTTGACCGTCCTGGCCACCAAATGCGGCCGCTCCAACCCGTCCTTGACCTCCTGCGACCTCCTGCTCCTCAACCTGACCTTCTCCGACCTCCTCCTGCTGCTCTTCCTCCCTCTCAAGATGGCCGAGGCGGCGGCCGGAATGGTCTGGCCGCTGCCGGACCTTTGGTGTCCGCTGGTGAATTTCTGTTTCTACTCCAGCATGTATCTCAGCGGGCTTTTCCTGGCGGCCCTGAGCGTCAGGAGATACCTGGGCGTGGTTTTCCCCCTCAGGTTCCGGGATCGCAGGAGACCCGGCCGGGTCCTGGCGGTCAGCGCCGTCATCTGGTTGGTGGCCTGCGGTCATTGCTCCGTGGTGTTCGTGGCCGAGTTGGGTGGGAAGGGTGACACCGGTGACGTCGGTGGCATCGGTGACCCCAGGGTTGACCCCAAGGTTGACCCCAAGGTTGACCCCATTGACCCCAAGGTTGACCCCATTGACCCCAAGCTTGACCCCATTGACCCCAAGCTTGACCCTGTTGACCCCAAGCTTGACCCTGTTGACCCCAAGGTTGACCCTGTTGACCTCAAGGTTGACCCCATTGACCTCAAGGTTGACCCCATTGACCCCAAGCTTGACCCTGTTGACCCCAAGACCTTCAACCCTCTTGACCCCAAGGTTGACCCCAGGGTTGACCCCGCTGACCCCAAGGTTGACCTTGGTGACCCCAAGACCTTCAACCCTCTTGACCCCAAGGTTGACCCCAGGGTTGACCCCAAGGTTGACTCCAAGGTTGACCCCATTGACCTCATTGACCCCAAGGTTGACCCCATTGACCCCAAGCTTGACCCCAAGGTTGACCCCAAGACCTTCAGGCTTCTTGACTCCAAGGTTGACCCCAGGGTTGACCCCGTTGACCCCAAGGTTGACCCCATTGACCCCAAGACTTTCAACCTTCTTGACCCCAAGGTTGACCCCATTGACCTCAAGGTTGACCCCAAGACCTTCAACCTCAAATTCTTCAACCCCAAAGACCCCAAACCCAACCCCAATGACCCCAATGACCCCAAACCCCACCCCAGTGACCCCAATGACCCCAAACCCAACCCCAATGACCCCATTGACCCCAAACTCCCCAACCCCCACTCTCTTGACCCCAAACGGAACCCCAATGACCCCAATGACCCCAAACCCAACCCCAATGACCCCAAACCCAACCCCAATGACCCCAATGACCCCAAACCCAACCCCAATGACCCCAATGACCCCAATGACCCCAAACCCCCCAAACCCCACCCCAATGACCCCAATGACCCCAAACCCCACCCCAATGACCCCAAACCCAACCCCAATGACCCCAAAGACCCCAAACCCAACCCCAATGACCCCAAACCCCACCCCAATGACCCCAATGACCCCAATGACCCCAAACCCAACCCTGCTGACCCCGCTGACCCCAAACCCCACCCCAATGACCCCAAACCCCATCCCAAAGACCCCAATGACCCCAATGACCCCAATGACCCCAAAGACCCCAAACCCAAGCCCGCTGACCCCAATGACCCCAATGACCCCAAACCCAACCCCAAAGACCCCAAACCCAACCCTAATGACCCCAATGACCCCAATGACCCCAATGACCCCGCTGACCCCAATGACCCCAATGACCCCAAACCCAACCCCAATGACCCCAATGACCCCAATGACCCCAAACCCAACCCCGCTGACCCCAATGACCCCAATGACCCCAAACCCAACCCCGCTGACCCCGCTGACCCCACTGGCCCCACCCCCTCCCCCCGCCCCGCCCCCCACAAATGCTACGACGACTTCTCCCCCTCCCAGCTCCGCTTCGTCCTCCCCTTGCGCCTCGAGTTCTTCTTCGTCCTCTTCCTCGCCCCTTTCTCCCTCACCCTCTTCTGCTCGGCCGCCTTCGCCCGCGCCCTGCTGGCGCGCCCGGCGCTGCCGGCGCCCAAACGCCGCCGCGCCGTGGGGCTGGCGCTGGCCAGCGCCCTCATTTTCGGGCTCTGCTTCGCCCCCTACAACGTCTCGCACGTGGTGGGGTTCTGGCAGGGCCGCAGCCCCGGCTGGCGCGTCTACGCCACGCTCCTCAGCGGCCTCAACGCCGCCCTGGACCCGCTGGTGTTTTATTGTTCCTCCGGGAGGGTGAGGAGGGCGCTGGGAGGGGTGGGCAGGTGGTTGAGGAGGGGTGGGAGGGGTTGAGAATGGGGGTGAAAGGGTTAAAAGTGGGTGTGAAGGGGTTAAAAATGGGGTTGAAGTGGGTGTGAAAGGGTTAAAATGGGTCTGAAAGGGTTAAAAATGGGGATTAAAGGGTTAAAAACGGGGTTAAAGTGGGTGTGAAAGGGTTAAAAATGGGTGTGGAAGGGTTAAAAACGGGGTTAAAGGGTTAAAATGGGGATTAAAGGGTTAAAAGTGGGTGTGAAAGGGTTAAAAAAGGGGTTCAAGGGTTAAAAATGGGAATTAAAGGGTTAAAAATGGGTGTGAAAGGGTTAAAAATGGGGTTAAAATGGGTCTGAAAGGGTTAAAATGGAAATTAAAGGGTTAAAAATGGAAATTAAGGGGTTAAAAATGGGAATTAAAGGGTTAAGAAAGGGTTAATGGAGCCTCGTTTTGGAATAACGGGAAAAAGTCCCCAAAATCCCCAAAAAATTACCAAAAATCCCCCAAAAATTCCCAAAAAATCCAAAAAAAATCCCCCCAAAATTCCCAAAAAATTCCCAAAAAATCCCCCCAAAAATTCCCTAAAATCTCCCAAAAAAATTCCCAAAAAATTCCCAAAAAATCCCCCCAAAAATTCCCTAAAAAACTCCCAAAAAATTCCCTAAAAAATCCCACAAAAATTCCAAAAATCCCCCCAAATTCCCCCAAAATGACGCAAAAAATCCTCCAAGAAATTCCCAAAAAATCCAAAAAATTCCCCTAAAAAAATTTCCCCCCAAAATTCCCCAAAAAATTCCCAAAAAATTCCTGAAATTTTTCCCAAAAAATCCTCCCAAGGAGTCGCAAAAAATTCCCTCAAAATTCCCTCAAAATTCCCCCCAAAATTCCCAAAATTTCCCCCAAAATCCTCCAAAAAACCCCAAAACCTCATTAATATTCTGACGCGCGCCGATGACGTCACCCCGCAGCGAAACCATGACGTCACCCCCGCGCCCTGACGTCATCACCCGAAATCAACGCCGAACCGCGGCGGGAAAATCGGGGGAGGGGGGGGGGGAGTGAAAATGGCGCCGCCTCTATCGCGATAGCGGCGATAAAGGCGATTTTTCCCGCCCTTTCTCCGTTGCCATGGCGACGTTCCTCCAGCACCGCCCTCCTCAAGATGGCGGCGCCCTCAAGATGGCCGCTCCGCCCCGCTCGCCCTTGGCGCCTCTATGGTCGATCCCGCCCTGCGCGGCGCTGACCAATAGGAGCGCTCGGCGGGCGGGGCTTATTGGGAAATGCGCCAATGGGAGAGCGATTCGTCACAGAAAGGGCGGGGCTTCCACCGCCCCTGACCTCCCGGAAGACGGGATGGGAACGCCAGCGTGAGGCGGCGACCAATGAAAAGCGCGCATGGGCGGGACTAAGAGAGGATTAACCAATCGGAGAGCGTGGGTGGGAACCGGCAGCCAATGGGAGGGCGGCGTGGGGGCGTGGCCAGAGCTCGGCGCTCTCCGGCCGTCTCCGCGTGAGTTCAGCGTGAGGGGCGGGGGGGGGGAGGGGAGGCGAATTTGGGGCGATTTTGGGGCTTTTTGGGTCGTTTTGGGGTCACCCCAAAAAGGGGGTGAGGAATTGGGGGCGGGGTTATTGCTGGGGGGGGGTCTTGATTTGGCGGGAAAACCCTGCGCGGTGGCGGGAATTCCAAGTGGGGGGGGGGGGGAAGGTCGAGTTAAAAAATCGGGATTTTATTTCCGGAAAAATTTTAAATTTTGGGTTTTTTTTTTTGTTTTCTCAGCCCTTCCCCTCCCCCTCCCCATCATGGGCAACGTTTGGGCCGCCGGATCCCCCCCTCCCCCACCCAGCGCCCCTCCCCCACTCCTCCCCGTGCCCCCCCCAGGTTTTGGGGGTCCCCCCCCCGTCAGTGGCTTGGGGGGTGGGGGAGGGGCGCCCCTCCCCCCCCGTCCCCCCGAACCGGGCGGGGACCCCCTCCCCAACCCCGGAGCTTTTGAGGAATGTCACCGACGCTGCAAAGGTGAGAGAAAAAAAAACCCCAAAAAGTGACCCAAAATAGCCCGAAATGACCCCAAAAATATCCCCAAATCACCCCAAAAATATCCCAAAAATATCCCCAAAAACTGACCCAAAATAGCCCGAAATGACCCCAAAAATAACCCCAAAATATCCCTGAAATATCCCAAAAAACCCCCCAAAACCTGACCCAAAATAGCCCGAAATGACCCCAAAAATGACCCCAAAATATCCCTGAAATATCCCAAAAACATCCCCAAAACCTGACCCAAAATAGCCAGAAATCACCCCAAAATTCACCTCAAAATATCCCAAAAATATCTCTGAAATATCCCAAAAATATCCCCAAAAACTGACCCAAAATAGCCCGAAATGACCCCAAAAATAACCCCAAAATATCCCTGAAATATCCCAAAAATAACCCCAAAACCTGACCCAAAATAGCCCGAAATGACCCCAAAATTCACCTCCAAATATCCCTGAAATATCCCAAAAATATCCCC
This sequence comes from Cyanistes caeruleus, assembly GCF_971803275.1. NCBI lineage: Eukaryota > Metazoa > Chordata > Aves > Passeriformes > Paridae > Cyanistes > Cyanistes caeruleus. The sequence goes on from NC_141728.1 coordinate 406,166, forward strand.
AAAAATATCCCAAAAAACCCCCCAAAACCTGACCCAAAATAGCCCGAAATGACCCCAAAAATAACCCCAAAATATCCCAAAAATAACCCTGAAATATCCCAAAAATATCGCCAAAAACTGACCCAAAATAGCCCGAAATGACCCCAAAAATAACCCCAAAATATCCCTGAAATATCCCAAAAATATCCCCAAATCACCCCAAAAATATCCCAAAAAACCCCCCAAAACCTGACCCAAAATAGCCCGAAATGGCCCCAAAAATAACCCCAAAATAACCCCAAAATATCCCTGAAATATCCCAAAAAACCCCCCAAAACCTGACCCAAAATAGCCCGAAATGACCCCAAAAATAACCCCAAATCACCCCAAAAATATCCCCCAAAACCCCCCAAAAAGTGACCCAAAATAGCCCGAAATGACCCCAAAAATCTCCCCCAAATTCCCAATTTTCCCCCCAAAATTCCTGATTTTCCCCCCAAAATTCCATCAAAATCCCCCCAAAATTCCCATTTTTCCCCCCAAAAATCCCCCAAAATTCCCAATTTTCCCTCCATAAATTCCCCAATTTCCCCCAAAATTCCCAATTTTCCCCCAAAATCCCCCAAAATTCCCAATTTTCCTCCCAAAATTCCCGAATTTCCCCCAAAATCCCCAATTTTCCCCCAAAATTCCCCATTTTCCCCCCAAAATTCCCAAATTTCCCCCAAAATTCCCAATTTTCCCCCCAAAATTCCCATTTTTCCCCCCAAAATTCCAATTTTTCCCCCCAAAATTCCCGAATTTCTCCCCCAAATTCCCATTTTTCCTCAAAAAATTCCCAATTTTCCCCCAAAATTCCCAATTTTCCTCACCAAATCCCCCCCAAAATTCCCAATTTTCCACCCAAAATTCCCAATTTTCCCCCCAAAATTCCCAATTTTCCCTCAAAATCCCCCAAAATTCCCAATATTCCTTCCAAAATTCCCATTTTTCCACCCAAAATCCCCATTTTTCCCCCAAAATTCTCATTTTTCCACCCTAAATTCCCAATTTTCCCTACCAAATCCCCCCAAAATTCCCCAATTTCCCCCAAATTTCCCCAATTCCCCCCAAAATTCCAAATTTTCCCCCCAAAATTCCCATTTTTCCCCCCAAAATTCCAATTTTTCCTCCCAAAATTCCCGAATTTCCCCCAAAATCCCCATTTTTCCCCCAAAATTCCCGATTTTCCCCCCAAATTCCCAATTTCTCCCCCAAAATTCCAATTTTTCCTCCCAAAATTCCAAATTTTTCTCCCAAAATCCCCCAAAATTCCCAATATTCCTCCCAAAATTCCCATAAAATCCCCCCAAAATCCCCCGAAATTCCTGAATTTCCCCCAAAATTCCCGAATTTCCCTCCAAAATTCCCATTTTTCCCCCCAAAATCCCCCAAAATTCCCATTTTTCCCCCCAAAATTCCCGAATTTCCCTCCCAAAATTCCCGAATTCCCCCCAAAATTCCCATAAAATCCCCCCAAAATCCCCCAAAATTCCTGAATTTCCCCCCAAATTCCCATTTTTCCACCCTAAATTCCCAATTTTCCCCCCAAATCCCCCAAAATTCCCAAATTCCCCCCAAAATTCCCATAAAATCCCCCCAAAATTCCCAATATTCCTCCCAAAATTCCAATTTTTCCTCCCAAAATTCCCAATTTTCCCCCAAAATTCCCATTTTTCCCCCCCAAATTCCCAAATCCCCCCCAAATTCCCGTTTTTCCCCCCAAATTCCCGATTTCCCCCAATTCCCGTTGTTTTCCCAGAGCTGTTCCCGGTGCAGATGGAGGGGGTGAAGCTGACGGTGAACAAAGGACTCAGCAACCACTTCCAGGTGCCCACCCCCAAAATTCCCGGGAATTCCGGAATTTTGGGAATTTTGGGAATTTCTGGGAATTTCTGGGAATTTTTTGGGAATTTTTGGGCGTTTTTGGGTCATTTTTTTGTGTTTTTGGGGCATTTTTTTGCATTTCTGGGTGGATTTTTCCGGGATTTTTTTGGGATTTGGGAATTTTTAAGGATTCCCAGTCAGAATTTTGGGAATTCTGGGATTTTCCCGCCTTTTTCCCAATTTTTAGGTCATTTTTGGGTCATTTTTAGGCGTTTTTGGGGCGTTTTTGGGGCTTTTTTTTGCATTTCTGGGCGGATTTTTCCGGGATTTTTTTGGGATTTGGGAATTTTTAACCATTCCCGGTGGGAATTTTGGGAATTCCGGGATTTTCCCGCCTTTTTCCCAATTTTTAGGTCATTTTTGAGCCAATTTTGGGCGTTTTTGGGCGTTTTTGGGGCGTTTTTTTCCATTTCCGGGTGGATTTTTCCAGGATTTTTTTGGGATTTGGGAATTTTTAAGGATTCCCGGTCGGAATTTTGGGAATTCCGGGATTTTCCCGCCTTTTTCCCAATTTTCAGGTCATTTTTGGGTCATTTTTGGGTCATTTTGGGGCGTTTTTGGGGCGTTTTTTTCCATTTCTGGGTGGATTTTTCCGGGTTTTTTTTTGGGATTTGGGAATTTTTAACCATTCCCGGTCGGAATTTTGGGAATTCCGGGATTTTCCCGCCTTTTTCCCAATTTTTAGGGCATTTTTAGGTCGTTTTTGGGAATTTTTGGGTCATTTTTGGGTCATTTTTTTGTGTTTTTGGGGCGTTTTTTTGCATTTCCGGGCGGATTTTTCCGGGATTTTTTTTGGGATTTGGGAATTTTCAAGGATTCCCGGTCGGAATTTTGGGAATTCTGGGATTTTCCCGCCTTTTTCCCAAATTTTACGTCATTTTTGGGTCACTTTTAGGTCATTTTTGGGTCATTTTTGGGTGTTTTTGGGGCGTTTTTTTCCATTTCCGGGTGGATTTTTCCAGGATTTTTTTGGGATTTGGGAATTTTTGAGGATTCCCGGTCGGAATTTTGGGAATTCCGGGATTTTCCCGCCTTTTCCCCAATTTTTAGTGCATTTTTAGGTGATTTTTGAGCCAATTTTGGGCGTTTTTGGGCGTTTTTGGGGCGTTTTTTTCCATTTCTGGGCGGATTTTTCCGGGATTTTTTTTGGGATTTGGGAATTTTTAAGGATTCCCGGTCGGAATTTTGGGAATTCCGGGATTTTCCCGCCTTTTTCCCAATTTTTAGGGCATTTTTAGGTCGTTTTTGGGAATTTTTGGGTCATTTTTGGGTCATTTTTTTGTGTTTTTGGGGCGTTTTTTTCCATTTCTGGGTGGATTTTTCCAGGATTTTTTTGGGATTTGGGAATTTTTAAGGATTCCCGGTCGGAATTTTGGGAATTCTGGGATTTTCCCGCCTTTTCCCCAATTTTTACGTCATTTTTAGGTCATTTTTGGGTCATTTTGGGGCATTTTTGGGTCATTTTTGGGCGTTTTTGGGGCGTTTTTGGGGCGTTTTTTTGCATTTCCGGGCGGATTTTTCCGGGATTTTTTTGGGATTTGGGAATTTTCAAGGATTCCCGGTGGGAATTTTGGGAATTCCGGGATTTTCCCGCTTTTCCAGGTGAACCACACCGTTGCCCTGAGCACCTTGGGCGAGTCCAATTATCATTTCGGGGCCACCTACGTGGGAACGAAGCACCTGAGCCCAACCGAGGTGAAATTCCGGGAATTCCGGGAATTCCGGGAATTCTGGGAATTCTGGGAATGGGGGAGGGGCCGGGGGGGTTGGGAATTGGGGGGATTTGGGGGAAAATTGGGATTTTTGGGGTTGGAATTTGGGATTTTTGGGGTTTTTTTTGGGGGGTTTGGGGTGGGAAATTTGGGAATTTTGGGAATTTTGGGGAATTTGGGAGCGGAGTTTTCCCAAAAATCCCCCCCCCAAAAAAATTCCCAAAAAAATCCTCAAAAAATAAAAAAAAAAAAATCCCCCAAAATCCCCCCAAAAATCCCAAATAAATCCCAAAAAATTCCAAAAAAAATCCCCAAAAATTCCAAAAAAATCCCCCAAAATTCCCAATAAATCCTCAAAAATTCCCAAAAAAATCCCCATAAAAATTCCCAAAAATTCCCCAAAAATCCCAAAAAGGTCCCAGAAAAATCCCAAAATTTCTCCAAAAAATCCCCCCAAAATTTCCAATAAATCCTCAAAAATTCCCCAAAAAATCCCAAAAAATTCCCAAAAAAATACTTCCAAAAATCCCCAAAAATTCCCAATAAATCCTCAAAAAATCCCCCAAAAATCCCCAAAAATTCCCCAAAAATTCCCAATAAATCCTCAAAAAATTAAAAAAAAATTCCCAATAAATCCCTCAAAAATTCCCCAAAAAATCCCCCAAAATTCCTAATAAATCCTCAAAAAATCTCTCAAAAATACCCAAAAATTCCCAAAAAATCCCCAAAAATCCCCCCAAAAATCCCAAAAAATCCCCAAAAATTCCCCAAAAATTCCCAATAAATCCTAAAAAAATCCCTCAAAAATCCCCAAAAATTCCCAAAAAATCCCTCAAAAATTCCCCAAAAATCCCCCAAAAAATCCCCAAAAATCCCCCAAAAAATCCCATAAAAATCCCATAAAAATCCCAAAAATATCCTCAAAAAATCCCCCAAAATTCCCAAAAAATCCCCAAAAATTCCCAAAAAATCCCTCAAAAAATCCCCCAAAAATCTCCAAAAAATCCCCCAAAATCCCCAAAAAATCCCAAAAAAATCTCCCAAAAATCCCCAAAAATTCCCCCAAAATTCCCCAAAAAATTCCCAAAAAATTCCCAAAAAATCCTCAAAAAATCCCCAAAAATCCCCAAAAATTCCCCAAAAAATTCCCAAAAAATTCCCAAAAAATCCCCCAATTTTCCCCCCAAATTCCCAATTTTTCCCTGGAATTGCAGGCATTCCCAGTGCTGGTGGGGGACATGGACAACAGCGGGAGCCTCAACGCTCAGGTGGTTCACCAGGTGAGCTCCCGGATCCGCTCCAAGGTGGCGTTCCAGGTACGGAAATCTGGGAATTCCGGGGGGTTCCGGGAGGGTTTCTGCAATTTGGGGGATTTTTGGGATTTTTTGGGATTTTTTGGGATTTTTTGGGAATTTTTTTGGAATTTGTGAGGATTTTTTGGGATTTTTTGGGGAATTTTTGAGGATTTTTTGGGATTTTTTTGGGATTTTTTTGGGATTTTTTTGGGAATTTTTGGGATTTTTTTGGGAATCTTTGGGATTTTTTTGGGAATTTTTGGGAATTTTTGTGATTTTTTTTTTGATTTTTTGTGATTTTTTTGGGATTTTTTTGGGATTTTTGGGATTTTTTTGGGATTTTTTGGGATTTTTGGGATTTTTTGGGATTTTTTGGGGATTTTTTGGGGAATTTTTGGGATTTTTTGGGATTTTTTTTTTATTTTTTTGGATTTTTTGGGATTTTTTTGGGATTTTTTGGGATTTTTTTGGGGAATTTTTGGGATTTTTTTGGAATTTTTGGGATTTTTTTGGGATTTTTTGGGATTTTTTTTGGATATTTTGGTATTTTTTGGGAATTTTTTTGGGATTTTTTTGGGATTTTTTGGGATTTTTTGGGATTTTTTGGGATTTTTTTTGAAATTTTTGGGAATTTTTTAAGGGGATTTTTGGGGTTTTTGGGTGGAATTTTAGGGATTTTTTTGGGGAATTTTGGGAGGGTTTTGGGAATTTTTTTTGGGGAGGATTTGGGTTTTTAGGTGGAATTTTGGGAAATTGGGATTTTTATCCCCGAAAATCAGGATTTTTACCCCAAAAAAATCAGCATTTTTTTTCCCCCCAAAACCAAGGATTTTTTTCCCCAAAAACCCAGGATTTTTACCCAAAAAAAATCAGGATTTTTTTCCCCCAAAAATTCCATTTTTTCCCTAAAAATTGCTATTTTTCCCCCCCAAAAATGGAATTTTTCCCCCCAAAAATGGGATTTTTTCCCCCAAAAATGGGATTTTTTCCCCAAAAGCTGGGATTTCCCCCCAAAAATGGGGATTTTTCCCCCAAAAATTCCATTTTTTCCCCAAAAATCGCCATTTTTTCCCCAAAAATTCCATTTTTTTCCCAAAAATCGCCATTTTTCCCCCCCAAAAATGGGATTTTTTTCCCCAAAAGCTGGGATTTCCCCCCAAAATGGGGATTTTTCCCAAATTCCCGTGTTTTTGGCCCAGACTCAGCAGTCCAAGTTTGTGAACTGGCAGCTGGACGGGGAATATCGGGGCGGAGACTTCACGGCGGCGCTGACCCTGGGCAACCCCGACATCCTGATGGGATCGGGTGAGAAAAACACCCCAGAAACAGCCAGAAACACCCAAAAACACCCAAAAATATCCCCAAAAACACCCAAAAAATATCCCCAAAAACACCCAAAAATATCCCCAAAAACACCCAAAAAATATCCCCAAAAACAGCCCAGAAACACCCAAAAACAGCCCAAAAACAGCCCAAAAACAGCCCAAAAATACCCCAGAAATACCCCAAAAACACCCCAGAAACAGCCAAAAACAGCCCAAAAACACCCAAAAACACCCCAGAAACAGCCAAAAACACCCCAAAAACACCCAAAAAACACCCCAAAAATATCCAAAAATACCCTCAACAACACCCAAAAATATCCCCAAAAATATCCAAAAAAACACCCCAGAAACAGCCAGAAACAGCCCAAAAACAGCCCAAAAACAGCCCAAAAATACCCCAGAAATACCCCAAAAACACCCCAGAAACAGCCAAAAACAGCCCAGAAATACCCCAAAAACAGCCCAAAAATATCCCCAAAAACAGCCCAAAAATATCCAAAAAACAGCCCAGAAACAGCCCAGAAACACCCCAAAAACACCCAAAAATACCCCAAAAATATCCCCAAAAACACCCCAAAAATACCCCAAAAACAGCCCAGAAACACCCAAAAAATATCCAAAAAAACACCCCAGAAACACCCAAAAACAGCCCAAAAATACCCCAAAAAACAATCTCAAAAACAGCCCAGAAACAGCCCAAAAACACCCCAAAAACACCCAAAAAATATCCCCAAAAACACCCAAAAAACAGCCCAGAAACAACCCAGAAACACCCAAAAAATATCCCCAAAAATATCCAAAAAAATACCCCCAAAACAACCCAAAAATATCCCCAAAAACACCCCAAAAACAATCTCAAAAAATACCCCAGAAACAGCCCAGAAACACCCCAAAAACAGCCCAAAAATACCCCAAAAACACCCCAAAAACAGCCCAGAAATACCCCAAAAACACCCAAAAAATATCCCCAAAACCAGCCCAAAACCAGCCCAGAAACAGCCAAAAACACCCCAAAAATATCCCCAAAAACAGCCCAAAGACACCCAAAAAACAATCTCAAAAAACAGCCCAAAAACAGCCCAGAAACACCCCAAAAACAGCCCAGAAACAGCCAAAACCAGCCCAAAAATACCCCAAAAACAGCCCAGAAACAGCCAAAAAACAGCCCAAAAATATCCAGAAAATATCCCAAAAACCACCCAAAAATATCCCCAAAAACACCCCAAAAAATATCCAAAAAAATACCCCAAAAACACCCCAAAACCACCCAAAAAACAGCCCAGAAACACCCCAAAAACACCCTAAAATATCCCCAAAAACACCCAAAAAACAATCTCAAAACACAGCCCAGAAACAGCCCAAAAACACCCAAAAATATCCAAAAATACCCCAAAAACACCCCAAAAACACCCTAAAACAGCCCAAAATACCCCAAAATACCCCAAAAACACCCAAAAAACAATCTAAAAAACACCCCAAAAACAACCCAAAAACACCCCAAAACACCCCAAAACACCCCAAAAATATCCCCAAAACCACCCTAAAAACACCTCAAAAAACACCCCAAAAACAATCTCAAAAACACCCCAAAAACAGCCCAGAAACACCCAAAAATACCCTAAAAACACCCTAAAAACACCCCAAAAACACCCCAAAAACACCCCAAAAACACCCCAAAAACACCCCAAAAAATCCTCAAAAAATCCTCAAAAAACATCCCCAAAACCACACCCAAAATTCCCAAATTTCCCCCAAAATTCCCCCAAAATTTCCCAAATTTCCCCAAATTCCCCCCAATTTTCCCATTTTCCCCTCTTTTCTCCCCCTCCCAGCCCCTCAGGACCCCCAGAATTGTTGGGAATTTTTGGGAATTGTTGGGAATTGTTGGGATTTGTTGGGAATTCCAGAAATTTCCGGGAATTTCTGGGAATTTTGGGAATTTTCTCCCCAAATTTCCCCGAAATTCCCCCCAAATTTCCCATTTTTTCCTCTTTTCTCCCCCTCCCAGCCCCTCAGGACCCCTGGAATTTTTGTGAATTTTTGTGAATCTTTGGGAATTGTTGGGAATGGTTGGGAATTGTTGGGAATTCCAGAAATTTCTGGGAATTTCTGGGAATTTCAGGAATTTTTGGGGTTTTTGGGGGTTTTTGCAGGGATCCTGGTGGCTCATTACCTGCAGAGCGTCACGGCTCACCTGGCCCTGGGGGCGGAGCTCGTTCATGGCTGGGAATGGTTGGGAATGGTTGGGAATGGTTGGGAATGGTTGGGAACGGTTGGGAATGGTTGGGAATGGTTGGGAATTCTGGGAATTTCTGGGAATTTGGGGGATTTTTGGGAATTTTCTCCCCAAATTTCCCCCAATTTTTCCCTTTTTCCCTCTTTTCTCCCCCTCCCAGCCCCTCAGGACCCCCAGAATTTTTGGGATTTGTTGGGATTTGTTGGGAATTGTTGGGAATGGTTGGGAATTGTTGGGAATTCCGGGAATTTCCGGGAATTTCTGGGAATTTTGGGAATTTTCTCCCCAAATTTCCCCAAAATTCCCCCCAAATTTCTCATTTTTCCCTCTTTTTTCCCCCTCCCAGCCCCTCAGGACCCCCAGAATTTTGGGGAATTTTTGTGAATTTTTGTGAATTTTTGGGAATGGTTGGGATTTGTTGGGAATTCCAGAAATTTCTGGGAATTTCTGGGAATTTTGGGAATTTTCTCCCCAATTTTTCCCTTTTTCCCCTCTTTTCTCCCCCTCCCAGCCCCTCAGGACCCCCAGAATTGTTGGGAATTTTTGGGAATGGTTGGGATTTGTTGGGAATTGTTGGGAATTGTTGGGAATTCCAGGAATTTCTGGGAATTTTGGGGAATTTTGGGAATTTTCTCCCCAAATTCCCCCCAATTTTTCCCTTTTTCCCCTCTTTTTTCCCCCTCCCAGCCCCTCAGGACCCCTGGAATTTTTGTGAATTTTTGTGAATCTTTGGGAATTGTTGGGAATGGTTGGGAATTGTTGGGAATTCCAGAAATTTCTGGGAATTTCTGGGAATTTCAGGAATTTTGGGGGTTTTTGCAGGGATCCTGGTGGCTCATTACCTGCAGAGCGTCACGGCTCACCTGGCCCTGGGGGCGGAGCTCGTTCATGGCTGGGAATGGCTGGGAATGGTTGGGAATGGTTGGGATTTGTTGGGAATTCCAGAAATTTCCGGGAATTTCTGGGATTTTTGGGAATTTTCTCCCCAAATTTCCCCGAAATTCCCCCCAAATTTCCCATTTTTCCCTCTTTTCTCCCCCTCCCAGCCCCTCAGGACCCCCGGAATGGTTGGGAATTGTTGGGATTTGTTGGGAATTTTGGGAATTTCAGGAATTTTTGGGAATTTTGGGGGTTTTTGCAGGGATCCTGGTGGCTCATTACCTGCAGAGTGTCACGGCTCACCTGGCCCTGGGGGCGGAGCTCGTTTATCACCGGCGCCCGGGGGAGGAGGGGGCCGTGCTCTCCTTGGCCGGGAGATATTCAGGTGAGGTGAAGCCCAAAACCACCCCAAAATCACCCCAAAACCACCCCAAAATCACCCCAAAACCGTCCCAAAACCACCCCAAAATCATCCCAAAATCATCCCAAAATCATCCCAAAACGGTCCCAAAATATCCCCAAAATCACCCCAAAATCATCCCCAAAACCACCCCAAAATCATCCCAAAATGGTCACTAAATATCCCCAAAATCATCCCAAAACGGTCCCAAAATCACCCCAAAATGGTCCCAAAATCATCCCAAAATATCCCCAAAATGGTCCCAAAACCACCCCAAAATGGTCCCAAAATTGTCCCTAAATGGTCCCAAAATGGTCCCAAAATCATCCCAAAATTATCCCAAAATGGTCCCAAAATCATCCCAAAATGGTCCCTAAAATATTCCCAAAATTATCCCAAAATTATCCCAAAATTGTCCCAAAATGGTCCCAAAACCGCCCCAAAATCATCCCAAAATGGTCCCAAAACAGTCCCAAAACCGTCCCAAAACGGTCCCAAAATGTTCCCAAAATCACCCCAAAGTGTTCCCTAAAATATTCCCAAAATTATCCCCAAATTATCCCAAAATTATCCCAAAATTGCCCCAAAATGGTCCCAAAATCATGCCAAAACACTCCCAAAATATTCCCAAAATGGTCCCAAAATCATCCTAAAATATCCCCAAAATGGTCCCAAAACTGTCCCAAAGTATCCCCAAAATTATCCCAAAATTATCCTAAAATATTCCCAAAATTATCCCCAAAATATCCCCAAAATTATCCCAAAATCACCCCAAAACGGTCACTAAATATTCTCAAAATGGTCCCAAAATCACCCCAAAATGGTCCCAAAATATCCCCAAAATGGTCCCAAAACGTCCCCAAAATTGTCCCAAAATTATCCTAAAATAACCCCAAAATTATCCCAAAATGGTCCCAAAATTGTCCCAAAATTGTCCCAAAATATCTCAAAATTATCCCAAAATTGTCCCAAAATTATCCCCAAAATATCCCCAAAATTGTCCCAAAATGTTCCCAAAACCGTCCCAAACCTGCCCCAGGTGACCCCAAACCCCCCCCAGGTGACCCCAAACCTGCTCCAGGTGACCCCAAACCCCCCCAGGTGACCCCAAACCCCCCCAGGTGACCCCAAACCTGCCCCAGGTGACCCCAAACCCCCCCCAGGTGACCCCAAACCCCCCCCAGGTGACCCCAAACCCTCCCAGGTGACCCCAAACCTGCCCCAGGTGACCCCAAACCCCCCCAGGTGACCCCAAACCTGCCCCAGGTGACCCCAAACCCCCCCAGGTGACCCCAAACCCCCCCAGGTGACCCCAAACCCCCCCCAGGTGACCCCAAACCTGCCCCAGGTGACCCCAAACCCCCCAGGTGACCCCAAATTCCCGCCCAGCTCCGTCGTGGATCGGGACGGTGACGCTGGGCCAGGCCGGGGCTCACCTGACCTATTACCATCGAGCCAGTGAACAGGTGAGTGCACCCCAAAAACACACCTGGACACCCCAAAATGCACCTGGACACCCCAAAAATACACCTGGGGACACCAAAAACACACCTGGACACCCCAAAAACACACCTGGGGAGCCCTAAAACACACCTGGACACCCCAAAAACACACCTGGACACCCCAAAAACACACCTGGACACCCCAAAATACACCTGGGGACACCAAAAACACACCTGGACACCCCAAAATACACCTGGGGACACCAAAATACACCTGGACACCCCAAAATGCACCTGGGGAGCCCTAAAACACACCTGGGGACACCAAAAACACACCTGGACACCCCAAAATGCACCTGGACACCCCAAAATACACCTGGGACACCTGAAATACACCTGGGGACACCCGGAAATGCACCTGGACACCCTAAAAATGCACCTGGACACCCCAAAATGCACCTGGACACCCCAAAATACACCTGGGGACACCTGAAACACACCTGGACACCCCAAAATGCACCTGGACACCCCAAAAATACACCTGGGGACACCAAAATACACCAGGACACCCCAAAAATACACCTGGACACCCCAAAATGCACCTGGGGACACCAAAAACACACCTGGGGAGCCCTAAAACACACCTGGACACCCCAAAATGCACCTGGACACCCCAAAAATACACCTGGGGACACCAAAATACACCAGGACACCCCAAAAATACACCTGGACACCCCAAAAATACACCTGGGGACACCCCAAAATACACCTGGACACCCCAAAATGCACCTGGACACCCCAAAAACACACCTGGACACCCCAAAAACACACCTGGACACCCCAAAATACACCTGGACACCCCAAAATACACCTGGGGACACCCGAAACGCACCTGGGGACACCTGAAACACACCTGGGGACACCCGAAATACACCTGGACACCCCAAAATGCACCTGGGGACACCAAAAATACACCTGGGGACACCAAAAATACACCTGGGACACCCGAAATACACCTGGGGACACCCCAAACACACCTGGGACACCTGAAACACACCTGGGGACACCCGAAATGCACCTGGGGACACCTGAAATGCACCTGGGGACACCCCAAATACACCTGGGACACCTGAAACACACCTGGGAACACCCGAAATACACCTGGGACACCTGAAATGGGGAAAAAACCCTAAAAAATGGGAAAAAAATGGGAAAAAATCACGAAAAAATGGGAAAAAAATCCGGAAAAAATCGGGAAAATTCAGGAAAATTTGGGAATTTGGGGGTTTGGAATTTGGGGAGGGGTCCCAGGGCAGGTGAGACCCCCCAGGTGTTTCCAGCTGCAGGTGGGGCTCCCAAAAATGGGGAAAAAAACCGAAAAATTGGGAAAAAATCACTAAAAAATGGGAAAAAAATCCGGGAAAATTCAGGGAAATTTGGGAATGTGGGGGTTTGGAATTTGGGGAGGGGTCTGGGGCAGGTGAGACCCCCCAGGTGTTTCCAGCTGCAGGTGGGGCTCCCAAAAATGGGGAAAAAAACCCAAAAATTGGGAAAAAAATGGAAAAAAATTGCTAAAAAATGGGAAAAAATCACTAAAAAATCAGGAAAAATTTGGGAAAATTTGGGGAAATTTGGGAATTTGGGGGTTTGGAATTTGGGGAGGGGTCTGGGGCAGGTGAGACCCCCCAGGTGTTTCCAGCTGCAGGTGGGGCTCCCAAAAATGGGGAAAAAACCCCAAAAAATGGGAAAAAAATGGAAAAAATCCCTAAAAAATGGGAAAAAAATCAGGGAAAATTCGGGAAAATTGGGGAAAATTTGGGAATTTGGGGGTTTGGAATTTGGGGAGGGGTCCCGGGGCAGGTGAGACCCCTCAGGTGTTTCCAGCTGCAGGTGGGGCTCCCAAAAATGGGGAAAAAAACCGAAAAATTGGGAAAAAAATGGGAAAAAATCACTAAAAAATGGGAAAAAATGGGAAAAAATGAGGAAAAAATCGGGAAAAAATCGGGAAAATTCAGGAAAAAATGGGAAAATTTGGGGGTTTGGAATTTGGGGAGGGGTCTGGGGGCAGGTGAGACCCCCCAGGTGTTTCCAGCTGCAGGTGGGGCTCCCAAAAATGGGGAAAAAAACCAAAAAAATGGGAAAAAAATGGAAAAAAATCGCTAAAAAATGGGAAAAAAATCCGGAAAAATTCGGGAAAATTCAGGAAAATTTGGGAATTTGGGGGTTTGGAATTTGGGGAGGGGTCTGGGGGCAGGTGAGACCCCCCAGGTGTTTCCAGCTGCAGGTGGGGCTCCCAAAAATGGGGAAAAAAACCCAAAAAATGGGAAAAAAATGGAAAAAAATCGCAAAAAAATCGCGAAAAAATGGGAAAAAAAATCAGGAAAAATTGGGGAAATTTGGGGAAATTTGGGGAAATTTGGGAATTTGGGGGTTTGGAATTTGGGGAGGGGTCTGGGGCAGGTGAGACCCCCCAGGTGTTTCCAGCTGCAGGTGGGGCTCCCAAAAATGGGGAAAAAAACCCCAAAAAATGGGAAAAAATCACTAAAAAATAGGAAAAAAATGGGAAAAAAATCAGGGAAAATTTGGGGAAATTTGGGAATTTGGGGGTTTGGAATTTGGGGAGGGGTCTGGGGCAGGTGAGACCCCCCAGGTGTTTCCAGCTGCAGGTGGGGGTGGAGTTTGAGGCCAGCACGAGGCTCCAGGACTCGAGCGTCGCCTTCGGGTACCAACTGGAGCTGCCCCGCGGGAATCTCCTGTTCCGGGGTGAGAATTCCCAGAAAATTCCCAAAAATCCCCTCCAAAATTCCCAAAAAATTACCAAAAATCCCCCCAAAAATTCCAAAAAATCCCCCCCAAAAAATTCCCAAAAATCCCCCCAAAAATCCCCCCCAAAATTACCAAAAAATTACCACAAATCCCCCCCAAAAATTCCCAAAAATTCCCAAAAATCCCCCCCAAAAATTCCCAAAAATCTCCTCCCAAAAATTCCCAAAAATCCCCCCCAAAAACCCCCAAAAATCTCCCCCAAAATTCCCAAAAATTCCCAAAAATCCCCCCCAAAAATTCCCAAAAAACTCCCCCAAAATTCCCAAAAATCTCCCCCCCAAAAATTCCAAAAAATTCCCAGGAATTCCCAAAAATCTCCTCCCAAAAATTCCCAAAAATTCCCCCCATAATTCCCAAAAATTCCCAAAAATTCCCCCCAAAAATTCCCAAAAATCCCCCCCAAAAATTCCCAAAAATCCCCCCAAAAATTCCCAAAAATTCCCAAAAATCCCCCCCAAAATTCCCAAAAATTACCAAAAAACTCCCCAAAAATTCCCAAAAAATTCCCAAAAATTCCCAAAAATCCCCCCAAAAATTCCCAAAAATCCCCCAAAAATCCCCAAAAAACTCCCCCAAAATTCCCAGAAATTCCCAAAAATCTCCCCCCAAAATTCCCAAAAATCCCCAAAAATCTCCCCCCCAAAAATTCCAAAAAATCCCCCCAAAAAATTCCCAGAAAAATTCCCAAAAATCCCCCCCAAAATTCCCAAAAATCCCCAAAAATCTCCCCCCCAAAAATTCCAAAAAATTCCCAGGAATTCCCAAAAATCTCCTCCCAAAAATTCCCAAAAATTCCCCCCCAAAATTCCCAAAAATCTCCTCCCAAAAATTCCCCCCCAAAATTCCCAAAAATCTCCTCCCAAAAATTCCCAAAAATCCCCCCAAAAATTCCCAAAAATCTCCTCCCAAAAATTCCCAAAAATCCCCCCAAAAATTCCCAGAAAATTCCCGGGAAAGGCACCCAGAATGTTCCCAGGAATTCCCAAAAATATTCCCAAAAGTTCCCAAAAATCTCCTCCCAAAAATTCCCAAAAATCCCCCCCAAAATTCCCAAAAATCCCCCCCAAAAATTCCCAAAAATCCCCCCAAAAATTCCAAAAAATTCCCAGGAATTCCCAAAAAATATTCCCCAAAATTCCCAAAAAGTTCCCAAAAATTCCCAAAAATCTCCCTCCAAAATTCCCAAAAATCCCCCCAAAAATTCCCAAAAAAATCCCAAAAAATCCCCCCAAAAATCCCCAAAAATCCCCCCCAAAAATCCCCAAAAATCCCCCCCAAAATTACCAAAAAATTACCAAAAATCCCCCCCAAAATTCCCAAAAATTCCCAAAAATCCCCCCAAAAATTCCCAAAAATCCCCAAAAATCCCCCCCAAAATTCCCAAAAATTCCCAAAAATCCCCCCCAAAAATTCCCAAAAATCCCCTCCAAAAATCCCCCCAAAAATTCCCAAAAATCCCCAAAAATCCCCCCCAAAATTCCCAAAAATTCCCAAAAATCCCCCCAAAAATTCCCAAAAATCCCCCCCAAAAATTCCCAAAAATCCCCCCCAAAAATTCCCAAAAAACTCCCCAAAAATTCCCAAAAATTGCCAAAAATCTCCCCCCAAAATTCCCAAAAATCCCCAAAAATCTCCCCCCCAAAAATTCCAAAAAATTCCCAGGAATTCCCAAAAATCTCCTCCCAAAAATTCCCAAAAAACTCCCCCAAAATTCCCAAAAATTCCCAAAAATTCCCCCCAAAAATTCCCAAAAATCCCCCCCAAAAATTCCCAAAAAACTCCCCCAAAATTCCCAGAAATTCCCAAAAATCTCCCCCCAAAAATTCCCAAAAATCCCCCCCAAAATTCCCAGAAAATTCCCGGGAAAGGCACCCAGAATGTTCCCAGGAATTCCCAAAAATATTCCCAAAAATATTCCCAAAAAATCCTCCCAAAAATTCCCAAAAATCCCCCCCAAAAATCCCCCCTAAAAATTCCTAAAAATTCCCAAAAATCAAAAAAAATCCCCACAAAAATCCCCAAAAAAACTCAAAAATTCCCACAAAAAATTCCCAAAAATTTGGGAAAAATCCCAAAAGTTTGGAAAAATCCCAAAGTTTGGGAAAAATCCCCCAAAAAATCGGGAAAGGACGGGAGGGGCTGAAAAAAAAGGGGGGAAACTTCAAAAAAATGGGAAAAAAAATAAAAAAAAAATCCAAAAAAAATCAGGAAAAATCCCCAAAAATTCGGGAAAAATCCCGAAAAATTTGGGAAAAATCCTGAAAAATTCGGGAAAAATCCCAAAAATTGGGAAAAATCCCAAAGTTTGGGAAAAACCCCCCAAAAAATCGGGAAAGGACGGGAGGGGCTAAAAAAAAAGGGGAGAAACTTCAAAAAAATGGGAAAAAAATCCAAAAAAAATAAAAAAAAAATCGGGAAAAATTCCCAAAAATTCGGGAAAAATCCCCAAAAATTCGGGAAAAATCCCAAAGTTTGGGAAAAACCCCCCAAAAAATCGGGGAAGGACGGGAGGAGCTAAAAAGGGCAGAAACTTCAAAAAAATGGGAAAAAAATCCCCCCAAAATGGGAAAAAAATCCCCAAAAATTCGGGAAAAATCCTGAAAAATTTGGGAAAAATCCTGAAAAATTCGGGAAAAATCCCAAAAGTTTGGAAAAATCCCAAAATTTGGGAAAAACCCCCCAAAAAATCAGGGAAGGACGGGAGGGGCTAAAAAAAAAGGGAGAAACTTCAAAAAAATGGGAAAAAAAATAAAAAAAAAATCCCCAAAAATTCGGGAAAAATCCCAAAATTTGGGAAAAGTCCAAAAAATCTGGGAAAAAATCCCAAAAATTGGGAAAAATCCCAAAATTTGGGAAAAACCCCCCAAAAAATCGGGAAAGGACGGGAGGGGCTAAAAAAAAAGGGGAGAAACTTCAAAAAAATGGGAAAAAAATATTAAAAAAAAATAAAAAAAAAATCCAAAAAAATCGGGAAAAATACTGAAAATTCGGGAAAAATCCCCAAAAATTTGGGAAAAATTCCCCAAATTTGGGAAAAATCCCAAAGTTTGGGAAAACCCCCCAAAAAATCGGGGAAGGACGGGAGGGGCTAAAAAAAAAGGGGAGAAACTTCAAAAAAATGGGAAAAAAAATCAAAAAAAATCAAAAAAAATAAAAAAAAATTCAAAAAAAAATTAAAAAAAATTTGGGAAAAATCCCCAAAATTTCGGGAAATTTCCCCAAATTTGGGAAGAGTTCCCGGGAAAAGTTTGGGAATTCTGGGAATTTTCCAGGCTCCCTGGACAGCTCCTGGCAGGTGGGGGCGGTGCTGGAGAAGAAGCTGCCGCCCCTCCCCCTCACGCTGGCCCTGGGAGCCTTCATCAACCACCGGAAGGAGAAATTCCACTGCGGCTTCGGCCTCACCATCGGCTGAGACCCTCATCATCCTCATCATCATCATCATCATCATCATCCTCATCATCATCATCATCCTCACCTTCATCATCCTCATCATCCTCATCATCATCATCATCATCCTCATCATCATCATCATCATCATCATCCTCATCATCATCATCATCCTCACCTTCATCATCCTCATCATCCTCATCAACCACCGGAAGGAGAAATTCCACTGCGGCTTCGGCCTCACCATCGGCTGAGACCCTCATCATCCTCATCCTGACCTTCATCTTCATCATCCTCATCATTCTCATCATCATCCTCACCTTCATCATCCTCATCATCCTCATCAACCACCGGAAGGAGAAATTCCACTGCGGCTTCGGCCTCACCATCGGCTGAGACCCTCATCATCCTCATCATCATCCTCACCTTCATCATCATCATCATCATCATCATCATCATCATCATCAACCACCGGAAGGAGAAATTCCACTGCGGCTTCGGCCTCACCATCGGCTGAGACCCTCATCATCATCATCATCCTCATCTTCATCATCTTCATCATCATCCTCACCTTCATCATCATCATCCTCATCAACCACCGGAAGGAGAAATTCCACTGCGGCTTCGGCCTCACCATCGGCTGAGACCCTCATCATCATCATCCTGACCTTCATCATCATCATCCTCATCATCCTCATCATCCTCATCAACCACCGGAAGGAGAAATTCCACTGCGGCTTCGGCCTCACCATCGGCTGAGACCCTCATCATCCTCATCATCCTCATCATCATCATCCTCATCATCCTCACCTTCATCTTCATCATCCTCATCATCCTCATCATCCTCATCAACCACCGGAAGGAGAAATTCCACTGCGGCTTCGGCCTCACCATCGGCTGAGACCTTCATCATCATCATCATCCTCCTCTGGAGCCTTCGTCGTCCTCCTCTTCCTCCTCCTCTTCCTCCTCCTGAGCCTTCGGCCTCGCCGTGGTGGGAGGAGCCTTCATCCTCCTCCTCTTCCTCCTCCTGAGCCTTCGGCCTCGCCGTGGTGGGAGGAGCCTCTTCCTCCTCCTCCTGGGAGCCTTTGGCCTCGCCGTGGATTGAGGAGCCTTCATCCTCCTCCTCCTCCTCTTCCTCTGGAGCCTTCGGCCTCGGGGGTTGGGATCCCTCCTCCTCCTCCTCCTCCTCCTCCTCCGGAGCCTTCGGCCTCGCCGTGGAGGGAGGAGCCTTCATCTTCCTCCTCCTCCTCTTCCTCCGGAGCCTTCGGCCTCGGGGGTTGGGATTCCTCCCCCTGGGAGCCTTCATCCTCCTCCTCCTCCTCCTCCTCCTCCTCCTCCTCCTGTTCCTCCGGAGCCTTCGGCCTCGCCGGGGAGGGAGGAGCCTTCATCTTCCTCCTCCTCTTCCTCCTCAGCTGCCGGCAGCCCCTCCCCCACCCGCCACAAACGGGGGGGAGACGCCCCCAAAAAATTCCCAAAAAATCCAAAAAAATTCCCAAAAAATCCCAAAAATTCCCAAAAAAATCCCAAAAATTCCCCAAAAAATTCCCAAAAAATTAAAAAAAAATTCCCCAAAAAATTCCCAAAAAAATCCCAAAAAATTCCCCAAAAAAATTCCCAAAAAATTCCCCAAAAATTCCCAAAAAATTAAAAAAAATTCCCAAAAATTGCCAAAAACCCCCCCAAAAATTCCCAAAAAAATTCCCAAAAAATTCCCCAAAAAATTCCCCAAAAAAATTCCCAAAAAATTCCCAAAAAATCCAAAAATTCCCGGGAAAAATTTGGGGTTTTTTTTTCTCCCAAAAATGGGAAAATTTTGGGATTTTTTTTTTTTTCCCCCCAAGAAATTGGGAAAATCGGGGGCCCCTCCCCCAATAAAGGAAAAAAACTCTGGAATTTTGGGCTCTCGGCTCCTTTTTATTTTGGGTGGAAAAATCCGAATTTTGGGGGTTTGGGGGAGGAAAAAAATGGGAATTTGGGGAGGGAAAATGGAATTTTGGGGGGATTTGGGGGAATTTGGGGGGGAATTTTGGGAGGGATTTGGGGAATTTTGGGGATTTTGGGGGGATTTTGGGAATTTTGGGAAATTTTGGGGAATTTTGAGGAATTTTGAGGATTTTTTTAGATTTTGGGGAATTTTGGGGGGAATTTTGGGGATTTTGGGAAATTTTGAGGAGATTTTGGGGAAATTTTGCAGAATTTTGGGGGAATTTGGGGGATTTTGGGGGGGATTTTGGGGAATTTTGGGAATTTTTGGGGATTTTTTTTGGATTTTGGGGAATTTTGGGGGGATTTTGGTGAATTTTGGGAATTTTGGGGGATTTTGGGGAGGGTTTTGGGGAGGGTTTTGGGAATTTCGAGGATTTGGGGAAATTTTGAGGAGATTTTGGGGAATTTTGGGGGGATTTGGGGGAATTTTGGGAATTTCAGGGAATTTTGGGGCGAATTTTTGGTGAATTTTTGGTGAATTTTTGGGATTTTTGGGGAATTTTGGGGAATTTTGGGAATTTTGGGGATTTTTGGGGAATTTTGGGGAATTTTGGGAATTTCAGGAAATTTTGGGGGGAATTTTGGGAATTTTTGGGGGGAATTTTTGGTGAATTTTGGGGCGAATTTTGTGGAATTTTGGGGCCTCCCCAAAACCTTTAATTTTTTTTTTTATATCACGATATAAAATTTATATTAAAAAAAAAAAAACAACACCAAAACCCCCCCGTTTTTAACCCTTTCCACCCCAAAAAAAAAACCCCAAAAAAACCACGGAACGTTCCAGAAAAAAAACCCTTTAATGCCCCCGACACCAAGCCGGGACCTCCTCAGGTCTTCTCCTGGAGCTGGTGGGACCTCAGACGTTCTCCTGGAGATGGTGGAACCTCCTCAGATGTTCTGGAGATGGTGGAACCTCCTCAGACGTTCTCCTGGAGATGGTGGAACCTCCTCAGACGTTCTCCACCTTCTCCTGGAGATGGTGGAACCTCCTCAGACGTTCTCCACCTTCTCCTGGAGATGGTTGGAACCTCCTCAGATGTTCTGGAGATGGTTGGAACCTCCTCAGACGTTCTCCACCTTCTCCTGGAGATGGTGGAACCTCCTCAGATGTTCTGGAGATGGTGGAACCTCCTCAGACGTTCTCCTGGAGATGGTGGAACCTCCTCAGACGTTCTCCTGGAGATGGTTGGAACCTCCTCAGACGTTCTCCACCTTCTCCTGGAGATGGTTGGAACCTCCTCAGATGTTCTCCACCTTCTCCTGGAGATGGTTGGAACCTCCTCAGACGTTCTCCACCTTCTCCTGGAGATGGTGGAACCTCCTCAGACGTTCTCCACCTTCTCCTGGAGATGGTTGGAACCTCCTCAGACGTTCTCCACCTTCTCCTGGAGATGGTGGAACCTCCTCAGACGTTCTCCACCTTCTCCTGGAGGCGGCCGGGACCTCCTCAGATGTTCTCCACCTTCTCCTGGAGGCGGCTGGGACCTCCTCAGATGTTCTCCACCTTCTCCTGGAGGCGGCCGGGACCTCCTCAGGTGTCCTCCATGGTCTCCTGGATCCAGCGGGCGTAGCGACACACCTTGGTGTAGACGCCGGGACGCCGGGGTTGTCCACAACGCTCCATCCCCCAGGAGACAATGCCCTGGAGGTTCCCGTCGCACACCAGGGGGCCGCCGGAATCGCCCTGGAGATGGTGGAGATGTGGGGTTGGTCAAACCCTTGGTGGATCTCCAGGGGGTTTGGGTCAACCAAGACCTCCATGGGTTGGCCAAACTCATGGTGGATCTCCATGGGGTTGGTGGAACCCTTGATGGATCTCCATGAGGTTGCTCAAACCCTTGGCGGATCTCCAAGGGGTCTGGGTCAACCAAGACCTCCATGGGTTGGCCAAACTCATGGTGGATCTCCATGAGTTGGTCAAACCCTTGGTGGATCTCCAGGGGTTTGGTGACCTCCATAGGTTGGGTCAACCAAGCCCTCGTTGGGTTGGTGAAACCCTTGGTGGATCTCCATGAGGTTGGTCAAACCCTTGGTGGATCTCCAGGGGGTTTGGGTCAACCAAGACCTCCATGGGTTGGTCAAACCCTTGGTGGATCTCCATGGGTTGGTGTCAACCAAACCCTTGGTGGATCTAGAGCTGTTGAGGGACCTCCATGGGTTGGGTCAACCAAGCCCTCGTTGGGTTGGTGAAACCCTTGGTGGATCTCACTGGGTTGGTCAAACCCTTGGTGGATCTCCATGGGGTTGGTGAAACTCACAGTGGACTTCCATGGGTTGGTGCCAACCAAACCCTTGGTGGATCTCCATGGGTTGGCCAAACCCTTGGTGGATCTCCATGGGTTGGTGAAACCCTTGATGGATCTCCATGGGGTTGGTGAAACTCATGGTGGGGTGGTCAAACTCATGGTGGATCTCCAGGGGGTCTGGGTCAACCAAGACCTCCATGGGTTGGCCAAACCCTTGGTGGATCTCCATGGGTTGGTGTCAACCAAACCCTTGGTGGATCTCCATGGATTGGTGAAACCCTTGGTGGATCTCCATGGGGTTGAGTGACCTCATTGGGTTGGTGAAACTCGTGGTGGATCTCCAGGGGTTTGGGTCAACCAAGACCTCATTGGGTTGGCCAAACTCATGGTGGATCTCCATGGGGTTGGTGGAACCCTTGATGGATCTCCATGAGGTTGCTCAAACCCTTGGTGGATCTCCAGGGGGTTTGGGTCAACCAAGACCTCCATGGGTTGGCCAAACTCATGGTGGATCTCCATGGGGTTGAGTAACCTCCATGGGTTGGTGAAACTCGTGGTGGATCTCCAGGGGGTTTGGGTCAACCAAGACCTCATTGGGTTGGTCAAACTCATGGTGGATCTCCATGGGTTGGTGAAACCCTTGGTGGATCTCCATGGGTTGGTCAAACCCTTGGTGGATCTCCATGGGGTTGGTGAAACTCATGGTGGATCTCCATGAGTTGGTCAAACCCTTGGTGGATCTCCATGGGTTGGTGCCAACCAAACCCTTGGTGGATCTCCATGGGTTGGTGAAACCCTTGATGGATCTCCATGGGGTTGGTGAAACTCATGGTGGGGTGGTCAAACTCATGGTGGATCTCCATGGGGTTGGGTCAACCAAACTCTTGGCGGGATGAGTGTCCCCAGGTGTCCCCAGGTGTCCCCAGGTGTATCTCCAGGTGTCTCCAGGTGTCCCCAGGTGTCCCCAGGTGTCCCCAGCTGTCCCCAGCTGTCCCCAGGTGTATCTCCAGGTGTCCCCAGGTGTCCCCAGGTGTATCTCCAGGTGTCCCCAGGTGTCCCCAGGTGTATCTCCAGGTGTCCCCAGGTGTCCCCAGCTGTCCCCAGGTGTCCCCAGGTGTCCCCAGGTGTCCCCAGGTGTCCCCAGGTGTCCCCAGGTACCTGACACGAGTCCATGCCCCCTCGCACGTTCCCGGCGCAGATCATGTTGTCCGTGATGGAGCCGGGGTAGAAACGGCGACACTCGGCCGGCGAGAAGAGCGTGACATTGACGCACTGCAGGACCTCGGGGTACGTCACTGCGGACACAGAGTGACCACTGAGTGACCACAGTGACCACCAGAGTGACCAGAGTGACCACTGGGACCACCACAGGGACCACTGAGAACATTGGGACCATCACAGTGACCACAGTGACATTGACGCACTGCAGGACCTCGGGGTACGTCACTGCGGACACAGAGTGACCACTGAGTGACCAGAGTGACCACTGGGACCACAGTGACCACCACAGTGACCACCACAGTGACCACAGTGACCACAGTGACATTGACGCACTGCAGGACCTCGGGGTACGTCACTGCGGACACAGAGTGACCACTGAGTGACCACCAGAGTGACCACTGGGACCACCACAGTGACCACAGTGACCACAGTGACCAGAGTGACCACCACAGTGACCACAGTGACCACTGGGACCACAGTGACCACCACAGTGACCACCACAGTGACCACAGTGACATTGACGCACTGCAGGACCTCGGGGTACGTCACTGCGGACACAGAGTGACCACTGAGTGACCACAGTGACCACCAGAGTGACCAGAGTGACCAGAGTGACCAGAGTGACCACTGGGATCACCACAGTGACCACCAGAGTGACCACAGTGACCACTGGAACCACCACAGGGACCACTGAGAACATTGGGACCATCACAGTGACCACCACAGTGACCACAGTGACCACAGTGACGTTGACGCACTGCAGGACCTCGGGGTACGTCACTGCGGACACAGAGTGACCACTGAGTGACCACCAGAGTGACCAGAGTGACCACTGGGACCACCACAGTGACCACTGAGAACATTGGGACCACCACAGTGACCACCAGAGTGACCACCACAGTGACCACAGTGACCACAGTGACCACCACAGTGACCACAGTGACATTGACGCACTGCAGGACCTCGGGGTACGTCACTGTGGACACAGAGTGACCAGAGTGACCAGAGTGACCACCAGAGTGACCAGAGTGACCACTGGGACCACCACAGGGACCACTGAGAACATTAGGACCATCACAGTGACCAGAGTGACATTGACGCACTGCAGGACCTCGGGGTACGTCACTGCGGACACAGAGTGACCAGAGTGACCACTGGGACCACCACAGTGACCAGAGTGACCAGAGTGACCACCACAGTGACCACAGTGTCCACCACAGTGACCAGAGTGACCACAGGGACCACTGAGAACATTGGGACCACCAGAGTGACCACCACAGTGACCACCAGAGTGACCACAGTGACCACTGGAACCACCACAGTGACCACTGAGAACGTTGGGACCACCACAGTGACCACTGAATGACCACTGGAGTGACCAGCAGGACACCCAGGTAACCACCAGAGGTCCAAAGTGACCATGAGAGGTGGCCCAGGTGACCACCAGAAGACCCAACTGACCACAAGATGACCCAACTGACCATGAGATGACCCAACTGACCATGAGACGACCACCAGATGACCACCAGAAGACCCAGCTGACCCCCAGAAGACCCAACTGACCAGGAAACGACCCCCAGGAGACCCAACTGACCAGGAAATGACCACCAGATGACCACCAGAAGACCCAACTGACCACAAGATGACCCAACTGACCACAAGATGACCCAACTGACCACCTGAAGACCCAACTGACCAGGAGATGACCCAACTGACCATGAAACCACCACCAGATGACCACCAGAAGACCCAACTGACCACCAGAAGACCCAAGTGACCACAAAATGACCACCAGGAGACCCAACTGACCATGAAACCACCAACCACCACCAGAAGACCCAACTGACCACGAAATGACCCCCAGGAGACCCAACTGACCATGAAACCACCACCAGATGACCACCAGAAGACCCAACTGACCACCAGAAGACCCAACTGACCCCCAAAAGACCCAAGTGACCATGAAACGACCACCAGAAGACCCAACTGACCATGAAACCACCACCAGATGACCACCAGAAGACCCAGCTGACCACCAGAAGACCCAACTGACCACAAAATGACCACCAGATGACCACCAGAAGACCCAATTGACCACCAGAAGACCCAACTGACCATGAAACCACCACCAGAAGACCCAACTGACCATGAAACCACCACCAGAAGACCCAACTGACCATGAAACCACCACCAGATGACCACCAGAAGACCCAACTGACCCCCAGAAGACCCAACTGACCATGAAACGACCACGAGATGACCTCGAGATGACCCAACTGACCACCAGAAGACCCAACTGACCATGAAACCACCACCAGATGACCACCAGAAGACCCAACTGACCACGAAACAACCACCAGAAGACCCAACTGACCACGAAACGACCACCAGATGACCACCAGAAGACCCAATTGACCACCAGAAGACCCAACTGACCATGAAACCACCACCAGAAGACCCAACTGACCATGAAACCACCACCAGATGACCACCAGATGACCTGACCGCCCCACCACCCCCTCCGCTACCTTCAGGGGAGGTGGTGGCCCCCCATCCCGACGTCAGGCAGGAGGTGCCGGCCCGGGGCAGGCAGGAGGCCACCGGGATGGGCCGGACGCGGTCCGAGATGGTGGCCGGGGTCAGGAGCTTGAGGAGCATGATGTCGTTGTCCTTGGTGGTGGGGTCGTAGCCCGGGTGGGCCACCATGCGGGCCACCATGCGCCGCTCGTCGCCGGCCTCGCGCCCGTACAGGAGGTGCTTGCCCAGGGCCACCGTGGTGACGCTGAGGAGGGGAGGGGACAGGTGAGGGACACCTGGGGGAGCTGAGGAACATCTGAGGAACACCTGAGGAACATCTGAGGAACATCTGAGGGACCTGAGGGACATCTGAGGAACATCTGAGGAACATCTGAGGAACATCTGAGGGACCTGAGGAACACCTGAGGGACCTGAGGAACATCTGAGGAACATCTGAGGAACATCTGAGGAACATCTGAGGAACACCTGAGGGACCTGAGGGACACCTGAGGAACATCTGAGGAACATCTGAGGAACATCTGAGGAACATCTGAGGAACATCTGAGGAACATCTGAGGGACCTGAGGGACACCTGAGGGACCTGAGGGACACCTGAGGGACCTGAGGGACCTGAGGAACATCTGAGGAACATCTGAGGGACCTGAGGGACAACTGAGGGACACCTGAGGGACCTGAAGGACCTGAGGAACACCTGAGGGACCTGAGGAACATCTGAGGGACCTGAAGGACCTGAGGAACACCTGGGGGACACCTGGGGGACACCTGAGGAACATCTGAGGGACCTGAGGAACATCTAAGGGACATCTGAGGGAATGTGGGGGACACCTGAGGGAACAGAGGGAGGGGTGGGACAGGGGTGGGGCCTGTGTGTCCCCAGGTGTGTCCCCCAGGTGTCCCCAGGTGTATCTCCAGGTGTCCCCAGGTGTCCCCAGGTGTATCTCCAGGTGTGTCCAGGTGTGTCTCCAGGTGTCCCCAGATGTTCCCCAGGTGTCCTCAGGTGTTCCCCAGATGTCTCCAGGTGTCCCCAGGTGTGTCCAGGTGTCCCCAGGTGTTCCCATGTCCCCCCAGGTGTATCTCCAGGTGTATCCAGGTGTCCCCAGGTATCTCCAGGTGTCCCCATGTCCCCCCAGGTGTCCCAGGTGTCCTTACCCAGGTGTCCTTACCCAGGTGTCCCCATGTCCCCCCAGGTGTCCCCCCAGGTGTCCCCAGATGTCCCCAGGTGTCCCAGGTGTCCTTACCCAGGTGTCCTTACCCAGGTGTCCCCATGTCCCCCCAGGTGTCCCCAGATGTCCCCAGGTGTCCCCAGGTGTCTCCAGATGTCCCCAGGTGTCCCCAGGTGTCCCCATGTCCCCCCAGGTGTCACAGGTGTCCTTACCCAGGTGTCCCCAGATGTCCCCAGGTGTCCCCCCAGGTATCTCCAGGTGTCCCAGGTGTCCCCAGGTGTCCCCAGATGTCCCCAGGTGTCCCCCCAGGTATCTCCAGGTGTCCTTATCCAGGTGTCTCCAGGTGTCCCCATGTCCCCCCATGTCCCCGCAGGTATCTCCAGGTGTCCCCAGGTGTCCTTATCCAGGTGTCTCCAGGGGTCCCCAGGTGTCCCCAGATGTCCCCAGGTGTCCCCCCAGGTATCTCCAAGTGTCCTTACCAAGGTGTCCCCAGGTGTCCCCATGTCCCCCCAGGTGTCCCCAGGTATCTCCAGGTGTCCTCACCCAGGTGTGGTGCAGTGCGCCGCCGTCACCACCCAGCGCGGTGCCACCAGGACCCCCCCGCAGTAGAGTTTGTACATGTCCAGCACGGCCACCTGCCAGGGCTGGGAGTGCGGCACGCAGGCGTGGCCACCCACCACGCGAGTGTCACCTGACACCTGGCCACCTGTGGAGACACAGAGAACATGGAACATCTCCTGGAACCTCAGAACGTCTCCTGGAACATCTCCAGGAACATCTCCTGGAACCTGGAACATCTCCAGAACCTCAGAACATCTCCTGGAACATCTCCAGGAACTTCATCTGGAACCTGGAACCTCTCCAGGAACCTGGAACATCTCCTGAACCTCAACTGAAACCTGGAACATCTCCTGGACCTCTCCTGGACCTCAGAACATCTCCTGGAACAGCTCCAGGAACATCTCCAGGAACCTGGAACATCTCCTGGACCTCTCCTGTCCCTGCCCTGTCTCTCAGCTGTCACCTGCCAGGGCTGGGAGTGCGGCACGCAGGCGTGGCCACCCACCACGCGAGTGTCACCTGACACCTGGCCACCTGTGGAGACACAGAGAACATGGAACATCTCCTGATCCTGGAACATCTCCTGGAACATCTCCAGGAACCTCAGAACATCTCCTGGAACATCTCCAGGAACCTCAGAACATCTCCTGGAACATCTCCTGAACCTCAGAACGTCTCCAGGAACATCTCCAGGAACCTCAGCTGGAACCTGGAACATCTCCAGGAACATCTCCTGGACCTCAGAACATCTCCTGGAACAGCTCCAGGAACCTCAACTGGAACCTGGAACATCTCCTGGAACCTGGAACATCTCCAGGAACCTGGAACTTCTCCTGGAACATCTCCAGGAACCTGGAACCTCTCCTGGAACATCTCCAGGAACCTCAGAACATCTCCTGGAACATCTCCTGAACCTCAACTGAAACCTGGAACCTCTCCTGGAACATCTCCTGGAACCTGGAACATCTCCAGGAACATCTCCAGGAACCTGGAACCTCTCCTGGAACATCTCCTGGAACCTGGATCATCTCCTGGAACATCTCCAGGAACCTGGAACATCTCCTGGAACCTCTCCTGGAACATCTCCTGGAACCTGGAACATCTCCTGGAACATCTCCAGGAACCTGGAACATCTCCTGGAACCTCTCCTGGAACCTGGATCATCTCCTGGAACATCTCCAGGAACCTGGAACATCTCCTGGAACCTCTCCTGGAACATCTCCTGGAACCTGGAACATCTCCTGGGACCTCATCTGGAACCTGGAACATCTCCAGGAACCTCTCCAGGAACCTGGAACCTCTCCTGGACCTCTCCTGTCCCTGCCCTGTCCCTCAGCTGTCACCTGCCAGGGCTGGGAGTGCGGCACGCAGGCGTGGCCACCCACCACGCGAGTGTCACCTGACACCTGGCCACCTGTGGAGACACAGAGAACATGGAACATCTCCTGAACCTGGAACAGCTCCAGGAACATCTCCTGATCCTGGAACATCTCCAGAACCTCAGAACATCTCCTGGAACATCTCCTGAACCTCAACTGAAACCTGGAACATCTCCAGGAACATCTCCTGAACCTGGAACATCTCCAGGAACATCTCCTGAACCTGGAACATCTCCAGAACCTCAGAACATCTCCAGGAACATCTCCTGGAACCTGGATCATCTCCTGGGACCTGGAACATCTCCTGGAACATCTCCTGAACCTCATCTGGAACCTGGAACATCTCCTGGAACCTCATCTGGAACCTGGAACATCTCCAGGAACATCTCCTGAACCTCAGAACGTCTCCCGGAACATCTCCAGGAACCTCATGTGGAACCTGGAACATCTCCAGGAACATCTCCTGGACCTCAGAACGTCTCCAGGAACCTCTCCTGAACCTCATCTGGAACCTGGAACATCTCCTGGAACCTGGAACATCTCCTGGAACCTGGAACATCTCCAGGAACATCTCCAGGAACATCTCCTGGAACCTGGAACATCTCCAGGAACATCTCCAGGAACATCTCCTGGAACCTGGAACATCTCCAGGAACATCTCCAGGAACCTCTCCTGGAACATCTCCTGGACCTCTCCTGTCCCTGCCCTGTCCCTCAGCTGTCACCTGCCAGGGCTGGGAGTGCGGCACGCAGGCGTGGCCACCCACCACGCGAGTGTCACCTGACACCTGGCCACCTGTGGAGACACAGAGAACCTCAGCTGGGACCTGGAGCATCTCCAGGAACATCTCCTGAACCTGGAACATCTGGAACATCTCCAGGAACCTGGAACATCTCCTGGAACATCTCCTGGAACCTCATCTGGAACCTGGAACATCTCCAGGAACATCTCCTGAACATGGAACATCTCCTGGAACATCTCCTGAACCTCAGAACGTCTCCTGGAACATCTCCAGGAACCTCATGTGGAACCTGGAACATCTCCAGGAACATCTCCTGGAACATCTCCTGGAACATCTCCTGGAACCTGGAACATCTCCAGGAACATCTCCAGGAACCTCTCCAGGAACCTGGAACCTCTCCTGGACCTCTCCTGTCCCTGCCCTGTCCCTCAGCTGTCACCTGCCAGGGCTGGGAGTGCGGCACGCAGGCGTGGCCACCCACCACGCGAGTGTCACCTGACACCTGGCCACCTGTGGAGACACAGAGAACCTCAGCTGGGACCTCAAACATCTCCAGGAACATCTCCTGGAACCTGGAACAGCTCCTGGAACATCTCCTGAAACCTCAACTGGAACCTGGAACCTCACCTGAACCTCACTTGGGACCTGGAACCTCACCTAAATCTCACCTGAACATCTCCAGAACCTCAGAACATCTCCTGGAACATCTCCTGAAACCTCAACTGGAACCTGGAACCTCATCTGGAACCTGGAACATCTCCTGAACCTGGAGCATCTCCAGGAACATCTCCTGGAACCTGGAACATCTCCAGGAACCTCAGAACATCTCCTGGAACATCTCCTGAAACCTCAACTGGAACCTGGAACCTCATCTGGAACCTGGAACATCTCCTGGAACATCTCCTGAACCTCACCTGGGACCTGGAACCTCACCTAAATCTCACCTGAACATCTCCTGAACCTCACCTGGACCTGGAACATCTCCAGGAACAGCTCCTGGAACCTGGAACCTCTCCTGGACCTCACCTGGGACGTGAAACATCTACAGGAACCTCACCTGAACCTCACCTGGGACCTGGAACCTCACCTAAATCTCACCTGGACCTCACCTGGACCTCAGCTGGAACCTGGAACATCTCCTGGAACCTCACCTGGACCTCACCTGAACCTCTCCAGGAACCTGGAACATCTCCTGAACCTCACCTGGACCTGGAACATCTCCAGGAACAGCTCCTGGAAACTGGAACAGCTCCAGGAACATCTCCTGAACCTCAGAACATCTCCTGAACCTCACCTGGGACCTGAAACATCTTCAGGAACCTCACCTGAACCTCACCTGAACCTCACCTGGACCTGGAACATCTCCAGGAACCTCTCCAGGAACCTGGAACAGCTCCAGGAACATCTCCTGAACCTCAGAACATCTCCTGAACCTCACCTGGGACCTGAAACATCTTCAGGAACCTCACCTGGACCTCACCTGAACCTCAGCTGGAACCTGGAACATCTCCTGAACTTCAAAACATCTCCAGGAACATCTCCTGAACCTGGAACATCTCCTGAACCTCACCTGGGACCTGGAACCTCACCTAAATCTCACCTGGACCTCACCTGGACCTCACCTGGGACCTGAAACATCTCCTGGAACCTCTCCAGGAACCTGGAACAGCTCCAGGAACATCTCCTGGAACCTGGAACATCTCCAGGAACATCTCCTGAACCTCAGAACATCTCCTGAACCTCACCTGGGACCTGAAACATCTCCTGGAACCTCACCTGAACCTCACTTGGGACCTGGAACCTCACCTAAATCTCACCTGGACCTCACCTGGACCTCAGCTGGAACCTGGAACATCTCCTGAACCTCAAAACATCTCCAGGAACCTCAGCTGGAACCTGGAACATCTCCAGGAACATCTCCTGGAACCTGGAACCTCTCCTGGGACCTCAGCTGGGACCTGAAACATCTCCTGGAACCTCACCTGGACCTGGAACATCTCCAGGAACAGCTCCTGGAACCTGGAACAGCTCCAGGAACATCTCCTGAACCTCAGAACATCTCCTGAACCTCACCTGGGACCTGAAACATCTTCAGGAACCTCACCTGAACCTCACCTGAACCTCAGCTGGAACCTGGAACATCTCCTGAACTTCAAAACATCTCCTGGAACCTCTCCAGGAACCTGGAACATCTCCTGAACCTCACCTGGACCTGGAACCTCACCTAAATCTCACCTGAACATCTCCTGAACCTCACCTGGGACCTGGAACATCTCCTGGAACCTCACCTGGACCTCACCTGAACCTCACCTGGGACTTGAAACATCTCCAGGAACCTCTCCAGGAACCTGGAACATCTCCTGAACCTCACCTGGGACCTGGAACCTCACCTAAATCTCACCTGGACCTCACCTGAACCTCAGCTGGAACCCGGAACATCTCCAGGAACAGCTCCAGGAACCTGGAACCTCTCCTGGACCTCACCTGGGACCTGGAACCTCTCCTGAACCTCACCTGGGACCTGGAACCTCACCTGGGACCTGGAACATCTCCAGGAACAGCTCCAGGAACCTGGAACCTCTCCTGGGACCTCACCTGGACCTGGAAGCTCTCCTGGAACCCAGAACCAGCTCTGGAACCGAGTCTAGAACCGAGTCTAGAACCGAGTCTAGAACCGATCTAGAACCTTCTAGAACCGAGTCTAGAACCGAGTCTAGAACCGATCTAGAACCGATCTAGAACCGAGTCTAGAACCGAGTCTAGAACCGCTCTAGAACCGCTCTAGAACCGAGTCTAGAACCGATCTAGAACCGAGTCTAGAACCAGACCTAGAGCCAGTTCTGGAACCTTCCCCTGTCCCCACCTGTCCCCGTCCCCTCATGTCCCCACCTTCCCCTGTCCCCACCTGTCCCCGTCCCCTCGTGTCCCCACCTGTCCCTGTCCCCACCTGTTGTCACCATCAGCAGGACGAGGGTCCCCAGCAGCTGCTCCCGGGGGCGCGGCCGCATCGCCTCTGGGGGGGGAACAAAATCCGGGCTCAATTCCGGGGGATTTGGGGGAATTCGGGAATTTTGGGGGAATTTTGGGATTTTTTGGGGATTTTTCGGGAATTTTTTGGGATTTTTTTGGGATTTTTTGGGAATTTTTTGGGATTTTTTGGGATTTTTTTGGGAATTTTTTTGGGATTTTTGGGGGAATTTTTTGGGATTTTTTTTGGATTTTTTTTGATTTTTTTGGGGATTTTTTGGGAATTTTTTGGGATTTTTTGGGATTTTTTGGGGATTTTTTTGGGATTTTTTTGGGAATTTTTTGGGATTTTTTTGGGATTTTTTGGGATTTTTTGGGGATTTTTTGGGGATTTTTTGGGATTTTTTGGGATTTTTTTTGGATTTTTTTTTGGATTTTTTGGGATTTTTTGGGGATTTTTTTTGGATTTTTTGGGATTTTTTGGGGATTTTTTGGGGAATTTTTTGGGGATTTTTTTGGAATTTTTTGGGATTTTTTGGGATTTTTTGGGGATTTTTTGGGGATTTTTTTGGGATTTTTTTTGGAATTTTTGGGGATTTTTTTGGGATTTTTTTGGGATTTTTTGGGGATTTTTGGGGGATTTTTTGGGATTTTTTGGGATTTTTTTTGGATTTTTTTTTGGATTTTTTGGGATTTTTTGGGGATTTTTTTTGGATTTTTTGGGATTTTTTGGGGATTTTTTGGGGAATTTTTTGGAATTTTTTGGAATTTTTTTGGATTTTTTTTTTGGATTTTTTTTGGATTTTTTTGGATTTTTTGGGATTTTTTTTTGATTTTTTTTTTATTTTTTTTGGATTTTTTGGGGGATTTTTTGGGATTTTTTTTGGATTTTTGGGATTTATTGGGGGATTTTTTTTGATTTTTTGGGGGATTTTTTTGGGACTTTTTGGGATTTTTTTTTATTTTTTGTGGAATTTTTTGGGGAATTTTTTGGGATTTTTTGGGAACTTTTTGGGATTTTTTTGAAATTTTTAGGGATTTTTTTGGGGATTTTTTTGGAATTTTTTTGGGATTTTTTTTTTAATTTTTTGGGAATTTTTTGGGATTTTTTTGGGATTTTTTTGGATTTTTTTGGGATTTTGGGGGGATTTTTTTTGGAATTTTTGGGATTTTTTGGGGGATTTTTTGGGATTTTTCGGGGGATTTTGGGGGAACTTTTTTGGGATTTTTTGGGATTTTTTTGGGATTTTTTTGGGATTTTGGGGGATTTTTTTGGGACTTTTTTGGGGGGTTTTTTTGGGGAATTTTGGGATTTTTTGGGGATTTTTTTTTTATTTTTTTTTTATTTTTTGGGGATTTTTTGGGGGATTTTTGGGGGATTTTTTTGGGGATTTTTTGGGGGAATTTTGGGATTTTTGGAGGGGAATTTTTTAGGAATTTTGGGGTCAGTTCTGGAAATTTTGGGCGAATTTTGGGGTCAATTCCAGGAATTTTTGGGTCATTTTTGGGTCATTTTTGGGTCATTTTTGGGTCATTTCTGGGTCATTTCTGGGAATTTTCGCTTCCCCTCCCCCCTCCCCCATCCCCCCCCCGCCCTTCCCCCCCCCCGATGACGTCATCAGGCCCAACCCGCCCCGGCAGTTCGGGCTCATTAACGAGGGCGTTAATTGGCCTTAATTAGCGGCCCCAATTAGCGGGCCCCGCCCCGCCCCTCCCCCACCCCGGGCTCGGTGACCTCCGGGGACCCCGCGGGGGGGGGGAAGGGAAAGGGGGCGGGGCCTGGGAAAAGGGGGCGGGGCCTGGGAAAAGGGGGCGGGGCCCAGTTTGGGGTTGGGGTTCCCAGTTTGGGATTTGGGTTCCCAGTTTGGGTTCCCAGTTTGGGGTTCCCAGTTTGGGGTTGGGTTCCCAGTTTGGGATTGGGGTCCCAGTTTGGGGTCCCAGTTTGGGGTTGGGTTCCCAGTTTGGGTTCCCAGTTTGGGGTCCCAGTTTGGGGTTGGGGTTCCCAGTTTGGGGTTGGGGTTCCCAGTTTGGGTTCCCAGTTTGGGGTTGGGGTTCCCAGTTTGGGTTCCCAGTTTGGGGTTCGGGTCCCAGTTTGGGATTGGGTTCCCAGTTTGGGGTTCCCAGTTTGGGGTTCCCAGTTTGGGTTCCCAGTTTGGGTTCCCAGTTTGGGATTCGGGTCCCAGTTTGGGGTCCCAGTTTGGGGTCAAAGTTCCCAGTTTGGGTTCCCAGTTTGGGGTTGGGGTCCCAGTTTGGGGTCCCAGTTTGGGGCTAAAGTTCCCAGTTTGGGGTTCCCAGTTTGGGGTTGGGGTCCCAGTTTGGGGCCAAAGTTCCCAGTTTGGGTTCCCAGTTTGGGGTTCCCAGTTTGGGGTTCCCAGTTTGGGGTCCCAGTTTGGGTTCCCAGTTTGGGTTCCCAGTTTGGGGTTCCCAGTTTGGGGTCCCAGTTTGGGGTCCCAGTTTGGGGTCCCAGTTTGGGGTTCCCAGTTTGGGTTCCCAGTTTGGGTTCCCAGTTTGGGGTTGGGGTTCCCAGTTTGGGTTCCCAGTTTGGGGTTCCCAGTTTGGGGTTGGGGTCCCAGTTTGGGGTCCCAGTTTGGGTTCCCAGTTTGGGGTTCCCAGTTTGGGCTCAGGCCCCGCCCACCCGAAGTTGGCCCCGCCCCTTTCCCGTGGGAACCGGAACTGGGATGAACTGGGATGAACTGGGCCCAACTGGGATGAACTGGGATGAACTGGGAGAGGGCAACCCTGGGAACTGGGCCAAACTGGGCCAAACTGGGACCAACTGGGACCAACTGGGACCAAACTGGGCCAAACTGGGACAGGGGCCAAACTGGGACAGGGTCAAACTGGAAACTGGTGTCAAACTGGGACTGGGTTAAACTGGGACAAACTGGGATAAACTGGGACAGATTTATACTGGGAACTGGGGCCAAACTGGGACTGGGACAAACTGGGACAAACTGGTACTGGGTTAAACTGGGACAAACTGGGAGAAACTGGGAGAGATTTATACTGGGAACTGGGCCAAACTGGGACGGGATCAAACTGGGCCAAACTGGGCCAAACTGGGACGGGAAGAACCCAGGAACTGGGGCCAAACTGGGACAGGGTCAAACTGGGACTGGGGCCAAACTGGGATAGGGTTAAACTGGGACAAACTGGGATAAACTGGGACGAACTGGGACAGGATCAGACTGGGAACTGAGCCAAACTGGGACTGGGGCCAAACTGGGACTGGGTTAAACTGGGGCAAACTGGGAGAAACTGGGAGAGATTTATACTGGGAACTGGGCCAAACTGGGACGGGATCAAACTGGGCCAAACTGGGATGGGATCAAACTGGGCCAAACTGGGATGGGATCAAACTGGGCCAAACTGGGATGGGATCAAACTGGGCCAAACTGGGATGGGATCAAACTGGGCCAAACTGGGATGGGATCAAACTGTGACAGGGTTAAACTGGGACAGGGGCCAAACTGGGAACTGGGGCCAAACTGGGATAGGGTTAAACTGGGACAAACTGGGAGAGGAAGAACCCAGGAACTGGGGCCAAACTGGGACTGGGACAAACTGGGCCAAACTGGGGCCAAACTGGGACAAACTGGGACAAACTGGGACAGGATCAGACTGGGACTGGGGCCAAACTGGGACAGGGTCAAACTGGGACAAACTGGGACACGAAGAACCCAGGAACTGGGACCAAACTGGGACTGGGTCAAACTGGGACAAACTGGGACAAACTGGGGCAGGTTCATACTGGGACAAACTGGGAGAAACTGGGAGAGATTTATACTGGGAACTGGGCCAAACTGGGACTGGGTCAAACTGGGACAAACTGGGACAGGGTTAAACTGGGACAAACTGGGGCAAACTGGGACAGGATCAAACTGGGAACTGAGCCAAACTGGGACAGGAAGAACCCAGGAACTGGGGCCAAACTGGGACAGGATCAGACTGGGACAAACTGGGACTGGGTTAAACTGGGACTGGGCCAAACTGGGGCCAAACTGGGACAAACTGGGAGAAACTGGGAGAGATTTATACTGGGAACTGGGCCGAACTGGGACGGGATCAAACTGGGACAGGGTTAAACTGGGACAGGGGCCAAACTGGGAACTGGGGCCAAACTGGGACAGGGTTAAACTGGGACAAACTGGGACTGGGTTAAACTGGGGCAAACTGGGAGAAACTGGGAGAGATTTATACTGGGAACTGGGCCAAACTGGGACGGGATCAAACTGGGACTGGGGCCAAACTGGGACACGAAGAACCCAGGAACTGGGGCCAAACTGGGACTGGGCCAAACTGGGACTGGGGCAAACTGGGACAAACTGGGACAGGGTCAAACTGGAACAGGGTTAAACTGGGACTGGGGCAAACTGGACCAAACTGGGACTGGGTTAAACTGGGGCAAACTGGGAGAAACTGGGAGAGATTTATACTGGGAACTGGGACAAACTGGGACGGGATCAAACTGGGACAGGGCTAAACTGGGACAGGGGCCAAACTGGGAACTGGGGCCAAACTGGGATAGGGTTAAACTGGGGCAAACTGGGAGAAACTGGGACGAACTGGGACAGGATCAGACTGGGAACTGAGCCAAACTGGGACTGGGGCCAAACTGGGACTGGGTTAAACTGGGACAAACTGGGACCAAACTGGGACGGGATCAAACTGGGCCAAACTGGGACTGGGGCCAAACTGGGACAAACTGGGACTGGGTTAAACTGGGACAAACTGGGGCCAAACTGGGACAAACTGGGACAGGGTCAAACTGGGACAGGGTCAAACTGGGACTGGGACAAACTGGGCCAAACTGGGCCAGGGTCAAACTGGGACTGGGGCCAAACTGGGACAGGATCAAATTGGGAACTGAGCCAAACTGGGACACGAAGAACCCAGGAACTGGGGCAAACTGGGACAGGGTCAGACTGGGACAAACTGGGACTGGGTTAAACTGGGACTGGGCCAAACTGGGATGGGATCAAACTGGGACTGGGGCAAACTGGGACAAACTGGGAGAAACTGGGACAGCAAGAACCCAGGAACTGGGGCCAAACTGGGGCCAAACTGGGACAGGGTCAAACTGGGACAAACTGGGTCAAACTGGGACAAACTGGGTCAAACTGGGACAAACTGGGACCAAACTGGGACCAAACTGGGACCAAACTGGGACAAACTGGGACAGGGTCAAACTGGGTCAAACTGGGTCAAACTGGGACAAACCGGAACCAAACTGGGACCAAACCGGGACAAACTGGGACAAACTGGGACCAAACTGGGACTGGGTTAAACTGGGACAAACTGGGACAAACTGGGACCAAACTGGGACAAACTGGGACCAAACCAGAACCAAACTGGGTCAAACTGGGCCCAAACTGGGACAAACTGGGACCAAACTGGGACAAACTGGGATTGGGTCAAACTGGGACCAAGCTGGGACCAAACCGGAACCAAACTGGGCCAAACTGGGTCAAACTGGGACTGGGTTAAACTGGGACAAACTGGGACCAAACTGGGACAAACTGGGATTGGGTCAAACTGGGACAAACTGGGACCAAACCAGAACCAAACTGGGTCAAACTGGGACCAAACCGGAACCAAACTGGGACAAACTGGGACAAACTGGGACAAACTGGGACAAACTGGGACCAAACTGGGACTGGGTTAAACTGGGTCAAACTGGGACCAAACCAGAACCAAACTGGGTCAAACTGGGACCAAACTGGGACCAAACTGGGCCAAACTGGGGCCCCCCTCCCCCCACCCAATCCCCCCGCCCCTCCCCCCCCTCCCCCCCCCCAAACCTCTGCGCCGCCCCTCGGGGGGGCCGGGTGGGGGAGGGGCCACCCCGGCTCCTTCTCCGCTCGCCGTTGTCCCCTCGGTGTCGCCTCGGTGTCGCCTCGGTGTCCCCGCGCCGTCCCCGCGCTGTCCCCGCGCTGTCCCCGAGCAGGGGGACACGCCCCTCCCCCCACCCCTCCCCCCACCCCTCCCCCCACCCGGCCCCTCCCCCCCTCCCCCATCCCCAAATTGGTTTTAATTGGGGCGTGGGGGACGCGGCTTAAGCCGGGCGGGGCCGGGGGTGGGGGAGGGGTGGGGTGGGGGAGGGGTGGGGGAGGGGTGGGGTGGGGGAGGGGTTTTTTCTTGGAGGGGGGTGGGGGAGGGGGTTTGGGTTTGGGGGGGATTTTGGGGGGGATTTTGGGGAATTTTGGGGGGATTTGGAGGGGATTTGGAGGGGATTTGAGGAGATTTTGGGGAAATCTGGGGGGATTTGGGGGATTTTAGGGGGATTTTGGGGGGCATTTTGGGGAATTTTGGGGAATTTTGGGGAATTTGGGGGGGATTTTGGGGAAATCTGGGGGATTTTTGGGGATTTTTGGGGAATTTGGGGGGAATTGGGGAAATTTGGGGGGATTTTGGGGGGTTTTGAGGGGATTTTGGGGGGATTTTGGGAATCTGGGGGAATTTGGGGGATTTTGGGGGGAATTTTGGGGGGATTTGGAGGGGATTTGAGGAGATTTTGGGGGGGATTTGGGGAAAATTGGGGAGATTTTGGGGGATTTGGGGGGATTTGGGGGGGATTTTGGGGGATTTTGGGGAATTTGGGGGGATTGGGGGGATTTTGGGGGGATTTGGGGGGATTTTGGGGGGATTTTGGGAATCTGGGGGAATTTGGGGGAATTTGGGGGGGATTTTGGGGGGATTTGGAGGGGATTTGAGGAGATTTTGGGGGGGATTTGGGGAAAATTGGGGAGATTTTGGGGAAATTTGGGGGGATTTGGGGGAATTTTGGGGGGATTTTGGGGAAATCTGGGGGATTTTTGGGGATTTTTGGGGAATTTGGGGGGAATTGGGGAAATTTGGGGGGATTTTGGGGTGATTTGAGGGGATTTTGGGGGGAACTGAGGGGATTTTGGGGGGATTTGGGGAATTTGGGGGGATTTTGGGGGATTTGGGGGGGATTTTGGGGGATTTGGGGGGGGATTTTGGGGAAATCTGGGGGATTTTTGGGGATTTTGGGGAAATTTGGGGGGATTTGGGGGATTTTTGGGGATTTGGGGGGATTTTGGGGGGATTTGGAGGGGATTTGAGGAGATTTTGGGGGGGATTTGGGGAAAATTGGGGAGATTTTGGGGAAATTTGGGGGGATTTGGGGGGAATTTGGGGGGATTTTGGGGGGTTTTGAGGGGATTTTGGGGGGATTTTGGGAATCTGGGGGAATTTGGGGGATTTTAGGGGGATTTTGGGGGGAATTTTGGGGAATTTGGGGGGATTTTGGGGAATTTTGGGGGAATTTTGGGGAAATCTGGGGGATTTTTGGGGATTTTGGGGAAATTTGGGGGGATTTGGGGGATTTTTGGGGATTTGGGGGGATTTTGGGGGGATTTGGAGGGGATTTGAGGAGATTTTGGGGGGGATTTGGGGAAAATTGGGGAGATTTTGGGGAAATCTGGGGGGATTTGGGGGATTTTTGGGGGGATTTGGGGGAAATTTTGGGGAAACTTGGGGGATTTGGGGGGGATTTTGGGGAATTTTGGGGAAATCTGGGGGATTTTTGGGGATTTTGGGGAAATTTGGGGGGATTTGGGGGATTTTTGGGGATTTTGGGGGGATTTGAGGGGAATTTGGGGAAACGGGGGATTTTGGGGATTTTTGGGAATTTGGGGGGATTTGTGGGGAATTTGGAGGGAATTGGGGAAATTTGGGGGGATTTTGGGGGGTTTTGAGGGGATTTTGGGGGGATTTTGGGCATCTGGGGGAATTTGGGGGATTTTGGGGGGATTTTGGGGGGATTTGGAGGGGATTTGAGGAGATTTTGGGGGGGATTTGGGGAAAATTGGGGAGATTTTGGGGAAATCTGGGGGGATTTGGGGGATTTTGGGGGGATTTGGGGGGAATTTGGGGAAACTTGGGGGATTTGGGGGGGATTTTGGGGGGTTTTGAGGGGATTTTGGGGGGATTTTAGGAATCTGGGAGATTTTGGGGGGATTTGGAGGGGATTTGAGGAGATTTTGGGGGGGATTTGGGGAAAATTGGGGAGATTTTGGGGAATTTGGGGGGATTTGGGGGATTTTGGGGGGATTTGGGGGGATTTTTGGGGAAACTTGGGGGATTTGGGGGGGATTTTGGGGAATTTGGGGGGGATTTTGGGGAAATCTGGGGGATTTTTGGGAATTTGGGGGGATTTGTGGGGAATTTGGAGGGAATTGGGGAAATTTGGGGGGATTTTGGGGGGTTTTGAGGGGATTTTGGGGGGATTTTGGGAATCTGGGGGAATTTGGGGGAATTTGGGGGAGATTTTGGGGGGATTTGGGGGGAATTGGGGAAATTTGGGGGGATTTTGGGGTGATTTTGGATGGATTTTGGGGGGAACTGAGGGGATTTTGGAGGGATTTTGGGAATCTGGGGGAATTTGGGGGATTTTGGGGGGAATTTTGGGGGGAACTGAGGGGATTTTGGGGGGATTTTGGGAATCTGGGGGAATTTGGGGGGAATTTGGGGGGATTTTGGGGGGTTTTGAGGGGATTTTGGGGGGATTTGGGGAATCTGGGGGAATTTGGGGGAATTTGGGGGGGATTTTGGGGGGATTTGGAGGGGATTTGAGGAGATTTTGGGGGGGATTTGGGGAAAATTGGGGAGATTTTGGGGGATTTGGGGGGATTTGGGGGGGATTTTGGGGAAATTTGGGGGGGATTTGGGGGGATTTGGGG
This sequence comes from Cyanistes caeruleus, assembly GCF_971803275.1. Taxonomy (NCBI): domain Eukaryota; kingdom Metazoa; phylum Chordata; class Aves; order Passeriformes; family Paridae; genus Cyanistes; species Cyanistes caeruleus. Next base: position 447,084 of record NC_141728.1, read on the forward strand.
GGAATTTGGGGGGATTTTGGGGGGTTTTGAGGGGATTTTGGGGGAATTGGGGAAATTTGGGGGGGATTTGAGGGGATTTTGGGGGGATTTGGGGGGATTTGGGGGGAATTTTGGGGAAATTTGGGGGGGATTTGGGGGATTTTTGGGGATTTTGGGGGATTTGGGGGGAATTGGGGAGATTTTGGGGAAATTTGGGGGGATTTGGGGGGTTTTGAGGGGATTTTGGGGGGATTTTGGGGGGATTTTGGGAATCTGGGGGAATTTGGGGGATTTTGGGGGGATTTTGGGGGGATTTGGGGGGGATTTTGGGGAATTTGGGGGGATTTTGAGGGGTTTTGAGGGGATTTTAGGGGGAACTGAGGGGATTTTGGGGGGATTTTGGGAATCTGGGGGAATTTGGGGGATTTTGGGGGGATTTTGGGGGAAACTGAGGGGATTTGGGGGGGATTTTGGGGAATTTTGGGGGAATTTTGGGGAAATCTGGGGGATTTTTGGGGATTTTTGGGCATTTGGGGGGATTTGTGGGGAATTTGGAGGGAATTGGGGAAATTTGGGGGGATTTTGGGGTGATTTGAGGGGATTTTGGGGGGAACTGAGGGGATTTTGGGGGGATTTGGGGAATTTGGGGGGATTTTGAGGGGTTTTGAGGGGATTTTGGGGGGAACTGAGGGGATTTTGGGGGGATTTTAGGGAATCTGGGGGAATTTGGGGGATTTTGGGGGGATTTTGGGGGGAACTGAGGGGATTTTGGGGGGATTTGGGGAATTTGGGGGGGATTTGAGGGGAATTTGGGGGGAATTTGGGGAAACTTGGGGGATTTGGGGGGGATTTTGGGGAATTTGGGGGGGATTTTGGGGGGTTTTGAGGGGATTTTGGGAAAATTTGGGGAAAATTGGGGAGATTTTTGGGGGATTTTGGGGAAATTGGGATTTTGGGAGGGATTTGGGGGGGATTTGAGGGGATTTTGGGGAAATTGGGGGGATTTTGGGAGGGGTTTGGGGGAATTTGGGGGGATTTGAGGGAATTGGGGGACTTGGGGGGAATTTGGGGGGAATTGGCGGGGATTTGAGGGGATTTTGGGGAAATTTGGGGAGACTTGGGGGGATTTTGGGAGATTTTGGAAAATTTTGGGGGGATTTGGGGGGTCCTGAGTGTCTGAAAGAGGATTTTGGGAGGATTTTGGGGAATTTGGGGGGTTTGGGGAGGATTTTGGGTGTCCTGAGTGACTGAAAGAGGATTTTGGGAGGATTTAAGGGGAATTTGGGGGATTTTGGGGTGTCCCGAGTGTCTGAGAGGGAATTTGGGGAGGATTTTGGGGGTCCTGATTGGCTGAAAGGGGATTTTGGGAGGATTTGGAAGGATTTGAGGAAATTTGGAGGATTTGGGGGAATTTATGGGAGCATTTCCCGCCTTCCCCCCCTCACGTTTTCCCGCCATTTTCCCCTCACGATTTCCGCCATTTTCCCCTCACGATTTCCGCCATTTTCCCCTCAGGATTCCCGCCATTTTCCCCTCACGATTTCCGCCATTTTCCCCTCACGTTTTCCCGCCATTTTCCCCTCACGATTCCCGCCATTTTCCCCTCAGGATTCCCGCCATTTTACCCTCACGATTTCCGCCATTTTCCCCTCACGATTTCCGCCATTTTCCCCTCACGATTCCCGCCATTTTCCCCTCACGATTTCCGCCATTTTCCCCTCAGGATTCCCGCCATTTTCCCCTCACGATTTCCGCCATTTTCCCCTCAGGATTTCCGCCATTTTCCCCTCACGATTCCCGCCCTTTTCCCCTCACGATTTCCGCCATTTTCTCCTCACAATTCCCGCCATTTTCCCCTCAGGATTTCCGCCATTTTCCCCTCACGATTTCCGCCATTTTCCCCTCAGGATTTCCGCCATTTTCCCCTCACGATTTCCGCCATTTTCCCCTCACGATTTCCGCCATTTTCCCCTCAGGATTCCCGCCATTTTCCCCTCAGGATTCCCGCCATTTTCCCCTCACGATTTCCGCCATTTTCCCCTCACGATTTCTGCCATTTTCATCTCATGATTTCTGCCATTTTCCCCTCACAATTCCCGCCATTTTCCCCTCAGGATTCCCGCCATTTTCCCCTCAGGATTCCCGCCATTTTCCCCTCACGATTTCCGCCATTTTCCCCTCAGGATTCCCGCCATTTTCCCCTCACGATTCCCGCCATTTTCCCCTCATGATTTCTGCCATTTTCCCCTCACGATTTCCGCCATTTTCTCCTCAGGATTTCCGCCATTTTCCCCTCACGATTTCCGCCATTTTCCCCTCACGATTTCCGCCATTTTCCCCTCACGATTTCCGCCATTTTCCCCTCACGATTTCCGCCATTTTCCCCTCACGATTTCCGCCATTTTCCCCTCAGGATTCCCGCCATTTTCCCCTCAGGATTCCCGCCATTTTCCCCTCACGATTTCCGCCATTTTCCCCTCACGATTTCCGCCATTTTCCCCTCATGATTCCCGCCATTTCCCCCCCCCAAAAACCGGGACATCCCTCTCCAATCGTTGTCTTTATTGTGGGCGGAGCTGGCGCCGCCTTTAAATTAAAATACAAAACCCGAAACTCCCAAAAACACCCGGAAACGCCCCAAAAATGCTGCGGGGGGAGGGGCTGGACCCATCTCGAGAGGGGAAATTGGGGGAGGGGCCCATGGGAAGGGTTTGGGGGGGCCCCGTGGGGGGAGGGGATTTGGGGGGGGAGGGGTCGCTGGGAGAACCCCAAAGTCTCTTTTTTGGGGGGGGTCTCCAGGGTTGGAGGCATCTCCAGAGCTTCCAGGAGAGCCCCAAAATCTCGTTCCTGTGGTTTTTGGGGGTTTTCCAGGTGGTTGGAGGCATCTCAAGGACTTTTGGGAGCATCCAAACGTCTTCTTCGCGGGACTCTTGGTTGACCACCATGATTCTTGATTGACCATAACTCCTGGTTGACCACCATCATTCTTGGTTGACTACCATGATTCTCGGTTGATCTCCATGACTCTTGGTTGACCACCAGAACTCTTGGTTGACCACAGCTCCTGGTTGATCACCATGATTCTCGGTTGATCTCCATGACTCTTGGTTGACCACCACAACAGCCGGTTGACCACCATGATTCTTGGTTGACTGCCATGATTCTCGGTTGACCACCACAACACCTGGTTGACCACCAGAACTCCTGGTTGACCACCATGATTCCTGGTTGACCACCATGATTCCTGGTTGACCACCATGATTCCTGGCTGATCTCCACGACTTTTGGTTGATCTCCAAAAACTCTTGGCTGACCACCAGGACTCTCAATTGACCACCATGACTCCTGGTTGACCACCATGATTCTTGGTTGACCACCATGATTCCTGGTTGACCACCATGATTCTCGGTTGATCTCCACAACTCTTGGTTGATCTCCAGAACTCTTGGTTGACCACAACTCCTGGTTGACCACCATCATTCTTGGTTGACCGCCATGATTCTTGGTTAAACCCAATGACTCTTGGATGATCTCCAGAACTCTTGGTTGACCACCACGACTCTCGGTTGACCACCAGAACTCTTGGTTGACCACCACAACTCTTGGTTGATCTCCAGAACTCTTGGTTGACCACCACGACTCTCGGTTGACCACCACGACAGCCGGTTGACCACCATGATTCCTGGTTGACCACCACTCCTGGTTGACCACCATGATTCTTGGTCGACCCCAATGACTCTTGGTTGATCTCCAGGACTCTCGGTTGGCCACCAGAACTCTTGGCTGACCACCACAACTCTCGCTTGACCACCATGATTCTTGGTTGACCACCATGATTCTTGGTTGACCACCATGATTCTTGGTTGATCTCCAGAACTCTTGGTGGACCTCCATGACTCTCGATTGACCACCAAAACTCTTGGTTGACCACCATGATTCTTGGTTGACCACCACAACTCCTACCCAACCACCAAACCTCTCCCTTCACCACCACCACCACCACCACCACCACCTCCTCCAAACCACCACCACACCCCACCTCAAAAACATCTCCAGAACCTCCCCCAAACCCCAAAAAACCACCCCGGTTTTCAGTTGAGGAACCGCCGGCACCGCCGGGCGCCGCAGTTGCAGGGCAGCTTGGCCGCCGGTTCCTCGATGGGGAACTTGTAGTCGTAGGTGAGCTCCTCGCCGCGCAGGATGCGGCGCAGGGCGAAGATGACGATGCGTTTGTGGCCTTCCACGTGGATGACGCGCGAGTAGCAGTTGGGCTCGCACGAGTGGTTGATGAAGCGCGCGGCGCTGCCGTGCATGGTGGCGTCCACCACCTCGGCCTCGTCGATGCGGAACATGTAACAGCCGATGCCCTGAGGGGTGGGGAGGGGAGGAGAAGGTTGGGGTGTGGTCAAGAGTTGGAGGTCAAGGTTTGGAGGTCGAGGGTTGGGTGTGGCCAAGAGTTGGGTGTGGTCAAGGGTTGGGTGTGGTCAAAAGTTGGAGGTCAAGGTTTGGGTGTGGTCAAGGGTTGGAGGTCAAGGGTTGGGTGTGGTCAAGAGTTGGGTGTGGTCAAGGGTTGGGTGTGGTCAAAAGTTGGATGTCAAAGTTTGGGTGTGGTCAAGGGTTGGAGGTCAAGGGTTGGGTGTGGTCAAGGGTTGGGTGTGGTCAAGAGTTGGAGGTCAAGGTTTGGAGGTCAAGGGTTGGAGGTCAAGGGTTGGAGGTCGAGGGTTGGGGTGTGGTCAAGAGTTGGGTGTGATCAAGGGTTGGGTGTGGTCAAGGTTTGGAGATCAAGGGTTGGAGGTCAAGGGTTGGGTGTGGTCAAGAGTTGGAGGTCAAGGTTTGGGTGTGGTCAAGGTTTGGAGATCAGGGGTTGGAGGTCAAGGGTTGGAGGTGGTCAAGGTTGGGGTGTGGTCAAGAGTTGGGTGTGGTCAAGGGTTGGGTGTGGTCAAGAGTTGGGTGTCAAAGTTTGGGTGTGGTCAAGGGTTGGAGGTCAAGGGTTGGGTGTGGTCAAGGGTTGGGTGTGGTCAAGAGTTGGAGATCAAGGGTTGGAGGTCAAGGGTTGGAGGTCGAGGGTTGGAGGTCGAGGGTTGAGGTGTGGTCAAGAGTTGGGTGTGGTCAAGGGTTGGGTGTGGTCAAGAGTTGGGTGTCAAAGTTTGGGTGTGGTCAAGGGTTGGAGGTCAAGAGTTGGGTGTGGTCAAGGGTTGGGTGTGGTCAAGAGTTGGAGATCAAGGGTTGGAGGTCAAGGGTTGGAGGTCGAGGGTTGGAGGTCGAGGGTTGAGGTGTGGTCAAGGGTTGGGTGTGGTCAAGAGTTGGGTGTGGTCAAAGTTTGGGTGTGGTCAAGGGTTGGAGGTCAAGGGTTGGGGTGTGGTCAAGAGTTGGGTGTGGTCAAGGGTTGGGTGTGGTCAAGAGTTGGAGGTCAAGGTTTGGAGGTCAAGGGTTGGAGGTCAAGGGTTGGAGGTCAAGGTTTGGAGATCAAGGGTTGGAGGTCAAGGATTGGAGATCAAGGGTTGGAGGTCAAGGGTTGGGTGTGGTCAAGAGTTGGAGGTCAAGGGTTGGAGGTGGTCAAGGTTTGGGTGTGGTCAAGGGTTGGGTGTGGTCAGGGGTTGGGGTGGGGTCAAGGGTTAGAGATAAAGGGTTGGGGTGTGATCAAGGGTTGGGTGTGGTCAAGGTTTGGAGATCAAGGGTTGGAGGTCAAGGGTTGGGTGTGGTCAAGGGTGTGGGATATCGGAAAAGGTTCGCCATCCCATAATATTCTTCTCATTTTCCCCTCACATTTTCCCGCCCTTTTCCCCTCAGGTTTTCCGCCCTTTTCCCCTCACATTTCCCGCCCTTTTCCCCTCAGGTTTTCCGCCATTTTCCCCTCAGGTTTTCCGCCATTTTCCCCTCAAGTTTTCCACCATTTTCCCCTCAGGTTTTCCCGCCATTTTCCCCTCACGTTTTCCCGCCCTTTTCCCCTCAAGTTTTCCGCCATTTTCCCCTCACGTTTCCCGCCATTTTCCCCTCAAGTTTTCCACCATTTTCCCCTCAGGTTTTCCGCCATTTTCCCCTCACGTTTTCCGCCATTTTCCCCTCACGTTTCCCGCCGTTTTCCCCTCAAGTTTTCCACCATTTTCCCCTCAGGATTTCCACCATTTTCCCCTCAGGTTTTCCGCCATTTTCCCCTCACATTTTCCACCATTTTCCCCTCATGATTCCCGCCCTTTTCCCCTCACGTTTTCCCGCCCTTTTCCCCTCAGGATTTCCGCCATTTTCCCCTCACGTTTTCCCGCCCTTTTCCCCTCAAGTTTTCCGCCCTTTTCCCCTCACATTTTCCCGCCATTTTCCCCTCACGTTTTCCACCATTTTCCCCTCACGTTTTCCTGCCCTTTTCCCCTCAGGTTTTCCGCCATTTTCCCCTCAAGTTTTCCACCATTTTCCCCTCAGGTTTTCCGCCATTTTCTCCTCACGTTTTCCGCCATTTTCCCCTCACGTTTCCCGCCCTTTTCCCCTCAAGTTTTCCGCCATTTTCCCCTCAGGATTTCCACCATTTTCCCCTCAGGTTTTCCGCCCTTTTCCCCTCACGTTTTCCCGCCCTTTTCCCCTCAGGTTTTCCGCCATTTTCCCCTCACATTTTCCCGCCCTTTTCCCCTCAGGTTTTCCGCCATTTTCCCCTCACGTTTTCCACCATTTTCCCCTCACGTTTTCCTGCCCTTTTCCCCTCAGGTTTTCCACCATTTTCCCCTCAGGTTTTCCGCCATTTTCCCCCCACGTTTTCCCGCCCTTTTCCCCTCAGGTTTTCCGCCATTTTCCCCTCAGGTTTTCCGGCATTTTCCCCTCACATTTTCCCGCCATTTTCCCCTCACGATTTCCGCCCTTTTCCCCTCACATTTTCCCCCATTTTCCCCTCAATTTTCCTCCATTTTCCTCCGTTTTTCCCCAAATTTTGGTGGATCCCTCCCGTTTTCCCACATCATTTTTTCGGGGGGATTTTCCCCCCCCCCATTCTCAAAATCTTCCCCATTTTTAAAACATTCCCCCCAATTTTTAAACTTTCCCTTATTTTTTAACTCCATCACCCGAATTTCGGGCTCTCCTCCCCATTTTTTCCGCTTTTCCCCCCAAATTTTGCATTTTCCCTCCCGATTTTCCTCATTTTTAACGTTTCCCCCCCATTTTTTAAGGACTCCACTCCCCTTTTCCCCTCCCCCCGTTTTTTAAAGTAAAATCCTCTTTCTTTTATTTTTTTCCCCTCATTTTTTTTTGGCTGTTTTTTGCCGTTTTTGGGGGTTTTTCACCCCAAAATTTCGCTCACTTTGCTGTCGTAGAACTTCTCCCTCTTGTCGGTCAGCACGGAGCGCACGACGATTCCGGAATATTCTATCACCATCTCTCCGGCCTCGATGTTCCGCTTGCAGAACAGGCCCCGCCCGTGAATGGCTGAACTGGAAAAAAAAAACCAAACAAAATTTTCCCAAAATTTTTCCGAAATTTCAAAATTTACGAAGAAATTTCCTCGAATCCTGAGTTTTTTTCTCAAAAAATCCGCCTGGGAAATCGTAAAAATGAGCTCAAAATGATAAAATTCCTGCTGGGAAATCTCAAATCTGGCTAAAAATCCACACCAGGTGTGTCCAGGTGTGTCCCAGGTGTCCCCAGGTGTCCCCAGGTGTGTCCAGGTGTGTCCCAGGTGTCCCCAGGTGTCTCCAGGTGTGTCCAGGTGTCCCCAGGTGTGTCCCAGGTGTCCCCAGGTGTCTCCAGGTGTCCCCAGGTGTGTCCCAGGTGTCCCCAGGTGTCCCCAGGTGTATCCAGGTGTCCCCCAGGTGTCCCCAAATGCCCTCCAGGTGTCCCCAGGTTTGTCCCAGCTGTCCCCAGGTGTATCCAAGTGTCCTCAAATGTCCCCCAGGTGTCCCCAGGTGTCCCCAGGTGTGTCCCCAGGTCCCCCCAGGTGTGTCCCAGGTCCCCCCAACTGTCCCCCAGGTGTCCTCAGGTGTGTCCCAGGTGTCCTCAGGTGTCCCCAGGTGTGTCCCAGATGTCCCCAGGTGTATCCAGATGTCCCCAGGTGTCCCCAGGTGTGTCCCAGATGTCCCCAGGTGTCCCCAGGTCCCCCCAGGTGTCCCCAGGTGTGTCCCAGGTGTCCCCAGGTGTCTCCAGGTGTCCCCAGGTGTGTCCCAGGTGTCCCCAGGTGTCCCCAGGTGTATCCAGGTGTCCCCCAGGTGTCCCCAAATGCCCTCCAGGTGTCCCCAGGTTTGTCCCAGCTGTCCCCAGGTGTATCCAAGTGTCCTCAAATGTCCCCCAGGTGTCCCCAGGTGTCCCCAGGTGTGTCCCCAGGTCCCCCCAGGTGTGTCCCAGGTCCCCCCAACTGTCCCCCAGGTGTCCTCAGGTGTGTCCCAGGTGTCCTCAGGTGTCCCCAGGTGTGTCCCAGATGTCCCCAGGTGTATCCAGATGTCCCCAGGTGTCCCCAGGTGTGTCCCAGATGTCCCCAGGTGTCCCCAGGTCCCCCCAGGTGTCCCCAGGTGTGTCCCCAGGTGTGTCCCAGATATCCCCAGGTGTCCCCAGGTCCCCCCAGGTGTGTCCCCAGGTTCCCCGAGGTGTCCCCAGGCGTCCCCAGGCGTCCCCAGGTGTGTCCCAGGTGTCCCCAGGTGTCCCCAGATGTCCCCAGGTGTGTCCCAGGTGTCCCCAGGTGTCCCCAACTGTCCCCAGGTGTGTCCCCAGGTGTCCCCAGGTGTCCCCAGCTGTCCCCAGGTGTATCCCCGGGTGTCCCCAGGTGTCCCCAGGTGTGTCCCAGCTGTCCCCAGGTGTCCCCAGGTATCCCCAGCTGTCCCCAGGTGTCCCCAGGTGTCCCCAGGTGTCCCCAGCTGTCCCCAGGTATCCCCAGGTGTCCCCAGTTGTGTCCCCAGGTGTCCCCAGGTGTCCCCAGGTGTCCCCAGGTATCTCCAGGTGTCCCCAGGTGTCCCCAGGTGTGTCCCCAGGTGTCCCCAGGTGTCCCCACTCACCGATAGACCCCCACCGCCTCCTTGGCCGTTCTCTTCAGGTGTCGGAAGCGCATGGCCATGGGCAGCTCCAGGCTGGTGGCGCGACTGGGGGGGCGTCAGGGGGTCCCCAAAAACGGGGGGGACCCCCCGAAACCTCCCCCCGAAATACTCCCAAAATTCCTCCCAAAAAAATCCCCCAAAAATCCCCAAATCCACCCCAAAAATGCCCCCCAAAAATCCCCAAATCCACCCCAAAAATCCCCCCCAAAATCCCTAAATGCACCCCAGAAAAATCCCAAAAATCCCCAAATCCACCCCAAAAATCCCCAAATCCACCCAAAAAAAATCCCCCAAAAACCCCCAAATCCCCCCCAAAAATCCCCCCCAAAAAACCCCAAATCCACCCCAAAAAAATCCCAAAATTCCACAAATCCACCCCAAAAATGCCCCCCAAAAATCCCAAAAATCCACCCCAAAAAAATCCCAAAATCCCCAAAATCCACCCCAAAAATCCCCCCCAAAAATCCCCAAATTCACAAAATCCACCCCAAAAATCCCCAAATCCACCCCAAAAATCCCCCCCAAAAATCCTCCAAAAAAATCCCAAAATTCCACAAAATCCACCCCAAAAATCCCCAAATCCACCCCAAAAAAATCCCCAAAAATCCCCAAATCCACCCCAAAAATCCCCCCCAAAAATCCCCAAAATCCACCCCAAAAAAATCCCCAAATCCCCAAAATCCACCCCAAAAATCCACCCCAAAAATCCCCAAATTCACCCCAAGAAAATCCCAAAAAATCCCCCCAAAAATCCCCAGATTTTCCCCCAAAATCCCAAAAATCCCCCCGAAAAAATCCCAAAAAGGGGTCCCTGAGGGGATTTTGGGAATTTTGGGGAGGATTTGGGGATTTTTTTGGGGGGGATTTTGGGATTTTTTAGGGAGGATTTTAGGGATTTTTGGGGGGATTTTGGGGGGATTTTGGGGATTTTTGGGGGGGTTTTTGGGGGGATTTTTTTTGGGATTTGGGGGATTTTTGGGGGGGATTTTTTGGATTTTTTGGGGGGAATTTTTGGGATTTTTTGGGGATAGATTTTGGGATTTTTTGGAGGCATTTTTGGGAGGATTTTTGGTACTTTTAGGTGCATTTTTGGGATTTTTGGGGGGATTTTTGGGATTTTTTGGGGGGAATTTTGGGGGTTTTTTTGGGGATTTTTGGGATTTTTTGGGGGGGATTTTTGGGGATAGATTTTGGGATTTTTTGGAGGCATTTTTGGTATTTCTGGCAGGATTTCTGGTATTTTTGGGGGCATTTTTGGGATTTTTGGGTCAGATTTTTGGTATTTTTTTGGGGCATTTTTGGGATTTTTGGGGGTAGATTTTGAGATTTTTTTGGGGGGGTTTTTTGGATTTTTTGTGGGGATTTTTGGTATTTTTTGGAGGGATTTTTGGGATTTTTTGGAGGGATTTTTGGGATTTTTTGGAGGGATTTTTGGGATTTTTTTGGGGGCATTTTTGGGATTTTTGGGGGTAGATTTTGAGATTTTTTTGGGGGGGATTTTTGGTATTTTTTGGGGGGGGATTTTGGGTATTTTTGGGGGTAGATTTTGAGATTTTTTGGGGGGGATTTTTTGTATTTTTTGGGGGGGGATTTTGGGTATTTTTGGGGGTAGATTTTGAGATTTTTTTGGGCGGATTTTTTGTATTTTTTGGGGGGATTTTTGGGATTTTTTTTGGGGCATTTTTGGGATTTTTGGGGGTAGATTTTGAGTTTTTTTGGGGGGGATTTTTGGGATTTTTTGGGGGGATTTTTGGGATTTTTTGGAGGGATTTTTGGTATTTTTTGGGGGGGGATTTTGGGTATTTTTGGGGGTAGATTTTGAGATTTTTTTGGGGGGGATTTTTTGGATTTTTTGGGGGGATTTTTGGTATTTTTTGGGGGGATTTTTTGGATTTTTTGGGGGGATTTTTGGTATTTTTTGGGGGGATTTTTGGTATTTTTTGGAGGGATTTTTGGGATTTTTTGGGGGGATTTTTGGTATTTTTTGTGGGGATTTTTGGGATTTTTTGTGGGGATTTTTGGTATTTTTTGGGGGGAATTTTAGGACCTCAGTGGGGAGGGGTCACCCATGGGGTGGGGGAGGGGCCTCACCGGGTGGGCTTCAGCTGCACCTCGTCCTCCTCATCCTCGCGGGGAGGGGGTCCCTGGGGGAGGGCGCGGTGCTGCGACGCCAGGAAGCTGAACATGTCGAAGGTGCACTTCCTGTGGGGGAGGGGAGGCTGTCAGACCCCTCCCCCCACCCATGGGTGACCCCTCCCCCTCCCCCCCACCCATGGGTGACCCCTCCCCCTCCCCCACACCCATGGGTGACCCCTCCCCCCACAATAAAGGGACCTTGTGTTGTCCCCGCCCCTAAAAGTGACACTAAAAAGGGTTCAGGGGGGTTTGGAACCCTCCCAGTTCATCCCAGTTTGTCCCAGTTCCCTCCCAATTCTCTCCCAGTTCCCTCCCAGTCTCTCCCAGTCCCCCCAAACCCTCCCCCAGTCCCTCCCAGTTTGTCCCAGTCCCCTCCCAGCGCCCCCCAGTTTCCTCCCAGTCCCTCCCAGTCCCCTCCCAGTTTATCCCAGTCCCTTCTAATTTATCCCAGTTCCCTCCCAGTTTGTCCCAGTCCATCCCAGTCCCTCACAATCCCCTCCCAGTCCCCCCAGTTCCCTCCCAGTTCATCCCACTCCCTCTAAACCCTCTCCCAGTTCCTCCCAGTCCCTCCCAGTCCCTCCCAGTCCCTCCCAGTCCATCCCAGTTCCATCCCAGTCCCTCCCAGTCCATCCCAGTTCATCCCAGTTCCCTCCCAGTCCCTCCCAGTCCCTCCCAGTTCATCCCAGTCCTCTCCCAGTCCATCCCAATCCTCTCCGAGTCCATCCCAGTCCATCCCAGTCCATCCCAGTTCCTCCCAGTTCCCTCCCAGTCCCTCCCAGTTCCCTCCCAGTCCCTCCCAGTCCATCCCAGTCCCTCCCAGTCCATCCCAGTCCCTCCCAGTCCATCCCAGTCCCTCCCAGTCCTCTCCCAGTTCCCTCCCAGTCCATCCCAGTCCATCCCAGTCCCTCCCAGTCCATCCCAGTCCATCCCAGTTCCCTCCCAGTCCCTCCCAGTCCTCTCCCAGTTCCCTCCCAGTCCATCCCAGTCCCTCCCAGTCCATCCCAGTTCCTCCCAGTCCCCCCTCACCTCAGGTAGAGCTCGGCCCGGGCGCATCCCGAGGGGTTTCGGGGCGGGGGCGCCAGGGGGGGCTCCCGGCGGGGGGGGTGGTACCGGAACCGGTACCGGGAGCAGTTCCCGGCCCCCGGCAGCTGCTCCAGCAGGAAAACCACGGCGTCGTGGTGGATCCCCAGCAGCCTCAGCCCGCTCATGCCTGCCCGGGGAGGGGTTAAAATGGGTCTGGGGGCTTCGAAATGGGGTTAAAATGGGTCTGGGGGCTTCGAAACGGGGCCTGAGGGCCTCAAAATGGCGTCTGGGGGAATCAAAATGGCGTCCAGGGGAAACAAAATGTCGTCTGGGGGCTTCAAAATGGCGTCCGGGGCTTTGAAATGGGGTCTGGGGAGGTTAAAATAGGTCTGGGGGGGTTAAAATGGGTCTGGGGGCTTCGAAATGGGGTTAAAATGGGTGTGGGGGCTTCAAAACGGGGCCTGAAGGCCTCAAAATGGCGTCTGGGGGAATCAAAATGGCGTCTGGGGGAATCAAAATGGCGTCTGGGGGCTTCAAAATGGCGTCCGGGGCTTTGAAATGGGGTCTGGGGGCTTCAAAATGGGGTTTGGGAGGGTTAAAATGAGTCTGGGGGTGGTTAAAATGGGTCTGGGGGTGTTAAAATGGGTCTGGGGGCTTCAAAACGGGGTCTGAGGGCCTCAAAATGGCGTCTGGGGGAATCAAAATGGCGTCCAGGGCTTTGAAATGGAGTCTGGGGGCTTCAAAATGGGGTCTGGGGGGGTTAAAATGGGTATGGGGGTGGTTAAAATGGGTCTGGGGGCTTCAAAATGGGGTTAAAATGGGTCTGGGGGCTTCAAAACGGGGTCTGAGGGCCTCAAAATGGCGTCTGCGGGAATCAAAATGGCGTCTGGGGGAATCAAAATGGCGTCTGGGGGCTTCAAAATGGCGTCCGGGGCTTTGAAATGGGGTCTGGGGGCTTCAAAATGGGGTTTGGGAGGGTTAAAATGAGTCTGGGGGTGGTTAAAATGGTTCTGGGGGTGTTAAAATGGGTCTGGGGGCTTCAAAACGGGGCCTGAGGGCTTTAAAATGGCATCTGAGGGAATCAAAATGGCGTCCAGGGGAAACAAAATGGCGTCCAGGTGTTTGAAATGGGGTCTGGGGGCTTCAAAATGGGGTCTGGGGGGGTTAAAATGGGTCTGGGGGTGGTTAAAATGGGTCTGGGGGCTTCGAAATGGGGTTAAAATGGGTCTGGGGGCTTCAAAACGGGGTTTGAGGGCCTCAAAAAGGCGTCCGGGGGAATCAAAATGGCGTCCAGGGGAAACAAAATGGCGTCCAGGTGTTTGAAATGGGGTCTGGGGGCTTCAAAATGGGGTCTGGGGGGGTTAAAATAGGTCTGGGGTGGTTAAAATGGGTCTAGGGGCTTTGAAATGGGGTTAAAATGGGTCTGGGGGCTTCAAAACGGGGTCTGAGGGCCTCAAAATGGCGTCCGGGGGAATCAAAATGGCGTCCAGGGGTTTGAAATGGGGTCTGGGGGGGGTTTAAAATGGGTATGTGGGGGTTAAAATGGGTCTGGGCGCTTCAAAATGGGGTTAAAATGGGTCTGGGGGCTTCAAAATGGGGTTAAAATGGGTCTGGGGGTGTTAAAATTGGTCTGGGGGTTTCGAAATGGGGTTAAAATGGGTCTGGGGGCTTCGAAACGGGGCCTGAGGGCCTCAAAATGGCGTCTGGGGGAATCAAAATGGCGTCCAGGGGAAACAAAATGGCGTCCAGGTGTATGAAATGGGGTCTGGGGGCTTCAAAATGGGGTCTGGGGGGGCTAAAATGGGTCTGAGGGCTTCAAAATGGGGTTAAAATGGGTCTGGGGGCTTCAAAATGGGGTCTGAGGGGCTTTAAAACGGGGTCTGAGGGGCTTCAAAATGGCGTCTGGGGGAATCAAAATGGCGTCCAGGGGTTTGAAATGGGGTCTGGGGGGGTTAAAATGGGTCTGGGGGTGGTTAAATGGGTCTGGGGGCTTTCAAGTGGGGTTAAAATGGGTCTGGGGGCTTCAAAATGGGGTTAAAATGGGTCTGGGGGTGTTAAAATTGGTCTGGGGGTTTCGAAATGGGGTTAAAATGGGTCTGGGGGCTTCGAAACGGGGCCTGAGGGCCTCAAAATGGCGTCCGGGGGAATCAAAATGGCGTCCAGGGGAAACAAAATGGCGTCCAGGGGGGTTTAAATGGGTCTGGGGGTGGTTAAATGGGTCTGGGGGCTTCAACATTATTTTTGAGGTGATTTTTGGGTGATTTTGGGTGATTTTTGATGATTTTGAGGTGATTTTTGGGTGATTTTTGATGATTTTGAGGTGATTTTTTGGGTGATTTTTTTTTGGGGTGACTTTGAAGATTTTCGGGTGATTTTTTGGCGAATTTTAGGTGATTTTGGGGTAATTTTGGGGTTGATTTTTGGTGATTTTTAGGATTATTTCTGTAGAATTTTTGGGTGTTTTTGGGGTGATTTTGGGGTGATTTTTTTGTGATTTTTTTGGGGTGTTTTTGGTGTATTTTGAGGTGATTTTTGCGGTGTTTTTGGATAATTTTTTGGGGTGTTTTTGCTGGTTTTGGGGTGTTTCTGGGTGATTTTTTGGGGTGATTTTGAGGTGATTTTTAGATGATTTTGGGGCATTTTTTGGGGTGTTTTTGGTGATTTTTGGGGCATTTTTTGGGGCGTTTTTTGGGTGATTTTTTTATAATTTCAGGGTGATTTTTTGGATGATTTTTTAGATGATTTTTGGGGTGTTTTTGGGGCATTTTTTGGGTGATTTTTTGATGATTTTGGGGTGATTTTTTTTATGATTTTTAGATGATTTTTGGGGTGGTTTTTTGGGTGTTTTTGGGGTGTTTTTGCTGTTTTGGGGGCATTTTTGGGTGATTTTTAGATAATTTCAGGGTGATGTTTTGGACAATTTTTTAGATGATTTTTGGGGTGTTTTTGGGGCGTTTTTTGGGTGATTTTTTGATGATTTTGGGGTGATTTTTTGGATGATTTTTAGATGATTTTTGGGGTGTTTTTTGGGGTGTTTTTGCTGTTTTTGGGGTGATTTTGGGGTGTTTTTGCTGTTTTGGGGGCGTTTTTTGGGTGATTTTTAGATAATTTTGGGGTGATTTTTTGGATGATTTTTAGATGATTTTTGGGGTGTTTTTGGGTGTTTTTGGGGCATTTTTTGGGTGATTTTTAGATAATTTTGGGGTGATTTTTTGATGATTTTTGGGGTGTTTTTGGTGATTTTTGGGGTGGTTTTGGGGCATTTTTGGTGTTTTTGGGGTGTTTTTGGTGTTTTTTGGGGTATTTTTGGGGTGTATTTTGGGGCGTTTTTTGGGTGATTTTTTGGTGATTTTTTAGATGATTTTTGGGGCGTTTTTTGGGGTGTTTTTGGTGGTTTTGGGGTGTTTTTGGGTGATTTTTTGGGGTGATTTTGGGGTGATTTTTTGGATGATTTTTAGATAATTTCGGGGTGATTTTTTGGATGATTTTTAGATGATTTTTGGGGCGTTTTTTGGGGTGTTTTTGGTGATTTTTGGGGCGTTTTTCGGGGTGTTTTTGGGGCATTTTTCGGATGATTTTTAGATAATTTCGGGGTGATTTTTTGGATGATTTTTGGGGTGTTTTTGCTGGTTTTGGGGTGTTTTTGGGTGATTTTTTTGGGTGATTTTGGGGCGTTTTTGGGGGTGTTTTTTGGGTGTTTTTTGGGTGATTTTTAGATAATTTCGGGGTGATTTTTTGGATAATTTTTAGATGATTTTTGGGGTGTTTTTTGGGGTGTTTTTGGTGATTTTTGGGGTGTTTTTTGGGGTGTTTTTGGGATGTTTTTTGGAGTGTTTTTGGGGCGTTTTTTGGGTGATTTTTAGATAATTTCGGGGCGATTTTTTGGGTGATTTTTAAATGATTTTTGGGGTGTTTTTTGGGGTGTTTTTGGTGATTTTTGGGGTGTTTTTTGGGGTGTTTTTGGTGTTTTTGGGGTGTTTTTGGGGTGTTTTTGGTGATTTTTGGGGTGTTTTTGGGGCATTTTTTGGATGATTTTTAGATAACTTCGGGGTGATTTTTTGGGTGATTTTTAGATGATTTTTGGGGTGTTTTTTGGGGTGTTTTTGGGGCGTTTTTTGGGTGATTTTTAGATAATTTCAGGTTGATTTTTAGATGATTTTTGGGGCGTTTTTTGGGGTGTTTTTGGTGTTTTTGGGGTGTTTTTGGGTGATTTTTTGGGGTGATTTTGGGGTGTTTTTTGGATGATTTTTAGATGATTTCGGGGTGATTTTTTGGGTGATTTTTAGATGATTTTTGGGGCATTTTTTGGGGTGTTTCTGGTGTTTTTGGGGTGTTTTTGGGGGGTCTCACCTGCGAAGCTCAGGTGTCTCAGGTGGGCGTTGGCTCGAGCCTCCTGCACCCGCTCCAGCACCGCCCGCCAGGCGCCTGCGGGGACACCCCAAAGTGTCCCAAAATCTCCCAAAATCCACCCAAAATCCTCCCCAAAATATCCCAAAATTCACCCAAAATTCCCCCAAAATCCAGCCCAAAATTCCCCCCAAAATATCCCAAAATTCACCCAAAATCCAACCCAAAATCTCCCAAAATTCACCCAAAATCCACCCAAAATCCAACCCAAAATTCACTCAAAATCCAACCCAAAATATCCCAAAATTCACCCCAAAATCCACCCCAAAATCCAACCCAGAATATCCCAAAATTCCCCCCAAATTCCCCCCAAAATTCACCCCAAAATTCACCCAAAATTCCCCCAAAATCCACCCCAAAATTCCCCCAAAATCCACCCCAAAATCCACCCAAAATCCTCCCCAAAATATCCCAAAATTCACCCAAAATTCTCCCTAAAAATACCCCAAAATTCACCCAAAATCCAACCAAAATCCACCCAAAATCCACCCCAGAATGTCCCAAAAATCTCCCAAAATTCACCCAAAATCCACCCCAAAATATCCCAAAATTCACCCGAAATCCACCCAAAATCCACCCCAAAATATCCCAAAATTCACCCAAAATTCTCCCTAAAAATACCCCAAAATTCACCCGAAATCCACCCAAAATCCAACCCAGAATATCCCAAAATTCACCCAAAATTCTCCCTAAAAATATCCCAAAATTCACCCGAAATCCACCCAAAATCCAACCCAAAATCCACCCAAAATCCAACCCAAAATATCCCAAAATTGCCCCCAAATTCACCCCAAAATTCAACCGAGAATATCCCAAAATTCACCCAAAATTCTCCCTAAAAATACCCCAAAATTCACCCAAAATCCAACCCAGAATGTCCCAAAAATCTCCCAAAATTCACCCGAAATCCACCCCAAAATTCACCCCAGAATATCCCAAAATCCACCCAAAATCCAACCCAAAATCTCCCAAAATTCACCCCAAATTCACCCTAAAATTCACCCAAAATTCCCCCAAAATCCAACCCAAAATTCCCCCCAAAATCTCCCAAAATCCAACCCAAAATCCAACCCAGAATGTCCCAAAATTCCCCCAAAATTCTCCCTAAAATTCACCCAAAATTCACCCAAAATCCAACCCAAAATATCCCAAAATTCACCCAAAATTCTCCCTAAAATATCCCAAAATTCACCCAAAATTCTCCCCAAAAATATCCCAAAATTCACCCGAAATCCACCCAAAATCCACCCCAAAATATCCCAAAATTCACCCAAAATTCTCCCTAAAAATATCCCAAAATTCACCCGAAATCCACCCAAAATCCAACCCAAAATTCACCCAAAATTCACCCAAAATCCAACCCAAAATTCACCCCAAAATATCCCAAAATTCACCTAAAATCTTCCCAAAATCCTCCCCAAAATTCACCTGAAATTCACCCAAAATCGAACCCAAAATTCACCCAAAATCCACCCAAAATCCAACCCAAAATATCCCAAAATTCCCCCAAAATTCTCCCTAAAATTCACCCAAAATTCACCCAAAATCCAACCCAAAATATCCCAAAATTCACCCAAAATTCTCCCTAAAATATCTCAAAATTCACCCAAAATTCTCCCCCAAAATATCCCAAAATTCACCCGAAATCCACCCAAAATCCACCCCAGAATATCCCAAAATTCACCCAAAATTCTCCCTAAAAATACCCCCAAATTCACCCGAAATCCACCCAAAATCCACCCAAAATCCACCCCAGAATATCCCAAAATTCACCCAAAATCCACCCAAAATCTCCCAAAATTCACCCCAAATTCACCCTAAAATTCACCCAAAATTCCCCCAAAATCCAACCCAAAATCCACCCCAAAATCTCCCAAAATTCACCCCAAATTCACCCCAAAATTCAACCGAGAATATCCCAAAATTCACCCAAAATTCTCCCTAAAAATATCCCAAAATTCACCCAAAATCCCCAGTCCAAACCAGTCCAAACCAGTCCAAACCAGTCCAAACCAGTATAAACCAGTATAAACCAGTATAAACCAGTCCAAACCAGTATAAACCAGTATAACCCAGTATAAACCAGTATAACCCAGTATAAACCAGTCTAAACCAGTCCAAACCAGTATAAACCAGTATAAACCAGTATAAACCAGTCCAAAGCAGTATAAACCAGTCCAAACCAGTCCAAACCAGTATAAACCAGTCCAAACCAGTATAAACCAGTATAAACCAGTCCAAACCAGTCCAAACCAGTATAAACCAGTATAAACCAGTCCAAACCAGTATAAACCAGTATAAACCAGTATAAACCAGTCCAAACCAGTATAAACCAGTATAAACCAGTATAAACCAGTATAAACCAGTCCAAACCAGTATAAACCAGTATAAACCAGTATAAACCAGTATAAACCAGTATAAACCAGTCCAAACCAGTATAAACCAGTATAAACCAGTATAAACCAGTCCAAACCAGTATAAACCAGTATAAACCAGTCCAAACCAGTCCAAACCAGTATAAACCAGTATAAACCAGTATAAACCAGTATAACCAGTATAAACCAGTATAAACCAGTATAAACCAGTCCAAACCAGTATAAACCAGTATAAACCAGTATAAACCAGTCCAAACCAGTATAAACCAGTATAAACCAGTATAAACCAGTATAAACCAGTATAAACCAGTATAAACCAGTCTAAACCAGTCCAAACCAGTCCAAACCAGTCCAAACCAGTATAAACCAGTCTAAACCAGTCCAAACCAGTCCAAACCAGTATAAACCAGTATAAACCAGTCTAAACCAGTCCAAACCAGTATAAACCAGTCCAAACCAGTATAAACCAGTATAAACCAGTCCAAACCAGTATAAACCAGTCCAAACCAGTCCAAACCAGTCCAAACCAGTCCAAACCAGTATAAACCAGTATAAACCAGTCCAAACCAGTATAAACCAGTATAAACCAGTCCAAACCAGTCCAAACCAGTCCAAACCAGTATAAACCAGTATAAACCAGTATAAACCAGTCCAAACCAGTATAAACCAGTCCAAACCAGTCCAAACCAGTATAAACCAGTATAAACCAGTATAAACCAGTATAAACCAGTATAAACCAGTACCCTCCAGGCTGGGCGCCGTCACCCTCAGCCCGTCCTCGCTGCTGATCTCGAAGCGCAGGTGGGGGAGGGGCGGGGAGGGGGCGGGGCTTGGGGGCGGGGAGGGGGCGGGGCTTGGGGGCGGGGAGGGGGCGGGGCCTGGCGGGGGGAGGGGCTCGTCCTCGTCCTCGGAGCTTCCGCCTGTGGGGGAGGGGGGGGTTAATTAAGGGGATTAATTAAAATTGATAAAAATTAATTAAAGTTGGGGGGAATTAATGGGAGTCGGGGGAAATTAATGGAAGTTGGGGGAAATTAATTAAAGTTGGGGAAGATTAATTAATAGTGGAGAAAATTAATTAATAGTGGGGAAAATTAATTAAAAGTGGGGAAAATTAATTAAAAGTGGGGAAAATTAATGGAAATTGATAAAAAAATTAATTAAAAGTGGGGAAAATTAATTAATAGTGGGGGAAATTAATTAAAGTTGGGGAAAATTAATGGAAATTGGGGAAAATTAATTAAAGTTGGGGAAAATTAATGGAAATTGATAAAAATTAATGGAAATTGATAAAAATTAATTAAAAGTTGGGAAAAATTAATGGAAATCGGGGAAAATTAATGGAAATTAGGAAAAATTAATTAAAAGTGGGGAAAATTAATTAAAAGTTGCGGAAAATTAATTAAAAGTGGGGGAAATTAATTAATAGTGGGGAAAATTAATTAAAAGTGGGGAAAATTAATGGAAATTGATAAAAAAATTAATTAAAAGTGGGGAAAATTAATTAATAGTGGGGGAAATTAATTAAAGTTGGGGAAAATTAATGGAAATTGGGGAAAAATTAATGGAAGTTGGGAAAAATTAATTAAAATTGAGGAAAAATTAATGGAAGTTGGGAAAAATTAATTAAAATTGAGGAAAAATTAATTAAAAGTGGGGAAAATGAATGGAAATTGATAAAAATTAATGGAAATGGATAAAAAAATTAATTAAAAGTGGGAAAAATTAATGGAAATTGATAAAAATTAATTAAAAGTGGGGAAAATTAATTAAAAGTGGGGAAAATTAATTAATAGTGGGGAAAATTAATGGAAATTGATAAAAAAATT
Source organism: Cyanistes caeruleus (assembly GCF_971803275.1). Classification (NCBI taxonomy): domain Eukaryota; kingdom Metazoa; phylum Chordata; class Aves; order Passeriformes; family Paridae; genus Cyanistes; species Cyanistes caeruleus. The sequence goes on from NC_141728.1 coordinate 467,835, forward strand.
AATTAAAAGTGGGGAAAATTAATTAATAGTGGGGGAAATTAATTAAAGTAGGGGAAAATTAATTAAAAGTGGGAAAAATTAATTAAAAGTGGGGGAAATTAATTAAAAGTGGGAAAAATTAATTAAAAGTTGCAGAAAATTAATGGAAATTGGGGAAATTAAGGGAAATTGATAAAAATTAATGGAAATGGATACAAAATTAATTAAAAGTGGGAAAAATTAATGGAAATTGATAAAAATTAATTAAAAGTTGGGGAAAATTAATGGAAATTGATAGAAAAATTAATTAAAAGTGGGGAAAATTAATTAAAAGTGGGGGAAATTAATTAAAAGTGGGAAAAATTAATGGAAATTGATAAAAAAATTAATTAAAAGTGGGAAAAATTAATTAATAGTGGGGAAAATTAATTAAAGTTGGGGAAAATTAATTAAAAGTGGGAAAAATTAATGGAAGTTGGGAAAAATTAATTAAAAGTGGGGAAAATTAATTAAAAGTGGGGAAAATGAATGGAAATTGATAAAAATTAATGGAAATTGATAAAAAAATTAATTAAAAGTGGGAAAAATTATTTAATAGCGGGGAAAATTAATTAAAAGTGGGAAAAATTAATTAAAAGTGGGAAAAATTAATGGAAATTGATAAAAATTAATTAAAAGTGGGGAAAATTAATTAATAGTGGGGGAAATTAATTAAAGTTGGGGAAAATTAATGGAAATTGATAAAAATTAATTAAAAGTTGGGGAAAATTAATGGAAATCGGGGAAAATTAATGGAAATCGGGAAAAATTAATTAAAAATGATAAAAATGGGGGGAAATTGGGGAAAATTACTTAAAATTGAGTTAGAATTAATCAAAATTAACAAAAATCAACCAAAATCCACCCAAAATCCCCCAAATTTTCCCCAAATTTTCCCCAAATATTCCCAAAATTCCCCCAAATTCCACCCAAAATTCCCCCCAAAATTCCCCAAATTCCACCCAAAATCCCCCCAAAATGACCCAAAATGACCCAAAATCCCCCAAATTCCACCCCAAAATTCCCAAATTTCCCAAAAATCCACCCAAAATCCCCCAAAAATCACCAAAATTTCCCCCAAAATTCCCCAAATTCCACTCAAAATGTTCCCAAAATCCCCATTTTTTCCCAAAATCCCCCCAAAATTCCCCAAATTCCACCCAAAATCCCCCAAAATCCACCAAAATGACCCAAAATTCCCCAAATTCCACCCAAAATGTCCCCAAAATCCCCATTTTTTCCCCAAAATTCCCCAAATTCCACCCAAAATCCCCCAAAATCCACCAAAATGACCCAAAATCCCCCAAATTCCACCCAAAATGTCCCAAAAATTCCCCCAAAATCCCCCCAGAATCTCCCAAAATGACCCAAAATCCCCCAAATTCCACCCCAAAATTCCCAAATTTCCCAAATTCCACCCAAAATGTCCCCCAAAATCCCCATTTTTTCCCAAAATCCCCCCAAAATTCCCCAAATTCCACCCAAAAATGACCCAAAATTCCCCAAATTCCACCCAAAATCCCCCAAAATGACCCAAAATCGACCCCAAATCCCCAAAAATCCCCCCAAAATTCCCCAAAATTCCCCCAAATTCCACCCAAAAATGACCCAAAATCCCCCAAATTCCACCCAAAATTCCCAAATTTCCCAAAAATCCACCCAAAATCCCCCCAAAATCACCAAAATTCCCCCCAAAATTCCCAAAAATCCCAAATTTTTCCCAAATTCCACCCAAAATGTCTCAAAAATTCCCCCAAAATCCCCCCAAAATCCCCCAAAATGACCCAAAATCCCCCAAATTCCACCCAAAAATTCCCAAATTCCCCAAATTCCACCCAAAATGTCCCAAAATCCCCATTTTTTCCCCAAATCCCCCCAAAATCCCCCAAATTCCACCCAAAATTCCCCCCAAAATCCCCCAAATTCCACCCAAAATTCCCCCCAAAATTCCCCAAATTCCACCCAAAATGACCCAAAATCCCCCAAATTCCACCCAAAATTCCCAAATTTCCCAAAAATCCACCCAAATTCCACCCATAATTCCCAAAAATCCCCAATTTTTCCCAAATTCCACCCAAAATGTCCCAAAATCCCCATTTTTCCCAAAATCCCCGGATTTTGCCCCGATTTCCCCCCTGACCTGCGCAGGAGGCCCAGGGCGGCTCCGAGGTGACGTCACTGGGGGGGGAACTGCGGAAAATTCCGGAATGGCGGGAAAATTCCTCGGGATTTGGGGGGAATTTGGGGAAATTTGGGAAAATTTGGGGATTTTGGGGAATTTTTGGGAATTTTGGGATTTTTTTGGGATTTTTGGGATTTTTTTGGGAATTTTTGGGGAATTTTTCGGGAATTTTTGGGAATTTTTGGGGGGAATTTTGGGGATTTTGGGATTTTTTTTGGATTTTGGGGAATTTTTGGGGATTTTTGGGGTGATTTTGGGGTGTTTTTGGTGTTTATGGCTGTTTTCGGGTGTTTTTGGGGTGATTTTGGCCATTTTTGGGCTGTTTTTGGGGTGTTTTTGGCTGTTTTTAGGGTGTTTTTGGGCTGTTTTGGGGGTGATTTTGCTGATTTTGGGGTGTTTTTAGCTGTTTTCAGGTGTTTTTGGGCTGTTTTTTGGGGTGTTTTTGGCTGTTTTTGGCTGATTTTCGGGTGTTTTTGGGGTGATTTTGGCTGGTTTTGGGCTGTTTTTGGGCTGGTTTTGGGGTGATTTCAGGTGTTTTTAGGGTGTTTTTGGGGTGTTTTTGGCCGTTTTTAGGGTGATTTTGGCTGGTTTTGGCTGTTTTCGGAGTGATTTTGGCTGTTTTTGGGGTGATTTCGGGTGTTTTTGGGGTGTTTTTGGGGTGTTTTTGCTGTTTTTGGGGTGTTTTTGGGTGATTTCGGGTGTTTTTGGGGTGTTTTTGGCCGTTTTTGGGGTGTTTTTGGGGTGATTTTGGCTGGTTTTGGCTGTTTTTGGGGTGATTTTGGGCTGTTTTTGGCTGTTTTTGGGGTGTTTTTGGGGTGATTTTGGCCGTTTTTGGGGTGATTTCGGGTGTTTTTGGGGTGATTTTGGCTGTTTTTGGGTGTTTTTGGCCGTTTTTGGGGTGATTTTGGCTGTTTTTTGGGTGATTTTGGCTGTTTTTGGGGTGATTTCGGCTGTTTTTGGGGTGTTTTCGGGTCTCACCCGCAGCTGTCGCTCATCAGCTCCTCCGGCTCCTCCTTCAGCTCCCGGGGGGGCTCCGGCCTGGGGGGAGGGGACAGGTGAGACCAGAATGTCCCCAAATGTCCCCAGAGGTGTCCCCAGACACCTCCACGTGTCCCCAGGTGAGGTTTGGGTTGTCCCCAGGTGTCCCCAGGTGTCCCCAGGTCCCCCCAGGTGTCCCCAGGTCCCCCCCAGGTGTCCCCAGGTGTCCCCAGAGGTGTCCCCAGGTGTCCCCAGGTGTGTTTCTGATGTCCCCAGGTGTCCCCAGGTGTCCCCAGAGGTGTCCCCAGGTGTCCCCAGGTGTGTTTCTGATGTCCCCAGGTGTCCCCAGGTGTCCCCAGATCCCCCCAGGTGTCCCCAGCTGTCCCCAGAGGTGTCCCCAGGTGTGTCCCCAGGTGTGTCCCCAGGTGTCCCCAGATGTCCCCAGGTGTCCCCAGGTGTGTTTCTGATGTCCCCAGGTGTCCCCAGATCCCCCCAGGTGTCCCCAGGTGTGTTTCTGATGTCCCCAGGTGTGTTCCAGGTGTCCCCAGGTGTCCCCAGGTGTCCTCACCCGCTGTCCCCCACGTCCAGCTCCAGCCGGGGTCTCTTGCTCTCCGTCCCCGTCCCCTCCCCCGGGCGCTTGGGACGTCCCCAAGGTGTCCCCAAGGTGTCCCCGTGGCCGTTGGGGGCGCTGGCCCCGCCCCCGCTGACCCCGGGGTGGCCCTTGATGACGTCACCGGGGTGGTGCCTCTTGATGACGTCACCATGGAGGTGCCTCTTGATGATGTCACCGTGGTGGTGGCCCTGGATGATGTCACCGTGGTGGTGGCCCTGGATGACGTCACCACGATGGCTCTTGATGACGTCACCGTGGTGACCATGGATGACGTCACCGCGGTGACCCTGGATGACATCATCACGGTGGTGGTGGCCCTTGATGACGTCACCATGACGGTGGCCCTGAGCGATGTCCCCGAGCCGCTGTCCCTGCCCGATGTCCCCAAGGCGGTGGCCTTGACCGATGTCCCCAAGCCGATGACCTCCATCGATGTCCCCAAGGTGGTGGCTTTGACCAATGTCCCCAGGGTGGTGGCCTTGACTGATGTCCCTGATCTGGTGACCTCGATTGATGTCCCTGATCTGGTGGCCTCCATCGATGTCCCCAAGGTGGTGGCCCAGCTTGATGTCCCCAGGGTGGTGGCCTTGACTGATGTCCCTGATCTGGTGGCCTCCATCGATGTCCCCAGGGTGGTGGCCCTGCTCGATGTCCCTGATCTGGTGACCTCCATCCATGTCCATGACCTGGTGACCTTGCCTGATGTCCCCAAGCCGGTGACCTCCATCGATGTCGCCATGGTGGTGGCTCTCAGGAATGTCCCCAAGTCTCAGTCCCTGCCCGATGTCCCCATGGTGGTGACCTTGACCAATGTCCCCATGGTGGTGACCTTGACCGATGTCCCCATGGTGGTGGCCTCCATCAATGTCCCCAAGCCGGTGACCTTGACCGATGTCCCCATGGTGGTGACCTTGACCGATGTCCCCATGGTGGTGGCCTCCATCGATGTCCCCAACGTGGTGGCCTCCATCCATGTCCCCAAGCCGATGGCCCTGCCCCGTGTCCCTGACCTGGTGACCTCCATCGATGTCCCTGACCTGGTGACCTCGATTGATGTCCCCAAGTCTCTGTCCCTGCCCGATGTCCCCAAACCGTTGACTTCCATCCATGTCCCCAGCGTGGTGACCTCGATCAATGTCCATCATCTGGTGGCCACCATCCATGTCCCCAAGCCCATGACCTCCATCCATGTCCCTGATCTGGTGGCCACCATCCATGTCCCCAAGCCCATGACCTTGACTGATGTCCCCAGGGTGGTGATGCTGGCTGATGTCCCTGGTCTGGTGGCCTCCATCCATGTCCCCAAGTCTCAGTCCCTGCCCGATGTCCCCAGGGTGGTGGCCTTGACTGATGTCCCCAACGTGGTGGCCTCCATCCATGTCCCCAAGCCGATGACCTTGCCCAGTGTCCCTGATCTGGTGGCCTCCATCGATGTCCCCAACATGGTGACGTCCATCAATGTCCCCAACATGGTGGCCTCCATCGATGTCCCCAAGCCGATGGCCACCATCGATGTCCCCAACATGGTGACCTCCATCGATGTCCCCAACATGGTGGCCACCATCGATGTCCCCATGGTGGTGGTGGCCTCCATCGATGTCCCCATGGTGGTGGCCTCCATCGATGTCCCCAAGCCGATGGCCACCATCGATGTCCCCAACATGGTGACCTCCATTGATGTCCCCATGCTGGTGATGGCCACCATCGATGTCCCCAAGCCGATGACCTTGCCCAATGTCCCTGATCTGGTGACCTCCATCGATGTCCCCAACATGGTGGCCTCCATCGATGTCCCCAAGCCGATGACCTTGCCCAATGTCCCCAACATGGTGACCTCCATCGATGTCCCCAACATGGTGACCTCCATCGATGTCCCCATGGTGGTGTCCCTGCTCGATGTCCCCATGCTGGTGGTGGCCACCATCGATGTCCCCAACATGGTGGCCTCCATCGATGTCCCCAAGCCGATGGCCTCCATCGATGTCCCCATGGTGGTGGTGGCCCTGCTCGATGTCCCCATGCTGGTGGTGGCCACCATCGATGTCCCCGTCCCCTCCGACCCCTCTCAGCACGAACTCCACGATGTCCGGGGGCAGCCCCTCGGGGGGCGCCGCCCCTCCCGATGACGTCACCGCCCCTCCCGATGACGTCACCGCCCCTCCCGATGACGTCACCGCCCCTCCCGACGATGACGTCACCGCCCTGGTGACGTCGTCGGTGCCGTCCAGCTGCCGGATGTGGGGACAGGGGGGCGGAGGGGACAGGGCCAGCGCCGAGGCCACCACGGTGCGGGCGTAGCCGAAGTAGCGGCGTCCCCGCGGTGACGTCACCGCCGCCGCCGCCGTCGCCGTGGCCTCGTCCTCGTCCTCGCTGGTGTCACCGCGCGGCGACGGCGGGGGGAGGGGCCTGGGGGAGGGGACAGTGATGTCACATGGTGACGTCATCCCCCCCCCCCCGGGGAGGTGACGATGACGTCACCGCAGGCGACACCGACCTGGCCGTGACCTCCGGCGCCGCCCTCGGTCCCCAGAGCCGCGGTGGCCCCGGGGGTGACGTCATCGCCTCGGGCGACGCGCCGTTGGGCGGTGACGTCACGGGGTCACGTGATGCCCCGTTGGGCGGTGACGTCACGGGGTCGGGCGTCACGCCGTTGGGTGATGACGTCATAGGGTCGGGTGACACGCCGTTGGGTGATGGCGTCAGGGGGTCACGTGACGCCCCGTTGGGTGATGACGTCACGGCGCCGGGGGACGACGGCCTCGGGAGTGGCATCGACCTGGGGAGGGGGGAGGGGTGACAGTGACACTGAGGGTGACGTCATCACGTGCGGTGACGTCATCCCGTTGAGTGACGTCATCCCATTGGGTGACGTCATCCCGTTGGGTGACGTCATCCCGTTGAGTGACGTCATCCCATTGAGTGACGTCATCCCATTGGGTGACGTCATCCCGTTGAGTGACGTCACCACATTGGGCGACGTCATCGCAATGTGTGACGTCATCCAATTGGGTGACGTCATCCCATTCAGCGACGTCATCCCGTTAACGTCCCATTGGGTGACGCCATGCCGTTGAGTGACGTCATCCCATTGAGTGACGTCATCACATTGGGTGACGTCATCATAATATGTGATGTCATCCAATTGGGTGACGTCATCCCGTTGAGTGACGTCATCCCATTGGGTGACGTCATCCATCGAGTGACGTCATCCCATTAACATCCAATAAAGTGACGTCATCATGTTGGGTGACGTCATCCAGTTGGGCGGTGACGTCACCCCGGGGGCGTCGCTGACCTGAGCTTTGGCCCCGCCCCCTTTGATGATGTCACCACTGACCTGAGGCTTGGCCCCGCCCCCTTCGATGACGTCACGGCGTCCTTGGGGTGGCGAGGCCGGCGCGGCCACCGGGGACACCTCGGGGCCACCTCGGGGTCCCCCACGGTGGGGATGTGACGCGGCACCGAGGGGGCGTGGCCTGGGGGGACAGCGGGGGAGGGGCAGAAAGACACCAAAAATGACCCAAAATCACCCCAAAATGACCCAAAATGGTCCCAAAATGGCCCAAAAATGACCCAAAATGTCCCCAAATGACCCAAAATGGTCCCCAAATGTCCCAAAAATGTCCCCAAAATGTCCCAAAAATGACCCAAAAATGACCCAAAATGTCCCCAAATGGACCCAAAATGTCCCCAAATGTCCCCAAATGACCCCAAATGTCCCCAAAATGTCCCAAAAATGTCCCCAAAATGTCCCCAAATCTCCCAAAAATGACCCAAAATTGTCCCCAAATGTCCCTAAAATGTCCCCAAATTGTCCCCAAATGTCCCCAAATGTCCCCAAATTGTCCCCAAACGTCCCCAAATTGTCCCCAAATGTCCCCAAATCTCCCCAAAATGTCCCCAAATGGCCCCAAATGGCCCCAAATGTCCCCAAATGTCCCCAAACATCCCCAAATTGTCCCCAAATGTCCCCAAAATGACCCAAAATGTCCCCAAAATGTCCCCAAAAGTCCCCAAATGTCCCCAAATGACCCCAAATGTCCCCAAATGTCCCAAAAATGTCCCCAAACGTCCCCAAATGTCCCTAAAATGACCCCAAATCTCCCCAAAATGTCCCCAAATGTCCCCAAACGTCCCCAAACGTCCCCAAATTGTCCCCAAAATGTCCCCAAATGTCCCCAAATTGTCCCCAAACGTCCCCTCCCCCCTGCTGTCACTCACCCGGGGGGGGGAGGGGCCGCGAGCCCAGGGGGGGGCGCCGGGGGGGAGGGGAGAGCCCCGGGGGGTGGGGGAGGGGCGGGCGGGGCAGGGGGGCGGGGCCAGCGCTCGCCCCTCCCCCTCCCTCCTCCCCTCCCCCACCCCCGGGGCTGCCACCTGCGGGGGGAGGGGAGAAAAATTAATTAGCGTTAATTAGGGCCGTCATCAGAGGTTAATTAAGGGCACGATCAGAGATTAATTATCATTAATTAAGGGGCCGGATCGGGGAGTTAATTATCACTAATTACAGGCGTGATCAAAGGTTAATTATCACTAATTAGGAGCCTGACGAGAGACTAATTTGCATTAATTAGGGGTGGGGTCAGGGAGTTAATTATTATTAATTAGGGGTTGTGATCAGGGATTAATTATCATTAATTACGGGCGCGATCAAAGGGTAATTATCATTAATTAGGGGCTTGATCAGAGCTTAATTATCACTAATTAGGGGCTTGATCAGAGATTAATTATCAGTAATTAAGGGCTTGATTAGAGATTAATTATCAGTAATTAAGGGCTTGATCAGAGATTAATTATCAGTAATTAAGGGCTTGATAAGAGGTTAATTATCACTAATTAGGGACACGATCAGAGGTTAATTATCATTAATTAGGATCGTGATCAAAGGTTAATTATCACTAATTAGGAGCCTGACGAGAGACTAATTTGCGTTAATTAGGGGTGGGGTCAGGGAGTTAATCAGTATTAATTAGGGGTTGTGATCAGGGATTAATTATCATTAATTACGGGCGCGATCAAAGGTTAATTATCAATAATTAGGGGCGTGAGCAAAGATTAATTATCATTAATTAGGGGCTTGATCAAAGATTAATTATCAATAATTAGGGGCTTGATCAGAGCTTAATTATCATTAATTAGGGGCTTGATCAGAGCTTAATTATCAGTAATTAAGGGCTTGATCAGAGATTAATTATCAGTAATTAAGGGCTTGATCAGAGGTTAATTATCACTAATTAGGGACACGATCAGAGGTTAATTTGCATTAATTAGGGACATAATCAGAGATTAATGTGCATTAATTAGGGCCTTGTTCAGAGATTAATTATCACTAATTAGCAGTCCAATCAGACCCTAATTTGCATTAATTAGGGATATAATCAGAGATTAATTTGCATTAATTAGGGGCTTGATCAGTGATTAATTATCATTAATTAGGGATATAATCAGAGATTAATTAGCATTAATTAGGGGCTTGATCAGAGGTTAATTATCACTAATTAGGGGCTTCATCAGTGATTAATTATCATTAATTAGGGATATAATCAGAGATTAATTTTCAATAATTAGGGGCTTGATCAGAGATTAATTATCACTAATTAGGGGCTTCATCAGTGATTAATTATCATTAATTAGGGACATAATCAGAGATTAATTACCATTAATTAGGGGCTTGATCAGTGATTAATTATCACTAATTAGGGGCTTGATCAGAGATTAATTATCAGTAATTAGGGGCGCGATCAGACCCTAATTTGCATTAATTAGAGAACATAATCAGCGATTAATCTGCATTAATTAGACACACAATCATCGATCAACCTGCATCGATCCGGGGCGCGATCGATGGCTAATTATCATTAATTAGGAGCTCCATCGGAGCTTAATTAGCCCTAATTAGCGCTAATTACCGGGGCTGCCGTGGGCGATGGTGCGGTTGTGCTCGGGGGGGGGTCCCGGGGGGGTCCCGGCCCCTCCCCCGACGGCGCCGGGCGGCTGCTCCAGGATCCGGCAGCGATACCAGCAACGGCGGCGGGCGTCCCGCGTGCTCCAGTACAGCCTCCAGCACCTGTGGAAACCAGTATGGACCAGTATAAACCAGTATGGACCAGGATGGACCAGTATAAACCCCTATAATGGCTATAAACCAGTATAAACCAGTATAAACCAGTATAACCAGTAACGCCCGAGGGCGTCCCGCGTGCTCCAGTACAGCCTCCAGCACCTGTGGAAACCAGTATGGACCAGTATAAACCAGTATGGACCAGTATGGACCAGTATAAACCAGTATAAACCCCTATAATGGCTATAAACCAGTATAAACCAGTATAAACCAGCAACGGCGGCGGGCGTCCCGCGTGCTCCAGTACAGCCTCCAGCACCTGTGGAAACCAGTATGGACCAGTATAAACCAGTATAAACCAGTATAAACCGGTATGGACCAGTATAAACCAGTATAATGGCTATAAACCAGTATAAACCAGTATAAACCAGTATAATGGCATAAACCAGTATAAACCAGTAACGCCCAAGGGCGTCCCGCGTGCTCCAGTACAGCCTCCAGCACCTGTGGAAACCAGTATGGACCAGTATAAACCAGTATAAACCAGTATGGACCAGTATAAACCAGTATAAACCAGTATGGACCAGTATGGACCAGGATGGACCGGTATAAACCGGTATAAACCAGTATAAACCCCTATAATGGCTATAAACCAGTATAAACCAGTATAAACCAGTAACGCCTGAGGGCGTCCCGCGTGCTCCAGTACAGCCTCCAGCACCTGTGGAAACCAGTATGGACCAGTATAAACCAGTATGGACCAGTACAAACCAGTACAAACCGGTATAAACCAGTATAAACCCCTATAATGGCTATAAACCAGTATAAACCAGTATAAACCAGTATAACCAGTAACGCCCGAGGGCGTCCCGCGTGCTCCAGTACAGCCTCCAGCACCTGTGGAAACCAGTATGGACCAGTATAAACCAGTATGGACCAGTACAAACCAGTACAAACCGGTATAAACCAGTATAAACCCCTATAATGGCTATAAACCAGTATAAACCAGTATAAACCAGTATAAACCAGTATAACCAGTAACGCCTGAGAGCGTCCCGCGTGCTCCAGTACAGCCTCCAGCACCTGTGGAAACCAGTATGGACCAGTATAAACCAGTATGGACCAGTATGGACCAGTATAAACCCCTATAATGGCTATAAACCAGTATAAACCAGTATGGACCAGTAACGCCCGAGGGCGTCCCGCGTGCTCCAGTACAGCCTCCAGCACCTGTGGAAACCAGTATGGACCAGTATAAACCAGTATGGACCGGTATGGACCAGTATAAACCAGTACAAACCGGTATAAACCAGTATAAACCCCTATAATGGCTATAAACCAGTATAAACCAGTATAAACCAGTATAAACCAGTAACGCCCGAGGGCGTCCCGCGTGCTCCAGTACAGCCTCCAGCACCTGTGGAAACCAGTATGGACCAGTATAAACCAGTGTGGACCGGTATAAACCAGTATTGACCGGTATAAACCGGTATAAACCAGTATAAACCAGTCCAAACCAGTATAAACCAGTATAAACCAGTACGGACCAGTATGGACCAATATAATCGTTATAAACCAGTAAAAACCAGTATGAACCAGTAAAAACCGGTATAAACCGGTATAAACCAGTATAAACCAGTATAAACCAGTAAAAACCAGTATAAACCAGTATGAACCAGTATAAACCAGTAAAAACCAGTATAAACCAGTATGAACCAGTATGAACCAGTGCAAACCTCCATGCTCCTGTACAGCCGCCAGCGCCTGCCTAGTACAAACCAGTATAAACCAGTTAAAACCAGTACAAAGCAGTATAAACCAGTTAAAACCAGTACAAACCAGTACAAACCAGTTAAAACCAGTAGAAACCAGTATAAACCAGTTAAAACCAGTATAAACCAGTATAAACCAGTAACATAAACCCTCCTTTTTACTCCTCCCAGTCCCTCCCAGTCCCCCCAGTCCATCCCAGTCCCCTCCCAGTATAAACCAGTATAAACCAGTATAAACCAGTATAAACCAGTATAAACCAGTATAAACCAGTAAGACTCACTGGTATCCCACTGGGAAGAGCCGCCCGTCTCTCTCCGACAGCTCCGTCAGCGCCCCCAGGCGATCGATGCGGATGGAGCCTGGGGAAGGGGAATGGAGACCCTCAGGGAGACCCCCAGGAATTCCCAAAAATTCCAAAAAAACTCCCAAAAATTCCCGAGTTCCCAAATTCCTGGAATTCCGGAAAAAATTCCCGAAAAATTCCCGGGAAGTTCTGGAAAAAATTCCTGGAAAACGGCCCAGAGCTCTGTCAGCACCCCCAGGATGGAGTGGATGGAGCCTGGGGAGGGGGAATGGAGACCCTCAGGGAGACCCCCAGGAATTCCCAAAAATTCCCCCAAAATTCCCAAAAATTCCCGAGTTCCCAAATTCCTGGAATTCTGAAAAAAATTCCTGAAAAATTCCTGGGAAGTTCTGGGAAAAATTCCTGGAAAACGCCCCAGAGCTCTGTCAGCGCCCCCAGGATGGAGCGGATGGAGCCTGGGGAGGGGGAATGGAGACCCTCAGGGAGACCCCCAGGAATTCCCAAAAATTCCAAAAAAACTCCCAAAAATTCCCAAGTTCCCAAATTCCCGGAATTCCCGAAAAAATTCCCAGAAAATTCCTGGGAAGCTCCCGGAAAAATTCCCAAAAAACGCCCCCGAGCTCTGTCAGCGCCCCCAGGATGGAGCGGATGGAGCCCGGGGAGGGGGAATGGAGACCCTCAGGGAGACCCCCAGGAATTCCCAAAAATTCCAAAAAAACTCCCAAAAATTCCCGAGTTCCCAAATTCCTGGAATTCTGGAAAAAATTCCCAAAAAATTCCCGGGAAGTTCTGGAAAAAATCCCCGGAAAATCCCCCCGAGCTCTGTCAGCGCCCCCAGGATGGAGCGGATGGAGCCTGGGGAGGGGGAATGGAGACCCTCAGGGAGACCCCCAGAATTCCCAAAAATTCCAAAAAAACTCCCAAAAATTCCCGAGTTCCCAAATTCCTGGAATTCCAGAAAAAATTCCCGAAAAATTCCCGGGAAGCTCCCAGAAAAATTCCTGGAAAACGCCCCAGAGCTCCGTCAGCGCCCCCAGGATGGAGCGGATGGAGCCTGGGGAGGGAGAATGGAGATCCTCAGGGAGACCCCCAGGAATTCCCAAAAATTCCAAAAAAACTCCCAAAAATTCCCAAGTTCCCAAATTCCTGGAATTCTGGAAAAATTTCCCAAAAAATTCCCGGGAAGTTCTGGGAAAAATTCCCAGAAAATGCCCCAGAGCTCTGTCAGCGCCCCCAGGATGGAGCGGATGGAGCCTGGGGAGGGGGAATGGAGACCCTCAGGGAGACCCCCAGGAATTCCCAAAAATTCCAAAAAAACTCCCAAAAATTCCCGAGTTCCCAAATTCCCGGAATTCCCAAAAAAATTCCCAAAAAATTCCCGGGAAGTTCTGGAAAAAATCCCTGGAAAATCCCCCCGAGCTCTGTCATCGCCCCCAGGATGGAGCGGATGGAGCCTGGGGAGGGGGAATGGAGACCCTCAGAGAGACCCCCAGGAATTCCCAAGAATTCCCAAAAAATTCCCAAAAATTCCCGAGTTCCCAAATTCCCGGAATTCCCCAAAAAAATCCTGAAAAATTCCCAAAAATTAAAAAAAAACCTCCCCAAAATTCCTGGAATTCCCCAAAAAGGGAAAATTCCCAAGGGGGAAAAAAAATGTGGAAAATTCCGGCCCTGAAACGGCCAAAAATTCCCCCCCCAAAAAAATTCCCAAAATTCCTCCAAAAATTTTGGACCCCACCCTCAAAAAACCCCAAAATTCCCCCAAAATTTGAGGATCCCACCCCAAAATCCCCCCCAAAAAAGTGCCCAAAACTCCAAAATTCCCAAATCCTCTCCAAAATTTGGGAGCTCACCCCAAAAAAAAGTGCCCAAATTTGCCCAAAATCCTCCAAATTTCCCAAAATTTCCCCCAAATTTGGGACCCCTCCCCGAATTTGGGGCTCCCCTCCCCCTCACCGATCATGACGTTGACGGCTTCGGGTTCCAGACCCCCCAAAAATTTCCTCTTGAGGCTGATCCCCCCGAAATCCACCAGCACCCGGCGCAGCACCGCGAAGCCCCCGTCCCGAACCAGCTCCTGGGGACCCCAAAATCCAACTCAGCGCCCCAAAAAACCCCAAAATCCATCCCGGAAACCCCAAAAAAACCTCAAAATCCATCCCAAAAAACCCCAAAATTCCTCCCCCAAACCCCAAAATCTTTCCCAAAAACCCCAAAATTTCTCCCCAAACCCCCAAAATCCTAAAAATTCCCACCCCAAAAAATCCAAATCCTACAAAAAATCCCCCCCAAATACCCCCCAAATCCCCACTGGCACCTCCCCAAGTGCCCCAAATCCCTCTTTTAACTCAACATAAACCCCCCAAATTCACCCCAAAACCCCCTTGGGGACCCCCCAAACCCCCCAAGGACCCCCCAAATCCCCTGGGGACCCCCCAAATCCCCCCCAAAACCCCCAAAAGCTCCCTGGCACCTCCCTAAGTCCCTCTTTTAACTCAAGATAAAACCCCAAAACCCCCCCAAAAATCCCTCTAACCCCCTGAGGACCCCCAAAACCCCCTTGGGGACCCCCAAAATCCCCCCTGGCACCTCCTTAAATCCCCACCGAATGCCCCAAATCCCCCTTTTAACTCAACATAAACCCCCAAAACCCCCCCAAAAAATCCCTCCAACCCCCCGGGGACCCCCCAAACCCCCCTGGGGACCCCCCAAATCCCCTTCAGGACCCCCCAAACCCCTTGGGGACCCCCCAAACCCCCCCGGGGACCCCCCAAACCCCCTGGGGACCCCCCAAATCCCCCCCAAAACCCCCAAAAGCCCCCTGGCACCTCCTAAGTCCCTCTTTTAACTCAACATAAACCCCCAAAACCCCCCCAAAAAATTCCTCTAACCCCCTGAGGACCCCCAAAACCCCCTTGGGGACTCCCCAAATCCCCCCTGGCACCTCCCCAAATCCCCACCGAGTGCCCCAAATCCCTATTTTAACTCAAGATAAAACCCCAAAACCCCCCCAAAAATCCCTCTAACCCCCTGAGGACCCCCCAAACCCCCCTGGGGACCCCCCAAACCCCCCCGGGGAAGCCCCCAGACTCACGTCCCCGCCCAGCAGGCGCCCGTGGCGCTGGCAGAACACTCTCTTGTCCCTGAGGAAGGCGGCCTGGCAGCGCCGGGCGCACATGAAGTGATAATTGGCGGCGCAAGCGGCCAAACAGCAGCCGACGGTGGCCCCGGGGCGACCGCAGTGCTCGCAGCGCTGGGAGGGAAGAAGGGGGGGGAAAGGAAAAGTGAGAACCTTTCCCATCTCCAAAAAAATTCTCAGGGAACACTGAAAAAATTTTCATGGAATGGCCCAGAAAATTTGGTCGAATGTGGGAGTGTAAGGGTAGACCTGGTGGCCCTCCCATAGGGGTCTATGGGTAGACCTGGTGGCCCTCCCATAGGGGTTAATGGGTAGACCTGGTGGCCCTCCCATAGGGGTCAATGGGTAGACCTGGTGGCCCTCTAGTCAAGTCAATGGGTAGACCTGGTGGCCCTCCCATAGGGGTCTATGGGTAGACCTGGTGGCCCTCCCATAGGGGTCAATGGGTAGACCTGGTGGCCCTCCCATAGGGGTCTACGGGTAGACCTGGTGGCCCTCTAGTCAAGTCAATGGGTAGACCTGGTGGCCCTCTAGTCAAGTCAATGGGTAGACCTGGTGGCCCTCCAGTCAAGTCAATGGGTAGACCTGGTGTCCCTCCCATAGGGGTCAATGGGTAGACCTGGTGGCCCTCTAGTCAAGTCAATGGGTAGACCTGGTGGCCCCCCATTCAAGTCAATGGGTAGACCTGGTGGCCCTCAGTACAACTATGGGGAGACCTGGTGGCATTCAATTCAAATCTATGGGTAGACCTGATGTCCTCCTAGTCAAGGCTATGGGTAGACCTGGTGTCACTCAATACCACTCCATGGGTAGACCTGGTGTCCTTTGATAGAAGTCAATGGGTAGACGTGATGTCCCTCTATTCAACTCTATGGGTAGACCTGATGCCTCTCAATACAAATCAATGGGTAGACCTGGTGGCCCCCTATTCAAGACAATGGGTAGACCTGGTGTCTTTCAACACAACTCTATGGCTAGACCTGGTGGTTCTCTAATTGGGGTCAATGGGTAGACCTGGTGCCTCCCTATACAACTCTATGGGTAGACCTGGTGGCATTCAATTCAAATCTATGGGTAGACCTAATGTCTCCCTATTAAATTCTATGGGTAGACCTGGTGCCTCTCAATACAAATCAATGGGTAGACCTGATGTCCTCCCATTCAAGTCAATGGGTAGACCTGGTGCCTCTCAACTGAAGTCTATGGGTAGACCTGGTGGCCCCCTATTCAACTCTATGGGTAGACCTGGTGGCTCCCTATACAACTCTATGGGTAGACCTGGTGGCTCCCTGTTCAATTCTATGGGTAGACCTGGTGGCATTCAATTCAACTCTATGGCTAGACCTGGTGGCATTCAATTCAACTCTATGGCTAGACCTGGTGGCTCCCTGTTCAATTCTATGGGTAGGCCTGGTGGCATTCAATTCAACTCTATGGGTAGACCTGGTGGCTCCCTATTCAACTCTATGGGTAGACCTGGTGGCTCCCTATTCAACTCTATGGGTAGACCTGGTGCCTCCCTATACAACTCTATGGGTAGACCTGGTGTCACTCAATTCAACTCTATGGGTAGACCTGGTGGCTCCCTATTCAACTCTATGGGTAGACCTGGTGTCACTCAATTCAACTCTATGGGTAGACCTGGTGGCTCCCTATACAACTCTATGGGTAGACCTGGTGTCACTCAATTCAACTCTATGGGTAGACCTGGTGGCACTCAATTCAACTCTATGGGTAGACCTGGTGCCTCTCAATACAATTCTATGGGTAGACCTGTTGCCCACCCACCACTTTGAGCCACCAAAACCCCCCAAAAACCCTCAAAATGCCCCAAAATCCCCCCTAAAACATCCCAAATCCCTCCCAGGACCCCTCCCCAAATAATCCCAACCCCCCCCCCCCACCAAGACCCCTCCCCACCATTTGCCGCCCCCTGGCCACGGCGGCGTGGACGTTCCGGAGAGTTCCGTCGCCCTCCTCGAAGACCTCGGCCGACCACAGGGCGCAGTTGACGTGGGTCCACTCGTTCTGCCCCATGTACAGGAGGCGCCCCTCGTCCTGGGAGACCCCTCCCCAAATTAAAGAAGGGTCCTGGAGACCCCTCCCCAAAAAAACCCCCGAAAAAATCCCCAATTCCGGAGCCAAAATAGGCCCGAAAAAGGGTCGGGAAAATGACGAAAAATGGGATTTTTCACCCCAAAATCTCGTCTGGAGACCCCTCCCCGAATTTGTTGCCGTCCCTGGGACCCCTCCCCAAATTGGGGAGGCCCTTGGAGACCCCACCCCCCAAAAAATTCCCAAATTTTGGCTCCTAAAAAGGCTTGGAAATGGCTCAAATTGGGATTTTTTTACCCCAAAATTCCCTTTTGGGATCTGCCCCCCCCCCCCACTCACCTGAGCCCCTCCCCCACCTGAACGGACTCACCTGAGCCCCTCCCCCACATCAGGAGCATCACCTGAGCCCCTCCCCCACCTGGAGAACCTCACCTGAGCCCCTCCCCCACTCACCTGAGCCCCTCCCCCACCTGGAGAACCTCACCTGAGCCCCTCCCCCACTCACCTGAGCCCCTCCCCCACCCAAACCTTCTTACCTGAGCCCCTCCCCCACCTGGAGAACCTCACCTGAGCCCCTCCCCCACTCACCTGAGCCCCTCCCCCACCCAAACCTTCTTACCTGAGCCCCTCCCCCACCTGAACAGCCTCACCTGAGCCCCTCCCCCACCTGTCCCACCTCACCTGGGCCCCTTCCCCCTCACCTGAGCCCCTCCCCCACCCAAACAGCCTCACCTGAGCCCCTCCCCCACCTGGGGAACCTCACCTGAGCCCCTCCCCCCTCACCTGAGCCCCTCCCCCACCTGTCCCACCTCACCTGAGACCCTCCCCCACCTGGAGAACCTCACCTGAGCCCCTCCCCCACCCAAACAGCCTCACCTGAGCCCCTCCCCCACCTGAACGGACTCACCTGAGCCCCTCCCCCACCTGCCCCACCTCACCTGGGCCCCTCCCCCCTCACCTGAGCCCCTCCCCCACCTGAACGGACTCACCTGAGCCCCTCCCCCACCCAAACCTTCTCACCTGAGCCCCTCCCCCACCTAAACGGTGTCACCTGGGCCCCTTCCCCACCTGGGGAATCTCACCTGAGCCCCTCCCCCCTCACCTGAGCCCCTCCCCCACCTGTCCCACCTCACCTGAGCCCCTCCCCCACCTGTCCCACCTCACATCGGCCCCTCCCCCCTCACCTGAGCCCCTCCCCCACCTGTCCCACCTCACATGGGCCCCTCCCTCTGCCCCTCCCCCCTCCCCCGGGCCCCTCCCCCATCACCTGAGCCCCTCCCAGGCCCCGCCCCCCTCACCTGGGCAGGTGCGTCCCCGCTCTGCAGGCACAGCGTGCCCCTCCCCCCTCCCCCTCCCCCATCACCTGAGCCCCGCCCCCCTCACCTGGGCAGGTGCGTCCCCGCTCTGCAGGCACAGCGTGCCCCTCCCCCCTCCCCCCTCACCTGAGCCCCGCCCCCCTCACCTGGGCAGGTGCGTCCCTGCTCTGCAGGCACAGCGTGCCCCTCCCCCTCCCCCGGGCCCCTCCCCCATCACCTGAGCCCCGCCCCCTGCCCCGCCCCCCTCACCTGGGCAGGTGCGTCCCCGCTCTGCAGGCACAGCGTGCATTGCCGCTCGTCCGCCCCTCCCCCGCCCGCCGCCTTCGGCACTTCCGGCTCCGCCCCCTCCTCACCTGGGCGGGGACAAGAAAAGGGGGCGGGGTCAGAGCGGGGACACGCCCAGCTGAGCTCGGAGGGGGCGGGGCTTGGCTTTCAAGTGGGCGTGGTTTAATCAGGTGGGAACATATGAGGTCAAAGTGGGCGTGGCTTGGCTTTCAAGTGGGTGGGGCTTAAGGGATGCCCATATAAGGTCAAAGTGGGCGTGGCTTGACTCTCAGGTGGGTGTGGCTTACTAAGGAATGCACAAATAAGGTCAGAGTGGGCGTGGCTTGGCTTTCAAATGGGCGTGGCTTAACTAGGTGTACACAAACAAGGTTAAATGTGGGCGTGGCTTGCCCAGGTGAGCTTTGGAGTGGGCGTGGCTTAATAAGGGGTGCCCATATAAGGTCGAAGTGGGCGTGGCTTGGCATTCAGGTGGGCGTGGCTTAACCATGTGCGCAGAGGCGAGCTCAAGGTGGGCGTGGTTTGGGCTCCAGGTGGGCGTGGCTTAACAGTGCAGGCACATATACGGTCAAAGTGGGCGTGGCTTATTTGGCTGAGCTCGAAGTGGGCGTGGCTTAATCAGGGATTCCCATATAAGGTCGAAGTGGGCGTGGCTAACACGGTACAGACTGATGAGCTCAAGGTGGGCGTGGCTTGGCATTCAAGTGGGCGTGGCTTAACCAGACGTGCACAGGTATGCTCAGAGTGGGTGGGGCTTAACATATGCCCATATAAGGACAAAGGGGCGGGGCTTATCTCACCTGTGGGGGGCGGGGCCGGCTCCTGGCGCCACCTGGCGTAGGTGTGGTCGCTCGAGGGCGGCTCCACCGGAAGGGGCGGAGCCTCGCTGGGGGAGGGGCGGGGTTAGAACCCCCCAAAAATTCACGGGTGAGACCCCTCCCCCCAAATTTATCCCGAAATTCACCTGGGACCCCCGAAATCCACCTGGGACCCCCGAAATTCACACCTGGACCCCCAAAATTTACACCTGGACACCCAAAATTCACACCTGGACACCCGAAATTCACAGCTGGACCCCCAAAATTCACACCTGGACACCCAAAATTCACACCTGGACACCCAAAATTCACACCTGGGCACCCAAAATTCACACCTGGACACCCAAAATTCACACCTGGGACCCCCAAAATTCACACCTGAACATCCAAAATTCACACCTGGACACCCAAAATTCACCTGGGACACCCAAAATTCACACCTGGACACCCAAAATTCACCTGGGACACCCAAAATTCACACCTGGACACCCAAAATTCACCAGGGACACCCAAAATTCACACCTGGACACCCAAAATTCACACCTGGACACCCAAAATTCACACCTGGACCCCAAAATTTACACCTGGACACCCAAAATTCACACCTGGACATCCAAAATTCACACCTGGACACCCAAAATTCACCAGGGACACCCGAAATTCACACATGGGCACCCAAAATTTACACCTGGACACCCAAAATTCACCTGGGACCCCCAAAATTTACACCTGGACACCCAAAATTCACCTGGGACCCCCCAAAATTCACACCTGGACCCCAAAATTCACCTGGGACACCCAAAATTCACAGCTGGACACCCAAAATTTACACCTGGACATCCAAAATTCACACCTGGACACCCAAAATTCACACCTGGACACCCAAAATTCACTCCTGGACACCCAAAATTCACCAGGGACACCCAAAATTCACACCTGGACACCCAAAATTCACACCTGGACATCCAAAATTCACACCTGGACACCCAAAATTCACACCTGGACACCCAAAATTCACACCTGGACACCCAAAATTCACACCTGGACACACAAAATTTACACCTGGACACCCAAAATTCACCAGGGACACCCGAAATTCACACCTGGACACCCAAAATTCACACCTGGACACCCAAAATCCACCCGGGACACCCGAAATTCACCCAGGACCCCCCAAAATTCACACCTGGACCCCAAAATTCACCTGGGACCCCCAAAATTTACACCTGGACCCCCAAAATTCACCTGGGACCCCCAAAATTTACACCTGGACACCCAAAACTCACACCTGGACCCCCAAAATTCACCTGGGACCCCCAAAATTCACACCTGGACACCCAAAATTCACACCTGGACACCCAAAATTCACACCTGGACCCCCAAAATTCACACCTGGACACCCAAAATTCACACCTGGACACCCAAAATTCACAGCTGGGACCCCCAAAATTCAACCGGGACCCCCCAAAATTTACACCTGGACACCCAAAATTCACCAGGGACACCCGAAATTCACACCTGGACACCCAAAATTCACACCTGGACACCCAAAATCCACCCGGGACACCCAAAATTCAACCGGGACCCCCAAAATCCACCTGAGACCCCCAAAATTCCCTCCCAAATCCACCTGGGACCCCCAAAATCCCACCCAGGACCCCCCCAATCCCCTCCCCCACCCCCCCCGTGCCCCTCCCCCGCTCACTCGGGTTTCGGGGGGGTCTCGGGGGGGCTCCAAATTTGGGGGTCCCGGGCGTCGAATCCGGGGAAGGCTCCGCCCATCAGCTGGGGGTGGGGGGAGGGGCAGATGTGGCCGCCCCTCCCCCACCCCCATTCAAAACAAAAACCCCTCCCCCACCTTTAAACCCCGCCCAGTTTTTGCCCCTCCCCCACCCATTCTTGCCCCTCCCCCACCCATTTTTGCCCCTCCCCCCTTCAATTTTGGGATTCCCCTCCCCCACTCTGAAGCCCCTCCCCCACTCTGAAGCCCCTCCCCCACTTTTAAAGCCCCTCCCCCAATTTCAAGTCCCATCCCCCACTCTTGAAGCCCCTCCCCCATTTTAAAAGCCCCTCCCCCCACCCTTGAAGCCCCTCCCCCATTTTTAAAACCCCTCCCTGACCCTTGAAGCCCCTCCCCATTTTAAAGCCCCTCCCCCATTTTAAAGCCCCTCCCCCATTTTCAATACCCCTCCCCCACCCTTGAAGCCCCTCCCCCATTTTAAAGCCCCTCCCCCATTTTTAAAGCCCCTCCCCCACTTTCAAAACCCCTCCCCCAATTTCAAGTCCCCTCCCCAGTCTTGAAGCCCCTCCCCCATTTTTAAAGCCCCTCCCCCACCCTTGAAACCCCTCCCCCATTTTTAAAGCCCCTCCCCCATTTTTTACGCCCCTCCCCCACCCTTGAAGCCCCTCCCCAGTTTTAAAGCCCCTCCCCCATTT
Source organism: Cyanistes caeruleus (assembly GCF_971803275.1). Taxonomy (NCBI): domain Eukaryota; kingdom Metazoa; phylum Chordata; class Aves; order Passeriformes; family Paridae; genus Cyanistes; species Cyanistes caeruleus. The sequence goes on from NC_141728.1 coordinate 489,807, forward strand.
TTAAAGCCCCGCCCCCACTTTCAAAGCCCCTCCCCATTTTCAAAACCCCTCCCCCACTATTGAAGCCCCTCCCCATTTTTAAAGCCCCGCCCTGACTTTTACAGCCCCTCCCCCCACCCTTGAAGCCCCTCCCCCCCTTCCCAGCCCCCTCCCCAACCCCGCCCCTCCCCCACCTGCAGGAAGAGCTCCCGGGCGCCGTCGGGGGTGGGGGAGGGGTCGGAGCCGCCGCCCCTCCCCCCCCTGAGCAGGACCCCGGCCACGTCCCGAGCGAATTCCTGCTGGGGGAGGGGCAACGTGGGACCCCCAACCCAAATTTTGGGAGACCCCAACCCCAATTTTGGGACCTCGGGGATTTTTCCCAATTTTGGGGATTTTTTCCCCAATTTTTTGGGGATTTTTTTCCCCATTTTTGGGGATTTTTTCCCCATTTTTGGGATTTTTTCCCCATTTTTGGGATTTTTTTCCCAATTTTTGGGGATTTTTTTCCCAATTTTTGGGGGATTTTTTTCCCAATTTTTGGGATTTTTTCCCCAATTTTTTGGGGATTTTTTCCCCAAATTTTGGGGATTTTTTTCCCAATTTTTGGGGATTTTTTCCCCAATTTTTTGGGGACTTTTTTCCCATTTTTGGAGATTTTTTTCCAACTTTTGAGGTTTTTTTTCCCATTTTTGGGAATTTTTTTCCCCATTTTGGGGGATTTTTTCCCAATTTTTTCAGGATTTTTTACCCAATTTTTTGGAGATTTATTCCAATTTTTGAGGATTTTTTTCCCCAAATTTTGAGGATTTTTTTCCCAATTTTGGGGATTTTTTTCCCAATTTTTGGGGATTTTTTTCCCATTTTTGGGAATTTTTTTCCCCATTTTGGGGGATTTTTTCCCAATTTTTTCAGGGCTTTTTACCCAAATTTTATGGGATTTTTTCCAATTTTTGAGGATTTTTTTCACCAAATTTTGGGGATTTTTTCCCAATTTTTGGGGTTTTTTCCCCAATTTTGGGGGGATTTTTTTCCCCATTTTTGGGGATTTTTTCCCAATTTTTTCAGGATTTTTTACCCAAATTTTTCGAGATTTTTTTCCAATTTTGGGGATTTTTTCCCCAAATTTTGGGGATTTTTTCTGAAGTTTTGGGGGATTTTTTTCCATTTTTGGGGATTTATTTTCCCCATTTTTGGGGATTTTTTCCCAATTTTTTCAGGATTTTTTACCCAAATTTTTGGAGATTTTTTTCCAATTTTTGAGGTTTTTTGTGAAGTTTTTGAGGATTTTTTTCCCCAAGTTTTGGGGATTTTTTCCCCATTTTTTGGGATTTTTTTCTCAATTTTTGGGATTTTTTCCCCATTTTTGGGGATTTTATTCCAAATTTTTGGGGGATTTTTTTTCCCATTTTTGGGGATTTTTTTCCCCATTTTTTGGGATTTTTTCCCAATTTTTTCAAGGTTTTTTACCCAAATTTTTCGAGATTTTTCCCCAATTTTTGGGGATTTTTTTCCCAATTTTTGGGGATTTTTTCCCAATTTCTTCAGGATTTTTTACCCAAATTTTTGGAGATTTTTTTCCAATTTTTGAGATTTTTTGTGAAGTTTTTGAGGATTTTTTTCCCCAAATTTTGGGGATTTTCCCCCCCTTTTTGGGGAATTTTTCCCAAATTTTTGTGGATTTTTTTCCCCAAATTTCTGGGGACTTTTTCCCAAATTTTGGGGGATCTTTATCCCAAAATTCCCAGAAAATTCCCAAAAATTCCCAGAAAATTCCCCAAAAATTTCCAAAAATTCCCAGAAAATTAAAAAAAATTCGGCAAAATTTGGCAAAATTCCCAAAAATTCCCTAAAAATTCCCCAAAATTCTCCAAAATTCCCCAAAAAATCCCCTGAAAATTTCCCAAAATTCCCCAAAATTCCTGGAAAATTCAAAAAAATTCCCCCAAACTCCCAAAAATCCCCAAAATTCCCAAAAAGTTCAAAAAAATTCCAAAAAATTCCCAGAAAATTCCCAGAAAATTCCCCAAAATTTTCAGAAAATTAAAAAAATTCCTAAAAATCCCCCCCAAATTCCCAAAAATCCCCCAAAATTCCACAAAAACCCCCCAAACTTCTTGGAAAATTAAAAAAAATTCCCCCAAAATTCCCAAAAATTAAAAAAAAATTCCCAAAAATCCCCAAAAATCCCGGAAATTCCCCCCAAACTCCCGGAGTTCGGGGGATCTGGAGGAATTTTGGGCTCACCAGGGATCCGTAGGCGCCGCCCTCCAGCAGCTCCGAGACGGCTCCGAGGCCGCAGGGCCCCGGGTGGGATTTGGGACCCCCGGGGGGGCACTGGGGGAGGGGGGAGGGGAGGGTGAGACCCCCCAGAATTGGGGGGAGGGGTCCCAGAATTGGGGGAGGGGTCCCAGTGTGGGGGAGGGGTCACAGAATTGGGGGAGGGGTCCCAGTGTGGGGGAGGGGTCCCAGAATGGGGAAGGGGGGAGGGGAGGGTGAGACCCCCCAGAATTGGGGGAGGGGTCACGGAATTGGGGGTAGGGGCCCTAAAATGGGGGAGGGGTCCCGGAATTGGGGGAGGGGCCCTGAAATGGGGGAGGGGTCCCGGAATTGGGGGAGGGGACCCGGAATGGGGAAGGGGGGAGGGGAGGGTGAGACCCCCCAGAATTGGGGGAGGGGTCACGGAATTGGGGGAGGGGACCCGGAATGGGGGAGGGGGGAGGGGAGGGTGAGACCCCCCCGGAGTGGGGGAGGGGTCACAGAATTGGGGGAGGGGACCCGGAATGGGGGAGGGGACCCGGAATTGGGGGAGGGGCCCCGGATTTGGGGGAGGGGTCCCAGAATTGGGGGAGGGGTCCCAGAATTGGGGGAGGGGTCCCAGGATGGGGGAGGGGTCCCGGAATTGGGGGAGGGGTCCTGAAATGGGGGAGGGGTCCCGGGATGGGGGAGGGGTCCTGGAATTGGGGGAGGGGTCCCGGAATTAGGGGAGGGGTCCTGGAGTGGGGGAGGGGTCTTGGAATGGGGGAGGGGTCCCGGAATTGGGGGAGGGGTCCCAGAATTGGGGGAGGGGTCCCAGGATGGGGGAGGGGTCTTGGGATGGGGGAGGGGTCCTGGAATTGGGAGGGGTCACAGAGTGGGGGAGGGGTCCCGGAATTGGGGGAGGGGCCCAGAATTGGGGGAGGGGTCTTGGGATGGGGGAGGGGTCCCGGGATGGGGGAGGGGTCCCGGAATTGGGGGAGGGGCCCCGGATTTGGGGGAGGGGTCCCAGAATTGGGGGAGGGGTCCCAGAATTGGGGGAGGGGTCCCAGAATTGGGGGAGGGGTCCCGGGATGTGGGAGGGGTCTTGGGATGGGGGAGAGGCTCAGGTCGGACCCCCGCCCCCCCCACCCCACCCCAATCAATGGCCACGCCCACCCAGCTGTGACCCTCCCCCACCCCAGCCCCTCCCCCACCCCCAAGCTGTGGCCCCTCCCCCCAGCTGTGACCCCTCCCCCACCCCAGCCCCTCCCCCACCCCCAAGCTGTGGCCCCTCCCCCCAAATGCAGCCCCTCCCCCCAGCTGTGACCCCTCCCCCCAAATGTGGCTCCTCCCCCAGCTGTGACCCCTCCCCCCAAGCTGTGACCCCTCCCCCCAAATGCGGCCCCTCCCCCACCTCTGACCCTTCCCCAGCCCTCCCCCCATCCCTACCCCTCCCCCACCCCAGCCCCTCCCCCACCCTTGCCTCTCCACAACTGTGACCCTCCCCCACCCCCGAGCTGTGGCCCTCCCCCCAAATGTGGCCCCTCCCCCACCTCTGACCCTTCCCCAGCCCCTCCCCCCATCCCTACCCCTCCCCC